>NC_057814.1:316283661-316583661 GCF_018294505.1 Triticum aestivum | reverse complement strand
ATCCGCCGCGTCCGGCGCCTGCACATGAAGAAGGAAGATACCAAGAAGTTCCTCGACCGCAAGAGTACGCTCCGCCCCTCCTCGCACCATCGCGCCAGTATCGTCAGCCGCGGCAGGGCCCCCCGCCGCTTGCCGTGGCGGCATGTGGGCGTCAAGACCAAGCTCCACCTCCAAGACGGGCCCCGGCGACCATGGCCGGCTGCCGCGCCTTAACCCCCGAGCTTCGTAGCGTCGCCTGGCCGGGCAAGTTCAAGCCAGATCTGCCTCCTCGCTACAACGGCACCCCCGACCCTGCGGAATTCCTGCAGCTCTATGAGCTGAGCATCGAGGCGGCCAACGGCGACGAGAAAGTCATGGCGAACTGGTTCCCTATGGCACTCAAAGACGACGCCCGTTCGTGGCTCCTGAACCTGCCTCCCGGCTCGATCTCCTCCTCGGACGAGATGCGCGACCGCTTCGTCGCCAACTTCCAGGGCACTCGCGACCGCCCGCCGACCGCGGGTGACCTGCGCCGCTTCAAGCAACAACCAGGAGAGACCGTCTAGAAGTCCATCCAGTGCTTCAACAACATTCGCCTCAAGATCCCCAAGGTGACAGACGAGGCCATGATCTCCGCGTTCTCTGATGGCGTCCGCGACGTCTAGATGAAGGAAGAGCTCGCTATCCACGAGGAGCTATGCACATCTCAGGAGCTGATCAACCTGGCGACCAAGTGCGCAAGAGCTGAGGAAGGGCGCCTCTCCCTCCTCGAGCTGCCAGCTGCGGACCTGGAGGAGAAGAAGGCCAAGGCCAAGGACGTGAAGCGCAAGGGAGAAGCCGTGCTCGCAGCGGAGCCGGACACCAAGCGAGGCAGAGATCAGCCCGAGTCATCCAAGAGCAGCCGACCGTTCTGCGCCTTCCACAACCTGAACACCCATAACACCAGCGACTGTCAAGAGCTCAGTGCCATTTGTGAAGGACGCTTCGGTCGACGCCACGAGCGCAGCGATCGGGGCTACGGCCGAGGAGGAGGACATGGAGGCGGACGCTAGGACGACCGTGGCCCGTGCCAAGAGTGGCGCGACCGGTCTCATGAGGACCGCTGGCAGGATCATCCTCGCGAGGGCGCCTGGAGGGACCAGCCTCGTGAGGATCGACCTCACGGGAATGCCGGTCTGCCCACGCTGGCGCCACCACCAAGAAGGAATGACGACCACCATCAGGACGAGGGGGCTAGGGGCTTCCAGGAGCCGCGTGCTATCGCTTGCATCTTGGGCGGAGCTCAGGCCCTAGCCTCGCAGCGTATCTTCAAGCAGTTTGCTCGTGAAGTGAATGCAGTCCTCCCCAAGCTAGAGGCCACGCGCCCGCTCAGGTGGTCCCAATGCGCCATCACCTTAAACTCGGCAGACCAGCTCAAGTGCGCGGCCACCGCTAGCGCCCTCCCGATGCTTTGTTCACCAGTCATCACCAACGTGCAAGTTATCAAGACCCTCATTGACGGCGGCGCATGGCTCAACGTCCTATCCGTCGACACGTTCGACAACCTCCAAGTGCCATATGACCAGCTTCAGCCTACCAAGCCCTTCTCAGGAGTGACTGACGGCTCCACCACACCGATAGGGCAGATCCGCCTCCCTGTCACCTTCGGAGAGCGCAAGAACTACCGCACCGAGCTCATCGACTTCCACATCGCGCACATCCGTCTGCCATACAACGCCATCCTTGGGTATCCAGCCCTGGCCAAATTCATGGCAGTGACCCACTGTCACATCCCTAGCTTCTGGCAATGCACTAGGCTAGCCTCATGAGTGTCATCATGTTTAAGTTTGAAATGAACTTGAAATGGGAATTGTTTAAATCCTAGCATCAAAGGAATTCACAAGGTTCAACTAAAATATTTTCAGTGAATCCAAATGGCTTTAAAAAATGTTCATCATTTCTGGAAAATGCTAGAAGCAATAACCAGAGGTGTTGCACATTTTTCCATGACATATTTGGGCTCTGAATTAAATCATATAGTATTTGCATTTGGGCATATAAATGCTATTAAATATTTTAAATGCTCAAATAATCAGAAACTAAAATATTTGCTGTTGGTTATATTCCAAACAGTGGCATTGAGCAGTTTCATGATTTTTGGATCTGTTTATGTATTTTTAATAAAGCCCTAAAGACTACAAAATAATAGAAAACAGAAACTAAAATAGGAAAAGCAGAGAGATGAAAGAAACTTACCAGGCGCAGCCCACCTAGCGCCCCAACCGGCCCAGCACTGTGACAGCCCAACCGGCCCGACTGGCCCAGTGGCCAGTCATCGTTCTCCTCATGCTAGGAGGACGCAGCGCGCGTGGCCGCCGCTCGCGAGCACGCGCCTCGCCAGCTCCTGCTTGCCGCCGACGCCCTGGACGCCTCCAACGCTGCCACACACACCGCCCTGGAATCCTCTCGACCTCTCCCCGTGCTTCTCCCCTCCTCTGTCTCTCTCACGCATAGCCGCCCGAACACGCCGTCGCGCCGCACGCCATTCCCGCGGCCACCGGCCACCCCACGTCTCACCGACGCGCCCAGAAGCTCCGCCACTTCGTCCTCGACCCCCTCGCTGAGCTACACAACACCGGACGCCTCGAAGCGCCGCCGCCGACGCCTTCTTCTTCCTTGGGTCGCCGAGATCGCCTCCGCCACCCCGCTCGCTTCGGACCTCCTCCGAGCTCGCCGTAGCCTCTGCTGCAACCACTGTGAGCTCACGGACGTACTCCCCTTCCTCTCCTACTCGTGTTCATGCTCTAGCTCCGTTCCCCGTCTCCGCCGAAGCTCGCCGCCGCCATTGCCAACGAGCTCCATGCTCCTGAGCTCGGCCGCTCGCCCGAGCATCACCAGCGTGCTCGCCGCGCTCCTGTTAACTTGAAGCACCCACGGGTTCGCCCTGCCGTTCCCTGTAGCACCATCTCAGCCGTTGCCCGAGCTCCGGCCGCCGCCCAAGTGGTCGCCGCTGTAGTTCCCGACCTCCCCTCGCCCAGCCGCCTGCTCCGTTGGATGCGGTGCACGTCCAGCAGCCCGTAGGGCCAAACCGCGAGCCCAATGGTCGCCGAATGGCAAAAACCGAAGCCTCCGCCGTGCGGAATGCTTGCCGCCGGCCATATTCCGGCGAGGCTGACGTGGCGACATCATTAGCGCTAATGACACCCTAACTAACCCCCTAGCTCACTGACATCTGGGGCCCACGCCCTAATTAACCTAGGTTTTATTTCTGTTTAGATTAAACTAACACCACGGGCCCCACAGGTCAGTTTGACCTGGCCACGTCACCTGTTGACCTGACCCCACCTGGCGGTGACGTAGACAGCACTGTGTGACTGACCAGTGGACCCCACTGGTCAGGTTTGACCTGGTCAGCCGCAGTTGACTTGCTGACGTCACAGTGACGCAATGCTGACGCAGTTAATAATTTTCTGGATTTAAAATAATTCAGAAAATTCCAAAAAATACCCTAAACTTCTAAAAATCATAGAAATTAATCTATAACTTAGATTGAAAAGATTTATATATGAAAAATTATTAGAAAAATCCAATCTACATCTATACCATTTTCATGCATGTTAGAACAACTTATGGCTGCTGTTTAGGACAAATCATATAAAGGGCATTTAAACCTTCACATATGGAGTTTGAAATTGAAACTAGGGTTCAAACCAACTTCATTTAACTTGTTGCTAATTGCATTATTTCAATCAACAGCATATTGCCATGTCGCATTCATGCATCATATTCTTGCATTGCATTGATTGTGTTCTTTCTATGTTGCCCGTGGTTGTTCCCCCTCGGTAGACGTATGTTCCGACGATGAGTTCGATGACACCGATGAAGAGCTATATCATCTTCAGAAGTGCCAGGCAAGCAAAACCCCCTTGTTCATTCCGATACAATCCCACTCTCTCGCTCCTGCTCTCTTTTACTGCATTAGGACAACAACGATTCAACTGTTACATTCTGCGGTAGTTGAACCCCTTTCCTCTGCATGACCTGTCATTGCCACAGTAAATAGATGAAACCCACTAGCATGAGTAGGAGTTGTTTGAGCCCTGATGTGCCTACTCATTCATGCTTGTTTGTCATGCCTGCTACTGCTTAGAGTTGAGTTAGGTCTGATTCATCGGGGATGAATTGGAATGGTGATGAACATGTCCTACTGTGTGTGAACACGATTTGGTAAAGGTAGCGGTGAGAGGCCATGTAGGAGTACATGGTGGGTTGTCTCATTGTAGCCGTCCTCAAGAACTGAGTTCTGTGTTTGTGATCCATGAATAGCTACTACCATGCATTGGGCCCCAAACCAATGGACCCTCTCGGCTTCTTAACCACCCTTGTCCTCTGTCCAGGAGTTGCAAGTAGTTTCTGGTGTTTGTAGCATGCTGGAGGCCGTGCGCAGCGCTGACCCGCGGGGTGGGCTGTGATGCGGTAGGCACGTGGCATGGTGTACCGACCGCCCGTTTGATGTTCGGGGCTGTATGTGGAAACTTTGGTCGGACTCCCTGCGGATGGAACCTGAATAGGCGATAAACCCGGACTAGAGACTTGAATGTTTAGGTAGGCCGTGGCCGACACCCTCGCCAGGCTTCCGCTTGAAGGTTGTCGAGATACATGACGTGTACATGGCGGTAAGTGGCGAGAGCGTGTGTGAAGAAGTACACCCCTGCAGGGTTAACATCATCTATTCGAATAGCCGTGTCTGCGGTAAAGGACTTCTGGGTTGCCTGTACAGTTCATAGATAACTTGAAGTGGATACTCTAAAATGCGCAAGATAAGTGTGAATGCTATGGATGGCCTTCTCGTAGGGAGACGGGAGCGGATCCATAGTGGTGTATTGATATGGTGAATATGTGGACTCGTGTGCGCCCCCTCAAAAGAGTTACTTGCAGTCGTAGTTCAGGATAGCCACCTAGTCAAAGCTGGCTTGCTGCAGTCAAACTCCACCACCCCCTTTATTGACACCGATGCATATGTAGTTAGTTCTGATGTAAGTCTTGCTGGGTACATTTGTACTCACGTTTGCCTATTTTATGTTTTGCAGAGAGACGTCAGTCTCGCTAGTAGTTCTGTGTGGACTTCGATGTTTAGCTTGATACCTCAGCTCCGATCTTGTGCCCTCGGCAAGATCTGGTAGATAATCAGGCTTCTCAGCCTTTTTCATTTGTAGATGTCTATACTCAGACATGTCAAGCTTCCACATGTGCTTTGACTTGTATGCTCTGAATGTTGGGTCATGAGACCATGTTTGTAATATCTCGCTCCTCGGAGCCTATTGAATAAATACTTGAGTCGTAGAGTTATGTTGTGATGCCATGTTGTATTTACACATATCGAGCATATTGTGTGTATGATTGAAATGCTTGGTATGTGTGGGATCCGACAACCTAGTTGTTTATCCTTGGTAGCCTCTCTTATGGGGAAATGTAGTCTTGTGCTTCCATGAGCCATAGTAGTCCGCTACAGCCCGGTTCACCGGAGTCCTGCTAGCCCAGCACTACTGCTCTGGAACACTTTGACTGGCCGGCATGTGATTCACTTCGTTCCTGTGTCTGTCCCTTCGGGGAAATGTCACGCGGTGACATCCGGAGTCCTACCTAGCCTGCTACAGCCCGGTTCACCGGAGTCCTGTTAGCCCAGTGCTACAGCCAGAATTCACACGCTGCTAACTGACATGCTCGATGTTGATTCATGTATGCCTGTCCCCGTAAGTTAGTGCCACTTTGGGTTCACGACTAGTCATGTCGGCCCGGGTTCTCTGTCATATGGATGCTAGCGACACTATCATATACGTGAGCCAAAAGGCGCAAACGGTCCCGGGCCATGGTAAGGCGACACCCGTGGGAATACCGTGCGTGAGGCCGCAAAGTGATATGAGGTGTTACTGGCTAGATCGATGTGACTTGGAATCGGGGTCCTGACACCCACCACGGCTACAACGTCCTCAAGATGCCGGGAAGTAGTGGAATCATCACGGTCCCATGCGAAGAAAGAGACGCGGTGTGCTCCCTCGAGCGTGCCTTTCAAGCTGCAGCAATCGACGACCCTAACAGCAAGGGCGAGGGCCCCCCAGAGGCCATCCCCAAGAAGAAGAAGCAGTTGCGCCGTGCCGGACGTCAGGAGGGTGGCGTCGCGGCTGGAACCTCGTCAGGATCAGCGCCCGCTCCAGGGATGCCTCCCTCCTTCGCATAGGAAGGCGCGCCCAGCGCCCTCCTCGAGCAGGGCTCGGGGGCTCTCTCCTGGAGGGCCTCAGACCTAGCCAACATCACGAGGGAGACGCTCGGGCACCACTTGGAGGCGTGCTTCATGGCACGTTTCCCTCAGGAGAACACAGGGCAAGGAGCGCCCACTGGTCAGGAGTTCGTCACCGAGACCACTCAGGAACTGCAAGACGCAAGGGCCATGCGTGGCGACCGCCGCTCACGAGGCGCAACTGCCCATCCAGGCGAGGATGCCGGGCTGCGTGTCTGCATCAACGTCCCAGGGCTCAACAGGGCCGCTTCTCAGGAGCTTTTCTATCCTTCGCGCGTGGGTTGTTGCGAGGGTCCGCCACACAGCTACGTTCGCATGCCTTTTGGCTTGCCGAGCATGTCGTTCGTCTATCAGCGCAACCTGCGGCGCACCCTGGCGACTCAAGAGGCCAGGCACCGTGCCGTCCTAGCGTAGAGGGAGACGGTCCTCGAGGAACCGCCTGGGCCCCCAGGGCCTCCCGAGGCTCAGGACCCTGGTGGCTCGTGAGGAGCGACCCCGTCGCCGCATACCTTCAGCTGCTCCGACATCCCTTCATCAATAGAACCAGGTGACATTTTTCAAGTTTATTTAGCTGGGAGCGCCCCTTGGGCTGCATCATTCCTAGGCCGCGTGGGTCCGTCCCTATGGCATGTATCCTTTTTTCTTATGTCTTTAGCTTACCATGCTGCGGGCGCCCCTCGGGCCGCATCAGCCCCCAAGCCGCTCGGGCCTGACCCTGTGGCATGTATCTTTCCGCATTAACCCAAGCTGATCTGCCTTTCATGCTTAACCTATCCGTGACTGTCGCCTGCTCGACTATCGCCTTCCACGGGGGTAACTCACACAGGCACGGCGCTGGTGCACGGGTCCGTCCCTGCCACGTTGACAAACCTAAGCGGTCGAGCTCTAGCTCGCGGCATGCTCCGCGCACGTCACCTCACCAGGCCCTCAGTGACTTCATTTCCTCGCGAAGCAACCAGTGGCAGGCTGGCAACCATAACAGCAAACCGTTTTCCTCCTTATGCTGGTTCGGAGGGATCTCACGAGAAGGATAGCAGGCGGCACCGCGGGTCCACCCCTCTTTCATGCAATTCGCTTGCGCGTTAAAAGGGGGTGTTCCTGAGCATCGCGACTCAGGAGCTCTTACTGGTTCTCCATCCCTCACCCCTGGCCTTGACCATGGCATCGCGACCTGGCATACCAGCGGCGGCTGAGCTCGCTCGAGGCCGGGACCTGAGGATGTAGAGCACCAAGGAGATCATGGGATAAGGGAGACTCGTATGGGCCGACCTGGCTATGCTGCGGAAGCTTGCGCACGAGCCTGGCGCATCACAAGGACTCGGCTCGGAATCGGCAAGATAAGTCCCGCATTCAGACCAGCCGGTTGTTGGAACCTAGGTGCTACGCTCACCGCGTCCCTGTTGTGGCCACGTCGCCTCCCTTTCTCGCCTTACCATGGCCGCCTGAGCGCTAAAGGGGACCTCCTGAGCATCGCGCCTCAGGGGCTCTTACTGGACCTCGGGCAGCTCACCTCCTGGCCTTGACCACAGCATCGTGACCTGGCATACCAGCAACGGCTGCAGCCTGCCTGGGGACCGGGACCTGTCGGCATAGAGCAACAAGCTATCGCGAGGTCGGAAAGGGGAGACCGAGCCTTAACAGGACATGTGATCGCGAATTTTCATAACAAGGAAGATGTACACAAAAGGCATCACAGACCCTTACACGCCCCCACGTGGTACTTCTTGATTCCTCACAGGGAACAAAAACAAGAGCTTAGGGGAATCCTATCTACACCCTCCCGTGGCTGACGGCATCATCAATAGTGGGCCGCGGGAGGCCGGCGCCAACCCCATCCAGATCAGCGGCGGCTGGACGCCGCAGCCTTGCTCCGGGCGCGACAAGAGCTCGAGGGCATGTAGCTACCGTCGCTCGTCTTCGGAGTCTCATAGAGCTCGGGGGAACCGCTAGACTCCCAGGAGCTGCTACTGCTGGAGCAGCCACGAGCGGAGCGCGCGCCATCCTGGCGCTCCTCTCCAGGGCAACACTCCAGGCGGTGGCCCTCCACGTCGAAGACCTTGAAGAAAATCATGGAGGTGCCGTCATACTCGAAGTTGATCACGAGGGCGCCCTTTGCACGGCAAACCCGCGCGACCTCGCCCCAGCCGCGGGTCATGAAGATCTTGCCGGAGGGGACCGCTTTGACCTCTGCTCCGGTCGCCGGGGCATCACAGTCAGCATGCTGCAGCCAGAGCTCGAGGGCCCCCCTCGACGGCATCACGTTAGAGAAGAATTGCAGGAAGCGGATCCAAGAGCTTGGAGGCATCAGCGGCCATAGCACAAGCTCGCGTGAGGAATCCGCGGCCTGGATTCCGGGAGCAACGGTACACGGCGCCATCGCACGGCGACCACGGGCGCGGCGCGGGCGGCGCCGCTCGTCGCTCCCTCCTCCTGAGCCCCCGGCTTGGGAGTACAAGGGTAGCGGATACCCTGGAGGGGGCCACTCGCACCAAGGCCTCGTCAGCACCTGCATCGCCGCTTCATCACGGTGATGAGCCAACCTCTTCTTTGGTGGGAGCGGCCCCGGATCATCGCGGGGGGCCTTTCCTTTCTCTTCAGCGGAAAACCTTTGGATGGGCGCCATTGTTGTTAGCAGGGGAGCAAGGAGGGAGAAGCAAGCGAACCACAAAGAGATGGGTGACGGGGCTCTGCCCCCCTCCCCATTTATAGCGGAAGAAGGCGAACCGGTGTCTCCCACGATCACAGGTAATGACGATTTTCCTTGCATGTCGCAGGGAATTGTCAAGTCGGGCAGTTGCCGAGGCAGCGTGGGGAAGCGGAGACGCCCACGTCCAATCAACCGCCACGCATCGACCAAGGCCACAGGCTTTGGGGGCCCACGACACTCCACGCTTGACCTTTGGCTTTGCCTCGAAGCCAAGCCCGAGCGCGCCTTGGCCCCGGGGGCTACTGTCGGTGTTCTGGGAACGGGGTCCCTAGACTTGCCTGCCTGCGGCCCACGGCGTGGCTGTGCTGCAGGCCTGTACGGCCCATCTTCATCAACGCGGCATTCAATACCCTCGTGAGGGGCCAAGCCTCATGGAGGCGGCCGACGCAAGACCTCCTCATGAGCGGCCTCACCAGGCTGCCTCGCGAGGAGCGGAGATGTCAAGGCAGGGCAAACCTCGCGAGGCTCTCATGACGTGAGCCGTGACGATCAAGATCAGGCGGGCGCCAGCGCGCTCAGCGTCCTTGTTTCCTCTTTGATTCTAAAGAGGAAAGCGCATGCGCGGAGTACCGAGGCATTAAGACTAGCAGGACGGCAGGACGGTGGTCACCATGGAGCCCAAGACGGCGTCATCACCAGAGCCTTCTGCAGGCGAAGACCGCTTTTGTCAGGATAAGTTATGCGAGCTGTCCCCTTTCAAATTGGCCGCCGTTGTTGGCTCCCTTCCCGCTCAATATTTGGGGAGGGGGTCAGGGCCTATAGAAGTAGAACTAGCCACCACAGTAGAGGGCATCGGAACTAGCCACTACGTCGAATTTCACAAGATCCTTCTAAGTCCATATTATCCGGTCAGCATCCAATGCTTCATGGCTAGTGGGACCAGACCATCAACGAGTCATATACGAGTCTAGTCGGCTACGCGTCCACATAACCCTTTCGACTAGGGACCTTTTAGGGCAATCATCATACAATGCATAGTCCCACAAAGAAGTCACGCACTTGTTGATGCACATGATTGATAATGTCCAAGGACTATCTTTATTCATAATCACATAAGAAATATCATCATACATGATTACCTCTAGGGCATATCTCCAACAGTTCTCTAGACGGTCTTCAAGATGCAAGACGGCAAGAGCTACCTTGTCGGCGACGAGTGACCTGGAGGGTTCCAGATCCCTCTCGAGCCTCTCTAACTCCAGCTCCGTGTTGTAGCAGTGCTTTGATCGAGAAAAAGCAAGTCATGAGTAAATGATTGAGGAGAACTTAATAGCTCATGAATTCCATTCGGACAAGAAGGACTTACCGACGAGCTTCTCACTCATCTCTGTGTAGAAATCCTCAATGTATTGCTCCAGGTCATTCTTCTTCTCAGTGAGCTATGCAGCCTTCTCCTCTAGGGTCTATTTCTCTTGCGCAAAGGCGCCGGCTTGATGTTCGCAATTCTTCTCCCATTCGGAAGATTCTCCTTTGGCAGTGACGACTGCAGCCTTTGAGGCCCTTGATCTCCTCCTCCAATTTGCCTACTGAAGCCAACTTCTCGTCGCCAAGCTTGATCTTGGTCCTGGCTTCCTTCTGGACCAACGCCAGGTCCTTGTCCTTGCTCTCCAGGGCCTGCTTGATGGTTTCTAAAGAAATAGAAGTCCCGAGCCTCCTTACGAGTTGGGTGTTCTCGCTACGAGCATCTGTCAGAGCGGAATGACTCGGATCAAAAGGGAAAAAGGTGTGCAACTACCAACTACAGGAATTTTCCTACCTCCCAGGGGTTTCTTCTCCTTCTCCAGTCAGGCACTCTTGAGCTTCTCTACGTCCAGGTCCAGCCGGAGGGATATCACCTCCTTCTCCAGCGTAACGTAGTGGTATCCTAACTCACAAGCACTCGGCAGCCTAGAAAAGATTGTCAGTCGAAAGCATGAAGGAAAAAACCAAAGCACTAACCCTCTACCACTCGGTCGTACACAGCTGGGAGGAACAAGCTAGACCAGTACCAGATCCTCAAGTACCCTTTGGCTACCGGGTTGGCCAGGCACCACCGAGAGGAACATGCTCGACCAGTACTAGTTCTTCAAGTACCCTCTCATCTACCTTCACTTGGCTAACTCCCGAGTCTGCAATGAAGAAGATTGAGGACAACAACACTCTGATCTAGCTCATTCGGCTGATCTCCGAGTCAGCAATGAAGAATATTGAGGACAACACCACCCATTGTCTCACCAATACACGAGCATTGCTGAGCACCCCAGTGCTAGGCGACAGTTCTAAAGACCGCTACCAATTGCCCACAACCAGCAAAAGTCTTGGGGACTACACCCAGTGGGTGCACTCAGCGTGCCCCCACTGGAAAGCGACTCGTGTTGAGCTAAAAAATGGCAAATAGCCCCAGGGAAAACAGCTACAAGTTATAAGACTATCACTGACTGCCTCCAGTCGGCGGTAGCCTCGGGGACTACACCCAGTGGATGCACTCAACGTGCCCCCACTGGATCGTAATCACTCGGAAAGGCTCTACTAACCCCCAAGTGCAAGCGACGAAAGAAGAATAAGTTCAAAGACTCCTAACGACTGATTCCAGACAACAGGAGCCTCGGGGACTACACCCAGTGGGTGCACTCAGCGTGCCCCATTTGGAACATGAACACCCAGTGGGTGTGCCCTATGCAGACCCACTGACAATAACTCTACCGCAGAAAAGGAAGAAACTTCGACTGGAAATCATACTCACAATGGTACTTACTCGAACATTAGTCTGTAGCGCCTCAATGGCGTCATAAGCCTCCTTCAATTGGCCGCACATCAACCCCACCTAGATCAGAGCCTCCTTTCTCTCCTCCACTTGATCTTCAGGAACATGGTACAGGGGGAAGGAGTTGGCTGGAGGCCGACGGAGATGCAGACGTAGGCCTCGGAGCCGGAACCACCGAGGACACGGGTGTTGACCCGCTCCGAGGAGCTGGTGTAGGCCCCGCTGCCAGGACCACTTTAGTCGCAGACGCCAAGCCACCCTGGGCCAGAGGACTCGGCCCCATAGCTCTCGCAGCAGCCTCCGCCGGGGAATCGCGAGCCACTCGACAGGGGGAGGCATCCCGCATCGGCACGTCGATGCCCGACGCCTTCTCCTTGCTGGCTTCTGGGTTGGGCGGGTCAATCCTCTCCTCATCATCCAGCTGAATGATCTCTGGTGGAGCTGCATGAATCCACGAACGAGAAAAAAATCAGTGAAGAGCAGTTGGAAGAAACCTGACCATCCAAATCAGTCGGCACAAAATACCTTTGGAGGTGGCGGCGTCAACTGCGTCAGCGTCACGGGACCCTGCTTGTGAGCGTGCGGGTCCACCTATGTCGTCGAGGTGTCGTTGCTGCAAAGATCAAATAGCACTCGGTCAGCAACCGAGTCAGCGCAAAAATAGGCAAAGGTTTGATAAGAACACTCATGTCGAAGCCACATGCACTGCCACCCTGATCCGAGGCAGCGCGGCCTTCCGGGGCTTAGTGGAGATCTGCTTGGCTGCTTCTCAGCAGAGCTCCCAGCCTCAGCATGAGCATGCTTGCAGATGCGAGTCGTCCGACCCGAAGCAGTCGGCTGAAGAGCCCCACCTGCCTTGCCACTCGGATCGTGTTGCACCTTTAAGCAGGGTTCCCTGAGGACCTCGTAGGACAGGGAGGTCTCGGCATCCTCCCCTCCTCGGAGCTCTTGTCCTCATCACTTTCCTCTTCGTCGTCATCATTGCTAGACTCCTCCAATTAGTGGCGCTCGGTGTCACTTGCCACGTCCAGAGGCGACCGGTCAACCACCGGAATGTTAGAGCTCATGTTCTGAAATTCCTGAAGGGCAAGCACATCACAACACCAAAATTAGATATATAGAAAACAACGTACCAGTGATCCGACTAAACAAAAGCTCTTTAGAGACGAGAGTTATTCGGAGTAGGCCGGCACTAGCCTCGCTCCCCGCGGGTTGTCTCGGGCGCAGGTGATGGCCTTGATCTTGGCACCACGTCCTTCTTAGCGAGCTCCTCCAGGTGCACTCGGGTGGGGTCATTCGGCCCCTTGTACAACCACATGGGGTGGGCCCTGGCCTGCAGCGGCTGAATCCGCCAGGTGAGAAAAGTCTCTAGCAGTTCCATGCCGTTAACGCCGGTGTTCACTACTCCAACCAGGGCGGTGGCCAATATGCTGACCTCCGTCTTTTCCTCCTTCATCACAGAAAGGGACTCGGGGCCCTCACCCTCTCCACCGAGTACGGTGGGAGGCCCGACTGGCTGTTGATGCTGGGGACGTCCCTGCTGTAGAACCAAGACCCCTGCCACCCCTTGACGGAATCTGGGAAGCTCATCTTTGGGAAGGCACTCCCTCCGCGAACTTGGATGCCCAAACCCCTGCACAGCTGGATGACATTGGTCTTCTCGCTGGTCGGGAAATCCCTTGACAGCCATCGACCGGCAAGTGAAGATGTGCTTCAAGAGCCCCCAATGTGGGTGGCAGCCGAGGAAGTTCTCACAGAGGGAGATGAAGGCCGAGAGATAGGTGATAACTTTGGAGGGAGACGGTGGAGCTATGCACCGAAGTAGGCGAGAAACGCCCAAAAGAAGGGGTGGGGTAGCATCAAAAAACCCCTCTCGATGTCGGAGACCAGCAAAATGCACTCGTCCCCCGCGGCGCCGGCTCAAAATCTCCTGCGTTCATATGGCGTGATCCGTCCTGCAGAATGAGCCCCTCCACGACGAGTACTTCCAATCGCTTGGCCGAGACGCGCGAAGTGATCCCATCCCCCGACGCGCCCCCGACCGCCGCGCCGGACCCGGAGGAGATGGCTTTCCCGGCCTTCACTACTACAGGATGCTGCTAACGCATCACTATGATCAGAAACCCTTTAACGAAACTGTGTGCGATGCATTAATCGCAAATAAGGATGTAAAAAACCATCAAAAAAGATACAAAACGTCTGCCATGGCGGAGACATCAAACACGGTTCGGATTTTAGTTATGTGTGCAATACGGGTCATACGGTTCATCCATACAAACTGTTTGTGATTAGATAGAACAACAGAAACGGGCAGCCATATCAATGTGTGTGCGATATACGGCATACAGTTTGCTCCAATGAATTGTTTTGGAATAGGTAATCCAACAGAAACGGTCAACCAGATCAAGGTGTGTGTGATATACGACATACGGTTCACTCGGACGAACTTTTTTTGATTAGGGAACACAACGGAAACGGTTCAACTTAACAAGATGTGTGTGATATGCGGCAGACAGTTCATATAGATGAATTGTTTGCGATGACCAAAAAACACAAACAATTCGTGTAAACAAGATGTGTGTGATATGCAGCAAATAGCCCACTCGGATGAACTGTTTGCGCTGAGAAAATATAACACACATGGTTACTAGAGTTAATTCGTGTGCGATTCTATGTGTACTAAAAACTTTGAAAGTGCATACTAGTTGCTTGCGATGGCTAGGAGTATCGCACATCAGGCGTGTGCGAGTACTCGTGTGCGATGACTATTAAGTTACACATATGTTTCCTTATGTTAACACATGTCCGGTAACACATGAGAACGCATATGGTTGTCGTGTTGTGTGCTCAAGTCTTCCCGCACTCCAGTGAAGGCTTCCCGCGCTCCAGCGAAGGCTTCTCGCGCTCCATAGGGGTGAATTGTAAAATCCCCAATCCCCTAGCCAGTTGCTAGCTATAAATAACCATAGCAATGGCCGCCGGCGGCGACTCGCTTCTGATCCACTTTGTAGCTAGTTACCCACACATACCGGCATGCCCCCAACGACCAAGGACATGATGGAGTTGCACGACAGGAACGGGCGCCGGAGATCATAGTTTAGGTTAATTAATTATACCTCCAGAGCCGGATGATTCTGGCTCTGGAGGTATAATGAATTAACATAGTCTAAGATCAAATCAATTAACAAAAGCTTCCCCAACGTGATCGTGCGCCGGCCCCAGTGATGTAGGGTAGAACCCTAGATGCCTGATCTTTCATGAAATGGAGGGGATCCCACAAAGAACACGAGGGGAGAACACGAGGGGAAACGAGAGGAATCACTCAAATCAACTAGAAATGGTCACACATGTGCTAGATCCATGAACAATACGAGTGATACACGATGCAAACGCAACAAAGGACGATATAAGAGGTAACTACTTCATCTCCGTGAGGAGGCCTTGAGGGGGTCTTCCCGTGTGGGGTCTTGAATCCACTTGGGGGATCTTCTCCGTAGAGGTCTTGAACTCCGATGGAGAAGGTATCAAGTGGATGAGCAAAGCTCTATCTCTCAAATGAGCTAATCCTTTGCTAACCCTAGAAAGAGGGAGGAGAAGGAGTATATATAGTCTAAGGGGGAGAAAGGGTACATGGGCCTCGCCCCAACAAACTGTGCACAACCAGGTGTCGGTCCTCCGGATGTTGTCAGACGTCCGGTGGCTCGCAAGGGTCCGAATGTGCGGAAGTGGTCGGACGTCCGACAATTCGGCTCGGGTCAGGTGGCGTCGGATGTCTGGAGACGGTCGGTTGTCCGGAGGCATCGGACTTACGATAACTCCCCTTTTGTTGGGTGACACCGGATATCCGGAGGGGCTCGGTTGTCCGGTCGCTGGGGGTGTCAGGCGTCCGTTCCGTGTCGGTCGTCCGGCCGCTGTAGCGATCGGAGGCTAGGACTTGGCTGGCGGGCTGGTTCTTCAGGCGTCGGATGTCCGGTGAGGTCCGGTCTTCTGGTGGCTGTAGAACTCCTGGCAGCATGTTCTCTTGGTCCTTGTACTTGGTGTCTTTGCCGTCTTGGCCGTTGGGTGTAGTTTCTGCGTGGCTATCATCTAGGTACCTGATCAGACACAGTATTTCCGCTTGAGGTAGTAGCCATGTCTCACATGTAGAAAGTGGTAGTTCGGAGAGGAGCGAGTTCACCTTATCTGCGATAGCCTTTGCTCGATCTCTTGTCATTGGTCCAAGTGGTGTTGTGGGAGGCGTAGCTATGTCCATGTGAATGACCATAGGATGCTCCGCATCACCCCCCTGGGAAAGACCGACCTCGGATCAAAATCCTCATCACCATGGTAGGGAGAGATATATCTGACGTTGAATATATCGCTCACGGAGTACTTGTCACGTGGTAAGGAGCGTCACAATACTCCTCCACTTACAAGAGATCTCGTCCCGAGATCTAAGGATGGCGTCGGAGAGAAATGGAAGAGGAAGAGGTACAACAAAGTTGCTTCTTTGACAAACGAGTGAAACCCACAAACCTTGAGAGGTTGAACAAATCGAAAGAAAGAATACAATGGAGGTGAACGAGATTGCAAACACTACGTTAGCAGAGAAGAACAAAGAACATGATGAGGACCAAGAGCTTAGGGTACAAGATAGATTTTGAAGCCACTCCGGTTAAAACAAGATAGAGTAGGATTAAGAATGATACAATTTGGACAGCACTCCGACTGAAAATGGAAGGAATGAACATGAACTTGAGAAGATGGGATGATACTTGATGAAATCAACAACACACTGCCTCCGGAACTATTGAAAAATGGCACAAGGGGTAAGAAAGATTTCAGACCGCACTCTGGTTGAGGAAGGAGGCAAAACTTGATAAGATGAGAGAGCTCGAATGAAAACACGACACTCCGGTTAAATGGATAAGCAAGGAAAACAACATGATCTCCAAAATGAGATGATGGGTTGAAGAAAACATCACAATGCCTTCGGGACAAATGAAAGAGTGGAATCAAGAGAACAGAGAAGAGAACAACAAATTCTGTCACAATTGAATTTGAAAGAGCCTCCTTAAAAAGAAGGATTGAACGGAGTTGTTGGAAAACCAACAACGAAAAGAATAAGCTTGTAGTGGACTTATGGAAACATCTCAACATGATGAGGTGACAAACGGCCACTAAAGAAAGCCGTTGATTTGAGTGAAAGCACCAAGGCGATGAAAAACTTCTTTCACCAAGAGGATAGGAGAAAACTTGGATCATAAGTAATCATCACAAGGAGCAACATTCCCAATGGAAGGCTTTAGGTGAAATGTATACCAAGATAACTCCAAGGAAGAAAGTGATGGGTTTAAATATCTCATTTCTGAACTTGTGAAACATGAAATACAAAGAAATTGTCAAAAATGACATAACACCACCTCAAAAAGATAAGGTAGGAAGAATTGCACTTCGGAATGCAAGATGAAGAATGCTTGGCCTCCTCAAAACAAAACATGTGTTGAGCACCATGATTATCATTGAGTATAGCTTGGCGGATCAAAACTTCGAGAGAAATTCTTGAAGAACAATTGAAGAATGAAAGGAATCCTTGATGAGCCACCATGTAGAAACTCTCGAAGAACTCCGGATAGATAAAAAAGAAGGTCGCAAGGAAAATAAGCTTGAAAAGAATAAGATGAATCCTTGCATTGATTAAATGGAGCTTCGCGATGATATAACTGAGAAAACTTGGAACTCCGGAAAGAAAGATGAACAAATGAAATCAACAATTTTGATGAACCTCCGGAATAAGGAATTGAATTTACTTGATGAAACAAGAATAAGAATTACATTATGCTCATCCTTCACCAGTTAAATTGATGACAAGCAATGGATTTGGCATACTACTTACTCTCGTAGAAAGGATTAAGATAGATATGGTGCAAACTTGGGAAGGTCTTCAATGAACCACCGGTAGGATTGGAAAAAAACGAATGAATCTATATGATAACGAAGGAAGAGAACTCTTGAACGAACCACCGTAAGAATTGAAAAAGAACGAAGAAAATATAAAGAAGAAGAATTAGAAAATGAACGAAGATACTTGAGAGAATTTAGATACAAGTGAACGCAGAGATCCCGAGCTGATTGGATAATACTTGAATGATGCACCGGTATGATTTGTAGAATGAGAGTTGAAGGCCGGAATGAATAATTCTAAGATGATGGGCTCCAGAGAATCAAACTGAAAAGACTCATGAAATGCTCTGGATGGGTGAAAAGAATTCTCACAATCGAAAACAATTATGAGAGGATGGCATCAAACTAGAACCATAAATCTTGAGGAGAATGGATCAAGATTTAAGAGAAACTCTTCTTCGGTCTTCAAATGTTTAGAATGACGATGAGAAACACCACCATGAATTGTTGAGGCACTCCGGAATGAAAATTGGAAAGGTTGAACCAACGATGAAAGAATTTGAAAGATCTTGGAGAAAGACATATGACTGATGATAACCCATTCTTACGTCAAACTTTGAAAAGAATTTTAGAAGCTCCGGGAAAATTAGAAGAGTCAGGTAAGATCCTGGGAAAAGACCTGTGGGTTAGGGCCCACTCAAAAGAACCACCGTTGAACGATTTCTTGAAAAGAGAGATTGCACCGGTTGAATTTAATGGCTTGAATGAGATAGCATCCTCGAAATAGCTTGAACGGATTAAGAATGGAAATGTGAATCTTCTGCGATATCTTCATCACTCCGGAACAATTGAATAGCGAGAAGTGGATGATTATGAGATGCTTAGATAAGAACTTCCAACATGGAAATCATGTGAAACAAGAGGAAGAGATATGATCAACGAAGCTTGAATAGAATCTACCGGAGAAGAAAGAGAACGAATAATGATGAAGTTAAGGCTCCGTTAGTATCTTCCTGGGAATCACCGGATAAGAACATTGACAGAAAAGACTGGAGAGACTTTTCATCTATAAGATGGATACTTGATTAAGAAATCTGAGTCCTTGAAGAAAAAGGGTGGGAGGGCTAGAAAAACAAAAGCAACTTGGGATGGATGAAACAAATAACGTTGAGAAGACTTTGAGTTGATCTTGCGGATGTTGAAAATGACCGGGTCCACTTGAAGAGAAGCACATCGGTTGGAAAATAATTGGCATGACCATTCGGCATGAATAAAAAGGATTAGTACTCCCATAGAAATATGAGAACACCGCTTAGAATAAGGTATGGAATCAACACTTGACATCCAAGCAACTCGAATACCACAATAAAAACAAAACAAAGGATTTGGCTTGGAAAATTAGCCGGAAACAAATACATATGATAGAGATTTACCCAATCCCATATCATGCATCTGTTGGAAAGATATTCTAGGAGCTACTTGAATTCCCACTTATAAACTCCTGAAAATTTCTGGTTATGCAATCAGGTGTTGGGGATACAGGGGAAGCATAATATCTCACCCAAACTAACAATCCCTACATCCAGCTGTATCCATCCGTCAACACATAACCAAGAAACCTTCGGAAATCGTGTACCTCAACCTTCAAAAAGAATCCGTTATATGAGCTATGGCAAAACTCCCGAACTCCCGCCCCAATACTGGGTGGCGTCGAGGTGATCTCACCAACAACTGCATAAAAGAAAATTTTGATGTCGGCGAAACTCAGGTATTCCAGAACTACAACGATAAAATTGTGACGACAACACCTCGGAGCTCAACTCCCCGGGACACTACCACAACCCTAAATGTCAGGAGGCACCAAGAACAATGTTCTCGTCACAAAACCATCAAAACAATAACAAGATACCCGCGTGATCCTAAAAAAGAATTTAGTGAAATTTGAGGAGAGGAAAGTCAAAACATCTACGCCAGGAGACCTCACCAGAGCGATATATATAGAATAGTTGAGTATGTTGCATGACCTCTTCCAGTGGTAGGCTAGCAGATGTAGGGGATGTAGGTTGGTACTGTCAACCCAGGGTTAGAGTTATTGCTTCTGAAAGACTGTGTCTCGGTCATCCGTTTCTCAAACACCATGTAGTGCGAGAAATCCAACGGAGGAGATCGAGTCTTGTCGGGAAAAGTGCACAAACCTCTGCAGAGTGTACAATCTAATCATGGTTAGCCGTGTCCCTGGTTATGGACATCTTGAGTATCTGGTACTTGAATTATTGATTTGATCTCATCACGTTACTTAATTAATTCGTGGGGTTATAATTATTATTTTGGGATTGAGTAGGAGGAACCTTCTCAATAATTTTTCAACCAACTTGGTAGTTGAATAAAATATATTCCTTTGCAGTAGGGAAAAATTGGCTTTTCGCAAAAACATTATAACCATAGAGCTTTTCCACCAGCCATATATCCATGTAGTGATAGCCATTATTCATCATTATCCTATGGTGTGAATTTGCCAGTACATTCAATGTACTGACCTATATGGTTGCAACGTCTCATGTTGCAGGATTCTTACGACGAGTAAGTGATACGTTAGGGTTACGATTTCTACACTCAACTTTGCCGTTGGTGTTGATGGGAATCCACAACCTTGTTGTTACTTCCGCTATATGGATTGAGGTAATAGTATTTACGTTACTTTATACATGTGATTTACCTATGTTGTAAATCCTTGAGTACTGTGTGTGTCAGCATACCAATCCAGGGATGACACTTGAGCACAGAGACTTGACCGTCTGAGGTCGGGTCGGTACAACAACAATGCGTACAAGATTGACTTACCACGGGACAAGTACTCCGTGAGCGATATATTCAACGTCAAGTATCTCTCTCCCTACCATGGTGATGAGGATTTCGATCCGAGGTCGGATCTTTCCCGGGGGAGGGGGGGTGATGCGGAGCATCCTATGGTCATTCCCATGGACCTAACTATGCCTCCCACAACACCACTTGGACCAATGACAAGAGCTCGAGCAAAGGCTATAGAAGATAAGGTGTGTGTGACATGGCTACTACCTCCGGAAATACTGTGTGTGATCAGGTACCTAGATGATAGCCACGGAGCAACTACACCCGACGGCCAAGATGGCAGAGACACCGAGTACAAGGACCAAGAGAACGTGCTGCCAGGAGTTCTACACCCACCGGAAGACCGGACCTCACCGGACGTCCGACGCCTGAAGAACCAGCCCGCCAGCAAAGTCCTAGCCTCCGATCGCTACAGCGGCCGGACGACCGACACGGAACGGACGCATGACACCCTGAGCGACCGGACGACAGAGCCCCTCCGAACATCCGGTGTCACCCAACAAAAGGGGAATTATCGGATGTCCGATGCCTCCGGACGACCGACCGTCTCCAGACATCCGACGCCACCTGACCCGAGCCGAATTGTCATACGTCCGACCACTTCCGGACATTCGGACCCTCGCGAGCCACCGGACGTCCGACAACGTCCGGACGACCGACACCTGGTTGTGCACAGCGTGTTGGGCCGAGGCCCATGTACCCTTTTGCCCCCTTAGACTATATATACTCTCCCTCCTCTCTCTTTCTAGGGTTAGCCAAGTATTAGCTCATTTGAGAGATCGAGCTTTGCTCATCCACTTGATACCTTCTCCATCGGAGTTCAAGACCTCTACGGAGAAGATCCCCCAAGTGGATTCAAGACCCCTCAAGGCCTCCTCACGGAGATGAAGTAGTTACCTCTTATATCGTACTTTGTTGCGTTTGCATCGTGTATCACTCGTATTGTTCATGGATCTAGCACATGTGTGACCATTTTTAGTTGATTTGAGTGATTCCTCTCGTTTCCCCTCGTGTTCTTTGCGGGATCCCCACCATTTCATGAAAGATCGGGCATCTAGGGTTCTACCCTACATCATTGGGGTTGGCGCACGATCATGTTGGGGAAGCTTTAGTTATTTTATTTGATCTTAGACTATGTTAATTCCTTATACCTCCAGAGCCAGAATCATCCGACTCTGGAGGTATAATTAATTAACCTAAACTATGATCTCCGGCGCCCGTTCTCGTCGCGCAACTCCATCATGTACTTGGCCGTTGGGGGTATGCCGGTATGTGTGGGTAACTAGCTAGCAAGTGGATCGGAAGCGAGACGCCGCCGGCAGCCATTGCTGTGGTTATTTATAGCTAGCAGCTGGCTAGGGGATTGGGGATTTTACAATTCACCCCTATGGAGCGCGAGAAGCCTTCACTGGAGCGCGGGAAGCCTTCACTGAAGCGCGGGAAGACTTGAGCACACAACCCGACAACCATATGCGGTGTCATGTGTTACCGGACATGTGTTAACATAAGGAAACATATGTGTAACTTAATAATCATCGCACACGAGTACTCGCACACGCCTCATGTGCGATACTCCTAGCCATCGCAAGCAACTAGTATGCATTTTCAAAGTTTTTAGTACACATAGAATCGCACACGAATTAACTCTAGTAACCGTGTGTGTCATATTTTCTCAGCGCAAACAGTTCATCCGAGTGGGATATTTGCCGTATATCACACACATCTTGTTTACACGAATTGTTTGTGTTTTTTGGTCATCGCAAACAATTCATCTATATGAACTGTTTGCCGCATATCACACACATCTTGTTAAGTTGAACCGTTTTCGTTGTGTTCCCTAATCGAAAACAGTTTGTCCGAGTGAACCGTATGCCGTATGTCACACACACCTTGATCTGGCTGACCGTTTCTGTTGCATTCCCTATTCGAAAATAATTCATTGGAGCGAACCGTATGCCGTATATCGCACACACATTGATATGCTACCCGTTTCTGTTGTTCTATCTAATCACAAATAGTTCGTATGGATGAACCGTATGACCCGTATTGCACATGACTAAAATCTGAACCATGTTTCATGACTCCGCCATGGCAAACGTTTTGCATCTTTTTTGATGGTTTTTTTACATCCCTATTTGCGATTAATGCATCGCACACAGCTTCGTCAAAGGGTTTCTGATCGTAGTGTTGCATTAGCAGCATCCTGCAGTAGTGAAGGCCGGGAAAGCCATCTCCTCTGGGTCCAGTGCGGCGGTCGGGGGCGCGTCGGGGGATTGGATCACTTCGTGTGTCTCGGCCAAGCGATTGGAAGTACTCGCCGTGGAGGGGCTCATTCTGTAGGACGGATCTCGCCGTACGAACGCAGGGGATGTTGAGCCGGCGCCGCGGGGGACGAGTGCATTTTGCTGGTCTCCGACATCGAGAGGTTTTTTTGGTGCTACCCCACCACTTCTTTCAAGCGTTTCTCGCCTACTTCGGTGCGTAGCTCCACCGTCTCCCTCGAAATGTTATCACCTATCTCTCGGCCTTCATCTCCCTCTGCGAGAACTTCCTCGGCTGCCACCCACATTGGGGGCTATTTAAGCACATCTTCACTTGCCGGTCGATGGCGGTCAAGAAGGATTTGCCGACCGGCGAGAAGACCAATGTCATCCAGCTGTGCAGGGGTTTGGGCATCCAAGTTCGCGAAGGGAGTGCCTTCCCAAAGATGAGCTTCCCGGATTCCGTCAAGGGGTGGCAGGGGTCTTGGTTCTACTGCAGGGACGTCCCCGGCATCAACAGCCAGTCGGGCCTCCCACCATACTCGGCGGAGAGGGTGAGGGCCCCGGGTCCCTTTCTGTGACGAAGGAGGAGAAGACGGATGTCAGCATCTTGGCGAATCTTTGCCATTTCAAGTTCTAGGAAAACCAAGCACAAATTCCATACTACTATCTTCCCATGGGTGGTACGTAATTGGTAGTGGCATATGGGATTGAGCTTTAGACTTAGCTTTGCCACATGTAGAGCATCGGTTGGTGAAGCATGAGACGTCGCGGAACATCTTGGGCCAAAAGTTGTTCATTGAGAGCGTAGCAAATGTCTTATCGTGTCCGAAGTGTCCCATAAGTCCCCCTCCATGAGATTGTTGCAAAAGTAACAAACGCATAGAAGACTCGGAATACATAGTTTGTTAGCTCTCACAAGATAATCTTCTTTGATGTAATAGCACTCCCAAGATGTATGCGTCAAACATTTGGCATAAGGAATAGCAAAAGTGGGATCATGTGCATACAAGACTTTTATGTGCTCAAAGCCAATGACATTCAATTGAACTTGGGTAACAAGCATGCATCTACGGGAAAGCGCATCTGCCACAACGTTTTCCTTACCTTTGATGTACTTGATGATATAAGGAAATGACTCAATGAATTCACTCCATTTAGCATGACACTTGTTCAACTTAGTTCGACCCTTAAGATATTTAAGTGTTTCATGATCGGTGTGGAGAGTGAACTCACGAGGGCGGCGATAATGCTCTCAAACATGCAAGACTCTAACTAAAGCATATAGCTCTTTGTCATATCTGGGGTAATTGAGTTGCGTTCCGGGAAGTTTTTCACTAAAGTAAGCTATAGGGCGCTTCTGCAACATTAACACACCTCCTATGCCATAACCGCTAGCATCGCAATGTATCTCAAATGGTTTATCAAAGTTGGGTAATGCAAGCAAAGGAGCATGTGTAAGCAAATTCTTAAGCTCATTAAATGCGGTATCTTGGGATGGCCCCCAAACAAAAGGTGCATTTTTCTTACTCAAAGCATAAAAAGGGGATGCAATAGTGCTAAAGTCCTTAACGAATCTACGATAGAAGCCGGCTAGGCCAAGGAAACTTCGCACTTGTTGCAAGTTGGTTGGTTGAGGCCATGTTTTAATAGCATTGATCTTAGATTCATCTACATGAACACCCTTAGAAGACACAACGAAACCCAAGAAAACAAGCTTATGAACACCAAAAAGGCATGTAACCATATTAGCATAAAGGCGCTCTTTTCTAAGAGTTTGTAAAACGGTTCTAAGATGGGTGACATGATCTTTGAGAGATTTTCTAAATACTAGAATATCGTCAAAGTAGACCACAACAAATACACCAATGTATGGCCTAAGAACAAAATGCATGACTCGCATGAAAGTACCGGGTGCTTCGGATAAGCCCATTGGCATAACAAGCCATTCATATAAGAAAAAATTGGTCTTAAATGCGGTTTTCCATTCATCACCTTCTTATATGCGGATTTGGTAATAGCCACTTTTAAGATCAATTTTAGAGAAAATAGTAGCTCCGCTAAGCTCATCTAACATATCATCAAGGCGTGGAATAGGATATCTATAGCGAACGGTGATAGCATTGATAGGAAGACAATCGAAACACATGCGATATGTACCATGTTTCTTGGGAACAAGCATTACTAGGACGGCACATGGGCTCAAACTTTCTCATACATGGCCATTGTCGATGAGTTGTTGTACTTGCCGTTGGATCTCCTTGGTTTCCTCGGGGTTGACGCGGTAGGGAGCCTTGTTAGGAAGAGGTGCTCCGGGAATGAGGTCGATTGAGTGTTCGATGCCTCGTAGTGGAGGTAGACCTCGAGGTAGCTCGTCGAGGAAAACATCATAGAATTCCTGCAATAGAGAAGACAACACTAAAGGTAGATTGTGAGAGGTGTTACTTTTAGGTGCCTCGTCCTTGCACAATTGGACATAGTGCATAACACATGATGGGTTTTCACACACTTCTCTCATCTCACTGTTGGTAGCGAATAGCACAAGGTTTCTCTTGTCACTCATCGTGGAGGCACTCAATTTGGGCTTGTGGCGCTCACTCTCTTTCGGGCGGTTCGCTCTCTCACTATTTTCTCCGTGATGGTTGGTAACTTGCTTGTTGGTGATCACTTGGCTTGGAAACATAGGTCGTAGCACGTACTCCTTCCCTTTCATCTTGAAGCTATAGTGGTTGGTTCACCCATTGTGGATGATCCTGCAGTCAAATTGCCATGGTCGTCCAAGTAGGAGGTGGCAAGCGGACATAGGAACAATGTCACACTCCAAAGTGTCTTCGTAAGCTCCGATTTTGAAGGTGACTTGAACCATGTGTTCCACTTGAATTTTGCCAGAGTGGCTAAGCCATTGGACCTTGTAGGGGTGAGGGTGCTTCATCTTGACCAACTGGATCTTGGGGCATAGCTCTTCACTTGCCACGTTATGTCAACTTCCTCTGTCCATGATGACCTTCACAGACCTTCCATTCATGCCCCCCTTGGTGTGGAAGATATGACATCTTTGGTCTTCGTCTTGTTGATGTTGAAGTGTCAAGACCTTGGAGACAACGAGAGTGGGGCTCGAATCTTCCTCACAAAAGACTTGATCATCTTCACCTTCGTTGACGCACCGGTGCATGGCCACGTGCTCAAGGGCTTCCATTTCCTCTTCGCTCATGGAGTCATATGTTCCGTCATCGTTGAGGATCATGGTGCGCTTGTTGGTACACTCGAAGGACTTTTGGCCTTGGCCGCCGCATGTGAAGCACTTGATGGAACTTGTCTTGATGGTCTCATCCGATGGAGTTGTACATGATGAAGCTCTCGTCTTGAAGTTACTCGTAGTAGGAGTACGAGTTGAGGTTGTCGAAGTTTTCTTGTAACTTGACTTGTTGTCGTTGCTTGTAGAAGGTTTGATTGAGGTAGAAGGCGGTGGAGTCGTTGAAGCTTGGTTGTTGTAGCCGTATGTCTTGGAAGAGTACTTGGCGTACTTGAAGTCATCTTGCACTTGTCGCTCCGCCTTGGTGGCTTGATGCACTAGCTCGATGAGGTTGGAGTAAGGTTGGAAGTCGGCGAGCTTCTTGATAGGGTGATTGAGTCCATTCAAGAAATGTGCCATAGTTTGCTCATCATCTTCTGTGACATTGGCTCTTATCATGGCAATCTCCATTTCATTGTAGTACACTTC
The DNA here is from genome assembly GCF_018294505.1 of Triticum aestivum. Lineage (NCBI taxonomy): Eukaryota > Viridiplantae > Streptophyta > Magnoliopsida > Poales > Poaceae > Triticum > Triticum aestivum. The sequence continues at coordinate 316,557,222 of NC_057814.1, read as the reverse complement.
AATGCTCTTTGTTCCTTGCTTGAGGAGTTGTAGTCACTTGAAGAGGTCGCAGTTATAGTATGTTGGCACAAAGCGCGCTCGCATGACATCCTTCATTTGATCCCATGTTGTGATCGGTGGTTCACTTCTTGCTTCTCGACGCTCAACGGCTTGTTCCCACCAAATGAGCACATAGTCTTGGAACTCAAGGGATGCCATGGCGATCTTCTTCTCCTCCTCATAGTTGTGCAAATGAAAGATCTTGTCAACCTTCAACGCCCACGAAAGGTATTCTTCGGGATCGTTGCTTCCGGTGAACTTGGGCATGGTGAACTTGAGCTTGCCATAGCGTTTCTCTTCATTGTGTTGGGGTCGAGGATGATGACGTACTTGACGAGGAGGATTGTCTCCCTCAACTTGCTCTTGGTGTGGAGGATTCCCATTGTCTTTTTGCTCTTGTCGAACGTGAGATTCTTGTTGAGCTTCTGGAGGATCTTATGGAACTTGTCAGTGTAATCGTGCTTGATAGTTCCTTTCTTGAACTTCGTCGCGAAGTGCTTCTTCTTGCTCACGCGTATGGCGGTTGCGTGCGGCTACGTCACGACTTGTGTCTCGGAGGGCACATTACACCTGAAGTGCTTGAGCTTCTCGGTGTTGTTGTTGTCAATGAAGAGCTTTAGCGTCTTGCTCGTCTTGGTGTTGGCGTGCTCGCTCTTCCTCTTGTTGGCGTGGGCTTTGCTGTTCTTGTGCTTGCGCAAAGGTAGCTTGATTTTGACGATGCGGATGTTCTTACGCTAGAAGTTGCTCTTGTGGTTCGATGCCGTGTAGAGGATTGCAGTTTTCTTGACGGTCTTGGCGTGCGGCTCGTCGAGGAGTGTTCAATATCGGTGTACTGGAGGGCCGGAGATGGTGTCATCAGAATGTTGACTCGAGCGGCTCCGTCTTGAATATGACGAAGTGGTAGAAGAGCGGTTGACCAATAAGGCACAAATCTAGTCCTTTCTTGCATTGTTCTCTTGTTTTTGTTCGTCGAGCTTGTTGTCGAAGTAGTCTCTTGTACGTTGCTCAGAATGTCGCAAGTCGGTGCTGAGATTGTCGATGCGTTTGCTTAATGCTTGTTGTTCTTGATGCAATGTTGTTTGTGCACTGAAGAGGTGGTTCTTAGTGACATAGGTGTTTGGGTCCTGGTCTTGCTCGATGAAGAGTGGGTTGGTAGAAGTAGTTGGCCTATCCATCATTCCAAGTAAATGTGTGAGTCTAAGAAAGGAAGAACAATACCAAATGTACCTTGACCGATGTTGAGAATGGATCAATGATCACTCAATAGTTTAGCAAGGAAATAGCACAATTAGTACAGTAGCTCGTCAATCTCTCACACCTACACAAATAAAGCTTATGGTGGCACTACTGCAAGATGCTGCTAACGCGACAGTACGATCAGAGCCCCTTTGCCGAAACTGCATGCGATGCATTAATTGCAAACGTGATGTAAAAAAGTCAAAAAAGATGCAAAAGGTTTGCGATGAATGATACATCAAACATGGTTCAGATTTTAGTTGCCTGTGCGATGAGGGCCATACGGTTGATCTGTACAAACTGTTTGCGATTAGACAGAACAACAGAAATGGGCAGTCAGATCAAGGTGTGTGCGATATACGACATACATGTCGGATTTCTTGTTCCGGCAAAACCCTTAAGGTTCGAACTCAGGGGTGCGCGCGAAGATCTCTCCCTCACAGATCACGCCCTCACACACTTCGCGATCTCTAGGCTAGGCATGACGAACTCACAACACACGAGACGCAAGATTTTTATTGGTTTGGGCCACCGTTGTGGTGTAATACCCTACTCCAGTGTGGTGGTGGTGGATTGCCTCTTGGGCTGAGGATGAACAGTACAAGGGGAAGAACAGCCTCCTGAGGAGAGGTGTTCTTGTGCTTTCTGTGGGTGAGGATTGCTCAAGGTCAGTTCGAGCGGCCTCCTACTGTGGTGGCTAGTCCTATTTATAGAGGCCCCGGTCCTCTTCCCAAATATTGAGCAGGAAGGGATCCCACAACGGCCAATTTGAAAGGGGACAGCTAGTACAGCATATCCTGACAAAAGTAGTCTTCGCCTGCAAAAGGCTCTGGTGGTGACGCCGTCTTGGGCTCCACGGTGACCTCCGTCCTGCCGTCCTGCTGGTCTCGGTCTTGTTGCACTGATATGGAAACCTTTGCCTGATGCCTCGGAACTCCTCGCCTGCGCTTGCCTCCTTAGCACCAAAGTAGAAACAAGGACACTGCGCGCGCTGGTGCCCGCCTGGCTTCGGTCATCATGGCTCACGTCATGAGAACCTCGCGAGGTTTGCCTTGCCTTGATCTCTCCACCCCTTGCGAGCCAGCCTGGTGAGGCCGTCCACGAGGAGGTCTTGAGTCCTCCGCCTCGCGAGGCTTGGCCCCTCGCGAGGGTCTTGAGTGCTCGTTGGTGAAGATGGGTGAGGGAGTCCTGGACTAAGGGGTCCTCGGGCGTCAGACCTATTAGCCATGGCCGGACTGATGGGCTGTGAAGATATGAAGACCGAAGACTGCACCCGTGTTCGGATGGGACTCTCCTTGGCGTGGAAGGCAAGCTTGGCGACCGGATATGTAGATTCCTTTCTTTGTAACCGACCTTGTGTAACCCTAGATTCTCCCGGTATCTATATAAACCGGAGGAATTAGTCCGGAAGGGGGGATACTCATTACTCATAGTCATACAGGATAGACTTCTAGGGTTTAGCCATTACGATCTCGTTGTAGATCAACTCTTGTAATGATCATATTCATCAAGATCAATCAAGAAGGAAGTAGGGTATCACCTCCATAGAGAGGGCCCGAACCTGGGTAAACATCGTGTCCCCTGTCTCCTGTTACCATCGACCTTAGACGCACAGTTCGGGACCCCCTACCCGAGATCCGCCGGTTTTGACACCGACATTGGTGCTTTCATTGAGAGTTCCACTATGCCGTCGACAATAGGATCGATGACTCGCCTCGTCCTTAAAGATAATATCACTACCGAAGGAGGACTGGCCCCATGCCAAACCCTCCGGTTGGGCAGCTTTACCATGACCACCCGTTCGGCCGTTAAGCCGACGATGACCTCTCGGGCCATCGAAAATCCTCTTCATATCGACCCCAAACACTCCAAGAAGATGGTTCCGGCGGAGTTTTTGTCTTTAAACGAGCTCTTGGATCGTATCACCGCCCTGGGAATCGCCACAGATTATGATCGGATCGGGCTTAAACACGACCAAAGAGAAATCAAATCTCCACCGATCACCCACCAGATAGTGGTAGTAGAGGAGCAAGACGGCGACTCTCCCCCTATACTAAAGACGGACTACGTCTGGATCGCCGACCCTACAGAGCCGGATACCCACCCGCAAAAGGAGGTAACCAGCCTTCCGAGCATAGAATCGGATGGCGGGCAAAGGCAATCGGAAGATACTCCAGAGCCCGGACTGTTAAGTCTGGAAAAACTTCACACTCCGGATAATCGATCAGGTCAGGGTCCAGATCCAATTCCACCCACCCACCCAGACATAAGCGCTCTCACGAGCATACAACAGCAGTCTCAGGAAATGGTCCACCACTTCTGGGCCAGATTCTTCCTTGCCAAGGACAAGGTTAAAGATTGCCGCGACGAGGACGTGATATCAGCATTCTGCAACAATTTCCAGAACGAAGGAATGCTCAACGCCATTAATCACTGCCGCATACTACACTTCGCTGACTTGGCAACTATCATGCAGAAGTACAGCGCAATGGAAAGCGCCTGGATGGATCAGGTAGCTTTTTAGGAGCCATCGCTCCCAACTCAACCACTGGTCCAGGTGAAAAGGGCGCATCCCTGTGATGCGCCCAGCCCAATAGCCAAGAAATACAAACCCATTACGCGGCGTGGAACTGTTCCGGAGGGATGCTCGATGGCCCATGCAAAATACATACAACACCAGATACCATACCAACCCACAACCTTAGAGCATGTTGGATACTCCGGCAGGTGGCCAAAAGCGGCGAGGACATCCTTACCAAAAACACCCCTGAGCAACACACTCCAGAAGACGACGACCCCAAAGTACTGACGGTCTTTGAGACATTCACTTCAAACAATAAGCGCAAAAGGGCACTTCGCGGCCTTGCTGAAGTCTGCCAAATCGCCACAGTAAACCCTTGGAACGACACGACTGTAACCTTTAATGCCGAAAACAAACCAAAATACAGGACAGTCCGAGCACCAGCCGCTCTAGTCCTAAGTCCCATCATGGACGGCTTTCGACTCATCAAGGTCCTCATGGATGGTGGCAGTGGATTAAACCTCATCTATGAGGATACACTCCACAAAATGGAAATAGACAGGAGCCGCATCAAGCAAAGTAGTACAACCTTCCGAGAAATCATTTCCAGTCGGGAGGCGCGTGTACGGGAAAAATCACACTTGACGTGGTATTCGGCACGCCGGAGAATTATCGCTCTAAAGAGATCACCTTCCATGTGGCTCCTTTCAGCAGCGGATACCACGCCCTGTTGGGGCGGGATGCTTTTACATGCTTCCAAGCTATACCTCATTACGGATATATGAAGCTCAAAATGCCCGGACCAAACGGCATAATCACTCTTGTAAGTGATCCAGACATAGCACTCCGCGCCGAAAACAAAACTGCATCCCTGGCCCTTGAGGCATTATCTGAAGCCCTCGCGGCCGAAGAATTAACCGCACTGTGCTCCACGATGGATAGGGACGATGTGATCTTAGACAAACGACCCAAATCCACCTCCTTCAAACCTGCAGAAGAAATAGTCAAATTCAAGGTCCACCCAACGGATCCCAAGAAGACAGCATCTATTGCAGCACAACTTGACCCAACAGTCGATGCCGCACTAAGGGATTTCCTTCACGAAAACTGGGATATATTCGCCTGGCACCCTTCTGACATGCCTGGAATCCCACGTGAGCTGGCCAAACATAGCCTCAACATCCTAAAGGGATACAAACCAAGCAAACAAGCACTGCGATGGGGGAGGAGCTGGCCAAGCTAATTGAGGCCGGATTCATTAGAGAAATAAAACATCCTGACTGGTTGGCAAACCTGGTGATGGTACCAAACAAGGAGAAATCCTGGCGGTTATGCATCAATTTTAAAGACCTCAATAAGGCTTGCCCTAAGGATCCCTTCCCCCTCCCCCGCATTGATCAAATCATTGATGCTACCGCAGGACATGACTCACTGTGTTTCCTCGACGCATATTCCGGATACCATCAAATAAAAATAAAGGAGTCCGATCAAGCTGCAACAACATTCATTACCCCATATGGGCCATTCTGCTTCAACACCATGCCCTTCGGGCTCAAGAACACCGGCGCCACATACCAACGCATGATTCAAACATGCCTGGAGAAACAGATCGGCAAGACAGTTGAAGCTTACGTGGACGATGTTGTTATCAAGACTAGGCGCGTTGAAACACTAACAGACGATTTACGTCTCACATTTGATAACCTCCGCGCGTATGACATTAAGCTCAATCCGGAAAAGTGCGTTTTCGGCGTCCCCGCTAGAAAACTACTGGGCTTCATCATTTCCAACAGAGGAATTGAAGCAAATCCAGCCAAAATCCGAGCTTTGTCACAATTGGCTACGTCAACAGACCTTAAACAAGTCCAAAAGCTCGCGGGTTGCATGGCAGCTCTTAGCTGCTTTATCTCTAGATTGGGAGAAAAGGCACTGCCACTCTATCGCCTTCTACGGCGAACCGATCACTTTGAGTGGATGGACGCGGCAACAGCCGGACTGGAGGAAATAAAAACACTTATTGCGAGCAACCCAATCCTGGCCGTGCCAAACATCGTCGAACCGATGTTATTATACATATCGGCTACACATCAGGTGGTGAGCGCCATGCTCGTCGTTGAACGAGAACAGGATGGACACAAATTCCCGCTTCAGAAGCCAGTATACTACGTATCCACTGTCCTTATACCATGCAAATCACGGTACCCCCATTATCAAAAGATAGCATACGCGGTCTTCATGGCATCCCCAAAGCTCCGTCACTACTTCCAGGAGTGTTCGATCACGGTGGCTTCTGAAGTACCACTCAATGACGTTATAAAAAACTGCGATGCCACGGGCCGGATTGCCAAATGGGCCATTGAGCTCCTTCCATTTGATATTACATACAAGCCACGTCGAGCTATTAAATCCCAAGTATTGGCTGACTTCGTCGCCGAATGGATAGAGGCCAAAATCCCTAAAGAGTACGACACATATTTCAATTGGGTTATGTATTTTGATGGATCCAAAATGCTGGCGAGGCAAGGGGCGGGTGTCGTTTTAACGTCACCCACTAGAGATGTCGTTCAGTACGTACTCCAAATACTATACACAGACTCCAACAATGCAGCCGAATACGAGGCCTTATTGTATGATCTCCGAATGGCTGTCTCCATGGGCATCCAACGCCTAGAAGTGTGCGGGGACTCAAACCTTGCAATATCTCAAATAAATGGAGACTTCGACGCCAAAGATCCGAAGATCACAGCTTATCGTAATGCCATCATAAAAATGTCGGCCCGGTTCGAGGGGCTCGAGTTCCATCACGTGGCTCGAGAAAGTAATCAAGCAGCGGACGTTCTTGCTCGTCTCATTGCTAAGCGCGACCCCGTCCCGCCTAATAGCTTTCTGGAAAGGCTTTTCAAGCCATCCGTGGTGTGGCAGGGGGAAAACGACAACACTAGTCCGGATTCGAACATAACCCCAGATACCGAAAACACCGACATCATCGGAGGCTCAACCACCGAAATAACACCATTGGCACATCTCATCATGGCAGTCATTGCCCCATGGACCGAACCCTTCCTGGCCTACCTTAACAGGAAGGAGCTTCCTAAGGACCAGAATGAGGCCCGCCGCATTGTCCGGCGTTTGAATGCCTACAAGGTCCACGACGGGGAGCTCTACAAGAAAAGCACTACCGGAGTCCTTCAAAGATGTATCTCCGAGGAGGAGGGGCGGCAGCTCCTGGCTGAGATTCATGCCGGTCTCGGCGGACACCACGCCGCAGCTCGGGCCCTTGTTAGCAAGGCCTTCCGTACAGGATTCTATTGGCCAACGGCCCGAGCGGATGCACAGGACCTTGTGCAACATTGCGTTGGATGCCAACTCTTCGCCAACCAAATCCATATGCCCCCCACCGCCCTGCAAACAATCCCCATCACTTGGCCCTTTGCGGTCTGGGGATTGGATATGGTTGGACCCCTTAAAGGAGGAAGCCATAAGAAAAAATATTTGCTAGTTATGGTGGATAAATTCACCAAGTGGATAGAGGCTAAACCAGTAAAAACGGCCGAGTCCGGACCAGTAATCGACTTTATATCCGGCGTCGTACACCGTTACGGCATTCCGCATAGCATCATCACTGATAACGGCTCCAATTTCACAGCCGACGAAGTGAAAACCTGGTGCACTAATCTGGGCATCAAGCTCGATTACGCCTCTGTATATCATCCACAAACAAATGGTCAAGTCGAAAGAGCCAATGGTCTTATTATGAGCGACATTAAGCCTAGACTAGTGATGTCTTTGAAAGAGTCAGACAAGCACTGGGTTGAGGAGCTCGTCTCCGTACTCTGGGGGCTGCGGACCACGCCCAATCGCACTACCGGATACACACCCTTCTTCATGGTGTATGGGGTAGAGGCAGTACTACCCTGCGACATTATTCATGACTCACCTCGAGTGCGCATGTACGAAGAGAGAGAGGCCGAGCTCGATCGGCAGGATAGCTTAGATGCCCTGGAGGAGGAGCGCGACGTCGCAAAAGCCTGTTCCGCATTTTATCAACAGCAGGCTCGCACGTATCAAAGCAGAGAGGTGCGGGCCAAAACATACAACGTCGGCGAACTCATTCTACGCCTGCCGGAGAAGAAAAAGGACAAACTCAAGCCCAAATGGGAGGGTCCCTTCATCATCGATGAAGTTCTCACCGGAGGGGCATACCGCCTGCGTGATGCGTCAGACAATCAACTAGAGCCGAACCCCTGGAACGCGGCCAGACTCCGGAGATTCTATGCCTAGCGCGGAAATCTTTGTTTGTCTCCTTCCCCCTATTGTTTCTGTCATTTTTTCTCTCTCTTTTCATTTTTTCTCTTTAGATTTGCAAGATTTCGTACGGTTAGACCGTACACACCCGACGGATACATCTTGAAGTATGTATGTCTATTATACCTGGGGGCTTCTTGGACAGAAGCTTGCTATTGTTATTTTCCGAGCATCAAGCTCTTCACATATGCGTTTTCTCCCATATGTACCTTTTCTTCGCCATTATATGCATTGATATGACTTAAGTTTTGGCCAAGCTGGGTTGCCTGGCTCCTGTGCTTATGTCCTATGTTCCTGTTACTTCAGCTACGGCATAAAGGGAGCACCTCTACGATTGTTACTGCCGGTTCATCTGGATGTGTACCTCAGACTGGGTGAAGCCGAAAGCTAGCGTTCTTAAGGGAATATTCGGTCGGTGAACTAAAGATGTTTTTGCATTCGTCCCATCGTAAACCCCCAAAATCTATACACATTGTGATTTCTTCCTCACAGTTCGGACATGCACATCGATGTATGCACACCCAGGGAAAGGAACCCTTAACAGAACTATTCTCTCTAGAAGATGTTTCTTACACTCTTAATGTAATATAATATAACTAGCCGGATAATTGTCTGTTCAAGCAACTATGACCCCTACGCCTGGTTTCCACGCATACCACGGTTTATTTTGCCGCTCAGTTATTCGGAAACACTCCGCACCTTCGGGTCGAGAGATCGAAGCGAAAAGGTCGGTCATGACAATCGTTTTACAATCCAGCTAGAAGGAAAAATACATAGTCACTTAAGACTTAAAAACTTCCTCCTCTATACCGTCCAATAGGCGGTTTCATTTACAATCCTGTTGGGAGTATCTAGCAGCCACCTCTACTTGGCCATATACTAAATTAACGGGAATTTCTTCCCCATTTGAACCTAGCGGTCCGACCCGGGCCATGTGATTCGGATCCAGCTTGGTATATCGTGTTTTTACCATGGCCCAGGCCTCTTGTGCACCCTTTCGGCAAGCCGATATCTTCCATAGTCGGATACGCCGCCGGGCTCCCTTGAATAGCTCTACAAGCTTCTCCATACTCCCTGGAGGGGAGTCGGATTGCCATAAAGCCTTGGCTACACTTTGCATTGCCTACCGAGCTTGCTCGTGCAACTGCGACAGCTCTTGCAGGAGATCACTTGATGACCCGGTCACCTCCTCTTCGGGACGGCCCGTCAACATACCTGCAATCATAGCTATATCAACTACCTTTACCTCCAAATTATTATAAGGTAAGATCCGGCCACGTACTGAATATGCCGCCTCGCAGCTTTTTATTCTCCTTCACAGAGTCGGCTAGCTGGGCCCGCACGTCTTTCAGTTCTTCGCCTAGTTTGGTGTTTGAGTCCTGGAGTTTGTTTTTCTCCTCTCTGACTCGGGCCAGGATACGCTCACCTGCGGCGTGTAGTCTCTTTGCTTCTTTCTCCCCAGCTTGAGCGGTTTTCAACTTCTCTTCCGGTTGACCTGATGATCTTGTTACGGGATAAGCAACAGTATTAGCACAGCTACTGTATAATTGTTATTCCTTGATGGAGAGGATCCTTACCAGAAGATGCCTTCTTGGACTCTTTCAGTTCGGCGGTAGAAGCATTTAGCTGTGTTCGACACTGCTCCAGCTCTTGAGCTAGTGGGTTGTTCCTCTCCATCAGAACCTGGTTATACATCGATCCTTAAATCACTTGTGCCAACTGCTTTCAGTCTCGGGGGCAACTAGCATGTGCTTATCCTTTTCGGACAAAATAAACCTTACCCGCACATCCATCAAATGCTGCCATGTGGCTTTGCCAAGCCCATCTCGAGCAGCTCGGATGTATGCATCAGCCGAGCTGAATGCATCAAACGCCTCTTTCGAACAGCGGGCGTCTCGTAAAATGGCCCTCAAGCGCCGATGATTCATGGTGCTCTCCACTTCCGAGTTGGTGACGGACATATTTTCCGAGCCCTCTGTCGAAGGACAGTCCGGCGTCACTCCCATCTCGGCCCCCGTCTCCTCGGCGGGGGCTGGATCCTTGCTGCTGGGAGTATTACTGTCCGGACCTCCGGACACAGTCCGGTGGACTCTTTTCCTGATACGGGATAAACATGAAACTCACCGTTGGATGCGACTTTGAAAAACGTATTTGCAAACCCATACCTCTTTGACGAGGGCCCGACCGTGTCTCCGCCCGCCTTCCTCTTCAAAGTCTTTCCCGGTGCGGGAGCCGCTCTCTTCGGATTCACTCCTGGAGTAGCACGGTATGTCGAACGCCTCCCCTTCGAAGCACGAGACAATGCGGTGGGTGAAGCGGAACGAGGGAATCCTTTCGGGGAAGATGCCTCCTGACTACTTATGTGTGAAGCGGGGAGAAGACCAGGGTAATTGGCGATGATGTCCATGTCGGTGCCGTCGTAGCTCGCCTGGTAAAACACGCCATTCCCCAGTACCACAAATATATCCGGATCCTCTTCGAATCCGGGGTCACTTCGGAGAAATCCCTGTGTTTGCAACTTCGCCAATTGACTATGGGGCACGGAGCACCTCTCCCACTCGCCTATCTCTACGGTGGAACGGGAGGAGGAGCTAGGAATGTTAGCCATGTTGGAATGACCTTTCCTGGCGGTCTCTCAGGATTTTCTCCGCGTGGTGCCAAATGGATCTAAGATCCAATCTCTTTAAATAGCCGCCCTTTCTGGCATGGCTGGGGTGTTATTTGCAAAAAAGACACTGACCGTCTGCATTCGCCCGACACGTGGAAGAAGAAGTCATAGATACACGGGAGCCGAGGGGTGTGGCATTGAATTAAAAGTCGGATACATTACTTGGAAGTCGTCGGAGGAGGAACCCGCCTTGCAATGCCGAAGACAATCTGCACGCCAAACACCTCGTCATTGAAGCCTAGTTCGGGGGCTACTGAGGGAGTCCTGGACTAAGGGGTCCTTGGGCATCCGACCTGTTAGCCATGGGCCGGACTGATGGGCTACGAAGATACGAAGACCGAAGACTGCACCCGTGTCCGGATGGGACTCTCCTTGGCATGGAAGGCAAGCTTGACGACCGGATATGTAGATTCCTTTCTTTGTAACTGACCTTGTGTAACCCTAGATCCTCCCGGTATCTATATAAACCAGAGGACTTAGTCCGGAAGGGGGGATACTCATTACTCATAGTCATACAGGCTAGACTTCTAGGGTTTAGCCATTACGATCTCGTGGTATATCAACCCTTGTAATACTCGTATTCATCAAGATCAATCAAGCAGGAAGTAGGGTATTACCTCCATAGAGAGGGCCCGAACCTGGGTAAACATCGTGTCCCCTGTCTCCTGTTACCATCGACCTTAGACGCACAGTTCGAGACCCCCTACCCGAGATCCGCTGGTTTTGACAGTGACAATGGGCCGTACGGGCCCGCTCGCAGAGCCACGCCGTGGGCTGCAGGAAGGCAAGTCTGGGGACCCCCGTTTCCAGAATGCCGGTAGTAGCCCCCGGGCCCAAGGCGCGCTCGGACTTGGCTTCGAGGTGAAGCCAAAGGGCAAGTGCGGAGCGCCGCGGGCCCTAACAGCCTGCGGCCCTTGTCGGCGCGTGGCGGTTGATTGGATGTGGCATCTCCGCTTCCCCACGCTGCCTCGGCAACTGCCCGACTTGACGAGTCTCTGCTGCATGCAAGGAAAAACCATCATTACCTGTGATCGTGGGGGGGCACTGGTTGGCCTTCTCCTGTTATAAATGGGGGGCAGAGCCCCCGTCGCCCATCTCTTCCCATTCAGCTTGCTTCTCGCCCGCTGTTCCATTGTTGGTAGCGACACCAATGGCGCCCATCCGAAGGTTTTCTGCTGCGGAGAAAGGAAAAGCTCCCCACGATGAGCCAGGACCGCTTCCGCCGAAGAAGAGGCCGGTCTATCGCCATGACGTGGTGGTGATGCAGGAGGTGACAAGGCCTTGGTGCGAGCGGCAGCCTCCTGGGTATCCATTACCCCTGTACGCCCAGGCCAAGGGCTCAGGAGGAAGAGGCGGAGATCGGCGCCACGCTCGCCGCGGCCATGGTAACCGCACTGCGGTGGCGCGCGTCGTCGCCCCGGAGTCCACGCCGCGGACTCCTCGCGCCAACTTGTACTGTGGGCGGTGATGCCACCGCGCACTTCGATTCGCTTCCCTTCCTTCTTCTCTGCCGAGATGCCGCCGAGGGGGCCTCTCGAGCTTTGGCTGCAGCACGCCGACTACGACACGCCGGTGACTGGAGCGGAAGTTGAAGTCGTCTCCCCAGGCAAGATCTTCATGACCCGAGGCTGGGGTGAGGTCGCTCGCGTGTGCCGCGCGGAAGGCGCCCTCACGATCCACTTCGAGTACGAAGGAGCCTCCATGTTGTCGTTCAAGGTCTTTGACGCGGAAGGCCGCCGCCTGGAGTGCTGCTCTGGGAGGGGCCGTCGGCCCGGCGCCGGAGCAGGGGCAGGGCCTGCTGCCCATGGCGCCAGCGGCTCCTTCGGAGGTGGCAGCGACACTTGGGAGTCCAGCGATTCTCCCAAGCTCTATGAGACTCCGGAGACGACCGATGACAGCTACGTGCCCCCCAGCCTTCGCCGCGCCAGGAGCAAGGCCGCAGCGTCCGGCCGTCGCCGCCAGAGATCTGGATGAGGTTGGCGCCAGCCTCCCGTGGCCCACTGTTGATGATGGTGTCTTCCGCCGGGCACATGTAGATTGGGCTCCTAGAAGTTCTTTCCTTTTGTTCCCTGCAAGGAATCGAGAATTACCCCGTAGGCGCGTGTAAAGGGTCCGCAATGTCCTTTGTTGATATTATCCTTGTTATGAAATGTTGCGTGCGCTTGTCCCGTTCCGGCTTGGTTTCCCCTTTCCAACCTCACAACGGCTTGGTGCTCTACGCTGACAGGTCCCGGTCCCCAGGCAGGCTTCAGTCGTCGCTGGTATGCCAGGTCGCGATGCCGTGGTCAAGGCCAGGAGGTGGGCGGCCCGAGGTCCAGTAAGAGCCCCTGAGTTGCGATGCTCAGGAGGTCCCCTTTAGCGTGCAAGCGGCTGCCGAGATGTAGGAAAGGGAGACTGCGTTGCCATAACGGGGCAACACAAATGAGAATCCTATGCGGTAGCGATTGGTTGACCCGAGCGTGGAACTTATCTTGGTAGTTACGGGTCGGTCCTTCATGAGGCGCCAGGCTCGTGCGTAGGTGGTTGTAGCATAGCCAGGTCCGGCCCGTACGGGTCTCTTCCCCATGCTCTCCTTCATTCTCTACGTCCTCAGGTCCCGGCCCTCGAGCGAGTTCAGCCGCCGCTGGTATGCCAGGTCGCGATGCCGTGGTCAGGGCCAGGGGGTGAGGGCTGGAGAGCTAGTAAGAGCTCCTGTGTCGTGATGCTCAGGAGACCCCCCTTTTAACGCGCAAGCAGATCACATGGGAGAAGAGGGAGCCCGCGGTGCCGCCCGCTGTGGTCCTCAGGAGGTTCCTGCAAACCAGCATGAAGGAGGGTGCAGATTGCCATTATGATTGCTATCCGGCCGCTGGTCACTCTGCAAGGGAGCGGAGGCACTGAAGGCCTGGTTGTGACACCCCAAAAAATTTACCTTGTTTTATTAATTAAAATTTTGCCAGGAAATAAAACTTTTCCATTTGTCTTGATTTACCCTTTTGATATTATGGGTTTTTACCTCAAGAGGAAACTTTCCAAAAGTATTATTGGATTTGTATACTCTTTCTATAAAACAATTCTTTATCAGTGGATTTTATTGCAAGATTTGTTTTCTCAGAGCTTTATTCTTTTAGAAATTTTTTCGTTGGAATTTGGAGTTTCTGTTGCACTGCAACCATTTGACAAATACCTTTAAAAATTTCACCAAAATTTGGGGATGTCATGTGATGTTTCCACATCACTTTTATACAAAAATATCTATTGGTTATTGGAGATTTTGAGCTCTACATCATCTTTGCAAATCTGGTCCAGTGGGTATCTTTGCACTACAACCTATTTAAATATTTCTTTAAAAATTCTTCCAAGTGTTTGGAGATGTCAGTAGATGCATACAATTAAACTTCATGCAAAAAACCCAGTGATGATCTTTGAAAAATTTGAGTGAATCAACCTCTTTTTCATTCTGGTCCAGATTGGTGATTTGTACTGCAACCCTATTTTATTTTGCTCTAGTGACCCTGAGCTTTTTCCTGCTTGTAGCCCTCCCTGCCAAACCCTTAAGTCCAGGAGAATGGACCCATTGGAGGATCTTAAGTGCTTGCAATGAGACCTTCTTCTCTCTGTCCAAAACTGTGGTTTTGCAAAACTTGCACTAGCAAGTTTCTGGTTTTGCCCAAGTGATCCTACCATCATCACCTGCATCCAGGGAGACCCTGATCTGGAGTTTGTGGCCACTCCAAGAGTTGCCTAGATGCATTTGGCATTATGTCGAACACTTGGTGTGCACAGCCAGTTTTGGGCATGTTTCCTAGTTTGCACTATGATCTTGTTCCACTGACCCAGCAACCTTTGTTCACTAAGCTCCTAACCATCCCTACCCTAGTCCTGTTAATTGCCAGCCTCACTCTCGCACTCTAGGCTGCCCTGGCATTTCGTCAAGCATGTCCCGTGCGTGCTCTGGGCGCGCCCAGAGCGCATGTTTTGCACGCGCGCGCACTGAGCCGCCGCGTCGCACTGCCGCCCTCGTCGCCTCCCGTCCCTGGCCCCTGCTCACCTGCTGAACCGCGCAATACGCTCGCCCACTCTCCACGCCACCTCTGGCGCCCTACAGCACCACTGGCAGAGCTTTTGGTGGCACACCGGCGTCGGCAGCGAGCTCTGCCATGGACGGCACCGCCCAAACCACACCAGCGCGCCAGCTGCCCCTATGAACAGCTCGAGCTTATCCCCAAGCCCGTCGGCACGCGCTCGTCGCCGCCACGTCGCCCTGCAGCTACAGCATCGCGGTCGCCGGCGTTCTTATCCTCGGCCGTCGCGGGACCGACCTTGAGCGCCTATTTAAGGGATCCCCGAACTCGTTCAAGACCTCAGGCGACCCCAGGCTTTCCCCCTAGTTCTCCCCAAGCAGTGGATTGGCCCGAAGAGGCCATCTTCCCCAACTCCGGCCGGTTCGGCCGCCGCTACTTTCCGGTGACATTCGTTGCAACTAGGCTATCTCCCGCCCATCCAACGCCACCAATCGCTTCCCCTTGCCCTCGCGGAGCTGCCCAGCGCCTCAGCCTCGATCGGAGACCACCGGAGCCCTAAACTCACTTCCCTCCCGTAGCCCTCTCCGCCGCGGAGCTCACCGCCGGCGACTCCTCCCACTACAGTCGACCCGACGACCACCGAGAGGACTGCCCCGGTCTGGCGGGCCCATCCCTACCCTCAGGTGCCCCCGAGGAGCCGCCGTTCGTCGCCGGCGATCGCCGGAGTCCCGCTCCCGTCGGGCAGAGAAGAGGAGGGAGGGGGAAGAACGGTCAAACCTGACCGGTGGGCCCCTGGACCCACTGTCAGTGACCCGCGCGCCGTCCACTCTGGTTAAGTGAAGGCGCAGAAGTCCTGAGTACGTTTCCTCTGCTGCGAAAGCGTATTCTCTCCCGAATGTTTTCTTTTTCTGGTTTTTATTAAAATAGAGATTTGACCAGACTTTGACCAGCTATATCTTTTAAAATAAAACTCCAAATGAGTTGATTCTTTTTCCTACCTCTCTCAAATTTCATCTAGTTTATTTTAAGATTTATTTCAAAAATATTTGAGACAACTTTTTGTACTGTGTTTGAAATATTTGTTGTTTGAATATTTTTTTCAAAATAGGAAATGGAGAGAAGAGAAAGCTTTCAAAAAGTGCATCCTTTGCATACTATTGAAGGCAAGCATTTCTGAACTCTGGCATAATATTTTGTGTGGTGTTCTGATGCGGTTACAACACCACTTTGACTTGGAGCATACGTTATTCTTATGCAATGGTATAGTCTCATTGCATGAATGCATATTGGAGATTTCCTTGCTGTTATAAATGGATATGTTGTGATAGTGATTCATCCTCGTGGACTTTTCATGCATACCGGCAGGAAGCCGGGAGAGTCGTGGTCTTGGGTAGACACGAGCTTGTCCCTAGTTCCTCGTCAGGACAAGTGTGTCCGGTATGGCATGATGAATTTTGATGAGCAGTGACTCTGTCTGTTAATGGAAATATTTTGGTTATGCTATCATTCGGAGAATACTTGGACCACCTGAGTCGGTCATAAGTCAAGTCTTGTTCGGTGACATTCCCTACTTGTTTTGTGCTATCACTTGTCCCTGCCACGGGTAGGGTATGATTCAGTAAGTTGTCAACCCCTTACCAGAGCACACACCGTACAGAGAGGCCATGGTGGAAGATACCGGGTGCATATGGTAGGCATGCCACCTGGTCCGGGGGCATGGGTGTTTCCGGTTGGGACCGAGAGGGGGGCACCCCTTAGAGCGCGCGAATATAAATTTGATCCCATGCTACGTCGAGGTTGTAGCCTCCCCACTTAGAGTTTTGCTTGACAAGTGTCGTGGGTGATTCCAGACACCGGTAAGTTAAGCTGGTGTGTGCAGGTCAGGCGTGTTTTCAATTAAAAGGCCGTAGACGGAATTAGTCCCGATGAGCTATGTAAATCCATTACTCGTGGGAAAATAGTACACCCTCTGCAGAGGATATATCCTTTCGGATAGCCATGTTCATGAGTAAGGACTTCAGTCTGAGATAAATCATAGTAACGGTATTCGGATGGAGACACGGTTAAACTAGAGCACAATGACGGTCTTCGGATGGAGAAACGGTTAAACTAGATCATAGTAATGGTATTCGGATGGAGACACGGTTAAACTAGAGCACAATGACGGTCTTCGGATGGAAAAACGGATATACCAGAACTTTGTTTATGACCTCTGTCATATGAGGATTATGATTATTATTATTAATGTGGACTAACCAGTTACTTTATTTGCATTATTGAGTATCCTTGGGACGGTTCTACCTCCTGGATGCTCACTGTGATTATTCTTATATAAAGCCCTTTATGTGGCATCGCTCAGACGCCCGACTGCGACATGTTTGTTATTTATTTATCCCTTATAAGCCCTCTCTGTGGTGTCGCTCAGACGCTCGACTGCGGCATGTATGTTATTTATTTATCCTTTATAAGCCCTTTATGTGGTGTCACTCAGACGCCCGACTGCGGCATGTTTGTTATCTAACTTTTCTTTATAAGCCCTTTATGTGGTGTCGCTCAGACGCCCGACTGCGGCATTGTTAATTTAATTGCAACCTTTCGAGGAGTCATTTCAGGCACTCGGTCAGTGCATCCTATTTTTACTCCCATATTACATGTTCATATTCTATCTACATGCGTGCATCTCGGATTTTCGTTCATTTCGGGACAGACGTTATGATCATAAAATATTTCGGAGTGTGATTACCTCTGGTTATATATTTACCCGTGTTCTTAATGTTTGCGAGTACATTCAAACGTACTCACTGGCTTGTCCCTGGCTATTGTCTTGGCCAGATATCGCGCATGGTGACAGCATTGTGACGACAGCCCCGGAACCTGCGTATTGACGATAGCAGCCTCGCGAAGATAGGAGTTATCCTGGTCAGCTGTTCTTGTGGGAAATGGAGTCCCATAGACGCAAATGTACCACAAACCGCTTCCGCCATCAACCATGAGAAACCAAGTGTTGTACTCCTAGGCCACAATGGTCTTGTACTACATATTTTGTACCTTGCTTGGAATCCTTGTATCAAGTTGGTGCCTCATCAGCTAACAGTAATCCTGGGGCTGGTGAGCACAAAGGCCATTTTCTGGGAAATTAATATCCCGAAAATCCGGTCGTGACACTGGTGAGGTGATGCGCACGGGGCATGCCGCGCGCCAGAGCTCGACCGCTTAGATTTATCGACGTTGCAGGGACGGACCCATCCGCAAGCGCCGTGCCGGTGTGAGCAGCTTTCGTGGTGGGTGACAATCGAGCAGGTGATAGTCATAGATAGATTAAGCATGGAAAGCAAACTGGCTCAAGTAAATGCAGGGAAGATACATGCCACTAGATCAGGCCCGAGCGGCTTGGGGATGATCCAGCCCGACGGGCGCCCCCGGCAAGGTAAGCTAATGACATAAAAAGAGGATACATGCCACAGGGATGGACCCACGCGGCCTGGGAATGATGCAGCCCGAGGGGCGCTCCCAGCTAAATAAACTTGTAAAATGTCACCTGGTTCTGTTGTTGAAGAAATGTTGAGGCAACCGAAGATGCGTGGCGAAGGGGTGACTTCTCATGAGCTCCCGGGGCCTTGAGAATCAGGAGGCTCCGTGGGTCCAGGCGGTTCCTTGAGGACCGTCTCCAACTCCGCCAGGACGGCACGGTGCCTGGCCTCCTGAGAAGCCAAGATGCTCTGCAAGTTGGGCTGGAAGGCAGATACCATGCTCGGCAGGCCGAAGGGCATGCGAACATAGCTGTGAGGTGTTGCCCTCGCAGCGTCCCACACGCGAAGGCCAGAATAGCTCCTGAGACGTGGCCCTATTGAGCCCTGGGACGTCGATGCAGACGCGCAGCCCGACATCCTCGCCTGGATGGGGAGCTGCGCCAGGTGAGCGGCAGTCGCCGTGCATGGCTCTCGCGTCTTGCAGTTCCTGAGTGGTCTTGGCGATGAACTCCTGAGCGCTGGGCGCCCCTTACCCAGTGTCCTCCTGAGGGAGACGTGTCGCAAAGCATGCCTCCATGTGGTGCCCGAGCGCCTCCCTCGTGACGTTGGCAAGGTCTGAGGCCCTCCAGAAGAGATCCCTCGAGCCCTGCCCAAGGAGGGCGCCGGGCGCGCCTTCCTATGCGAGGGAGGGAGGCGCCCTAGGTGAGGGCGATGACCCTGACGAGGTACCACTCGCGACGCCACCCTCCTGAGGTCTAGCACAGAATAGCTGCTTCTTCTTCTTGGGGACAACCTCAGGAGGATACCGAGCTGCGCCGTTGTCGGGGTCTTCGATTCACGCTGCTTGGAAGGTGCGCTCGAGGGAGCACACCGCATCTCTTTCTTCGTAGGGGACTGTGATGACCCTGCCGCTCCCTGGTATCTTGAGGATGTTGTAGCCGTCATGCGTCACCGCCATGAACTTGGCCAGGGCTGGATACCCGAGGATGGCATTGTATGGCAGACGGATGTGCGCGACGTCGAAGTCGATGAGCTCGGTGCGGTAGTTGTTGCGTTCTCCAAAGGTGACAGGGAGGCGGACCTGCCCTATCGGTGTGGTGGAACCGTCGGTCACTCCTGAGAAGGGCTTAGTGGGCTGAAGCTGATCGTAGGGCACTTGGAGACTGTCGAACGTGTCGACGGACAAGACGTTGAGCCCAGCGTCGCCGTCGATGAGGGTCTTGGTGACTTGTACGTTGCTGATGACGGGTGAACAATGCATCGGGAGAGCGCCAGCGGTAGCCGCGCACTTGACCTGATCTGCCGAACTGAAAGTGATGGCGCCATTGGACCACCTGAGCCAGTGAGTGGCCTCGAGATTGGGAAGGACTGCGTTCACCTCATGAGCAAACTTGAAGATCCGCTGTGAGGCTGGGGCTTGATGTCACATCCCTAGCTTCTCGTATTGCACTAGGCTAGCTTCATGTGTGCATCATGTTTGAATTTTTGCAGAAAATTGAAATGGGGATTGCCTAAACCCTAGCATCAAAGGAATTCACTAGGTTCAACTAAAATATTCTCAGTGTTTCCAAATGGCTTTTAAAAATGTTCATCATTTCTGGAAAATGCTGGAAACAATAACCAGAGGTGCTGCACATTTTTCCATGACATATTTGGGCTCTGAATTAAATCATATAGTATTTGCATTTGGGCATTTAAATGCTATTAAATATTTTAAATCCTCAAATAATCATAAACTAAAATGTTTACTGTTGGATATATTCTAAACAGTAGCCATGATTAGTTTCATGATTTTTGGAAATGCCCTGGCATTTTTAATAAAGCCCAGAACAAAATAACAAAATAGAAAACAGGAATTAAAAGAGATAAATAAAGCGAGGACTTACCTGCACCCACCTGTGGCCTGCTACTGTAGCCACCTGGCTGGCCCAGGAGCTGGCCCAGCCCACCAGAGCCAGCCCACCGCAGCCGCCACCGTCTTCAACCTCCTGCCAGTAGGCAGGAGGGCGTGTGCTCGCCGCACGCGTGCGCCACCTCCACCCTGCCTGGCTGCCCCCTCGTTGCCCTGGGCGCCTCCCGCGACGCCACGCACACCCCGGACCCTCTCACTCTCTCTGGACCCCTCCTCCTCTGCTCTCCCTTCCTCATGTCACCGAACGCACCTGGGAGCGCCGCTCGCCGCAGCCATGACCACCGTGCTCCCCTCGCCTCGCCGACGCGCCAGGAAGCCCCGCCTCATCCCCCTCTTCCTCCCCACCAAGAAGGAAGGCGCCGGAAGCCCTGGATGCCGCCAGCTCCGCCGTTCCCCTCCTCGGCCATCGAGGATCACCGCCGACGTCGATTCACCATCGCCAAGCCGTCCCCGAGCAAGCCGAGCCCCTCTTCGTGATCACTGTGAGTTTCGCCGTCGTTTCCCCCTAATCCCGCGGCCTAGCGCTCGCTGTAGCTGCATTTTCCATTGATGCCGAAGCATGCCGCCGCACAAGCCCGTCGCCGACGAGGCTCCGGTGGCCATTTGGTCCCGTGCGTGCCTCCGTCGGGTTCGTGAGCTCTCGTAGATCACGTAGGTACAAAACGCTGGTCCTCCTGCGCGCCGTGTCGTCGATTTCGTCGACGCCAGAGCTCCGGCCGCCGCCCAACTCGCCGCTGCCGCCGCTACAGACCACCTCGTGCCCTCTCAGTGCCACCGCTGGATGCGCACGAGCCCTAGCTCACCGTAGAACCCAACTGTGTCGCAAGCCGTGCCCTGTAGGCGAAACCCGAGGTGCCCCGCCGCGCCTGGCCTCGCCGGCGTCGAGTCGCCGACATGTTTGACCGAGTTGACCAGGGTTTGACCCCCCTGGGTCATTAACATGTGGGCCCGAGGCCCTGCTAATTTAGTTTAGATGCTAATCAAATTTTAGCTAATCCACTGACTCGCTGACTGTGGGCCCCAGCCCTTCTAATTACTTTAGTTAGGATTTAACTAAACCCTGGTTAGCACTGAGTCAATGACAGGTGGGCCACACCTGTCAGGTTTGACCTGGACCAGCCACTGTTCACTTGCTGACGCAAGCATGACGCAGTGCTGACGCAGTTATTCATTTTCTGGATTTAAATTAAATCAGGAAATTCCAGAAATTAGTAAAACTTCTAAAAATCATAGTAATTCAACCGTAACTCCAAATGAAATAATTTATATATGAAAAATGATCACAAAAATCCAATCTTTCCATCTGTACCATTTTCATGCATGTTTGAGCAAATTCACTTCACTGTTTAGGATGAAACATGATTAGGACAAATTTGAAAATAGACTTGGAGTTGGAATTTGATCTAGCTTTGAATTCCACTTCAATCAAAATGACTTTCTGTTGCATTAGCCCAAAACACATCATATTGCCATGTCATGTTCATGCATCATATTGTGCATTGCATTGATTGTGTTCTTCCCTGTTTGCCGGTATTTGTCCCCTCTCGATAGACGTGGTTTCGACGATGAGTTCGATGACACCGATGAAGAGCTATATTATCTTCAGAAGTGCCAGGCAAGCAAAACCCCCTTGTTCATTCCGATACAATCCCACTCTCTCGCTCCTGCTCTCTTTTATTGCATTAGGACAACAACGATTCATCTGTTACATGATGCGGTAGTTGAACCCCTTTCCTCTGCATGACCTGTCATTGCCACAGTAAATAGATGAAACCCACTAGCATGAGTAGGAGTTGTCTGAGCCCTGATGTGCCTACTCATTCATGCTTGTTTGTCATGCTTGCTATTGCTTAGATTTGTGTCAGGTCTGATTCATCGGGAATGAATTGGAAAGTGGTGAACATGTCCTACTGTGTGAGAGCTAAGTGTGTGAACACGATTTGGTAAAGGTAGCGGTGAGAGGCCATGCAGGAGTACTTGGTGGGTTGTCTCATTGAAACCGTCCTCAGGAACTGAGTTCTATGTTTGTGATCCATGAACAGTTACTACCACACATTGGAATGCTTAAGTGCCCCTCTTGACTTATTAATCAACTTGATCTATGTCCAGGAGTTGCAACTAGTTTCTGGTGTTTGTAGGTAGTGTTAGTAGTATACCAAGTGGCACCCGGTACAGGTGGGCTTGGGACAGACTAGGCACACGTGGCCTGGTGTACCGAGTGGCACCCGGATGGTGGGCTCGGGAACCCTGCACACATTGTTTGGGGCCGTGAGCGACACCCCGGCCGGATCTCCTTGCGGATGGAACCCGAATAGGCGATAAACCTGGACGAGAGACTTGTGTGGTTAGTCAGGTCGTGGCCGACTCCCTCGCCAGGCTTCCGCTTGAAGGTTGCCGAGGTACACGACGTGTACATGGTGGTAAGTGGCGAGAGCGTGTGTGACGAAGTACACCCCTGCAGGGTTAATATGATCTATTCGAATAGCCGTGTCCGCGGTAAAGGACTTCTGGGTTGCCTATCACAGTTCATAGACAAGTGAAAGTGGATACTCTAAAATGCGCAAGATAAGCGTGAGTGCTATGGATGGCGTTCTTGTAGGGAGACGGGAGCGGATCCATAGTGGAGTATTGATATGGTGAATATGTGGACTCGTGTGAGCCACCTCGAAAGAGTTACTTGCAGTCATAGTTTAGGATAGGCACCGAGTCAAAGCTGGCTTGCTGCAGTTAAACTCCACCACCCCCTTTGTTGATACCGATGCATATGTAGCTAGTTCTGATGTAAGTCTTGCTGGGTACATTTGTACTCACGTTTGCCTATTTTATGTTTTGCAGAGAGACATCAGTCTCGCTAGTAGTTCCGTGTGGACTTCGACATTTAGCTTGATACCTCACCTACGATCTCGTGCCCTCGGCAGGATCTGGTAGATAGTCAGGCTTCGCAGCCTTTTTCTTTTGTAGATGTCTATACTCAGACATGTTAAGCTTCCGCATGTGCTTTGACTTGTATGCTCTGAATGTTGGGTCATGAGACCCATGTTTGTAATATCTGGCTCTTCGGAGCCTAATGAATAAATACTCTGAGTCGTAGAGTCTTGTTGTGATGCCATGTTGTATTTGCACATATCGAGCATATTGTGTGTATGATTGAAATGCTTGGTATGTGTGGGATCCGACAACCTAGTTGTTTATCCTTGGTAGCCTCTCTTATGGGGAAATGTAGTCTTGTGCTTGCATGAGCCATAGTAGTCCGCTACAGCCCGGTTCACCGGAGTCCTGCTAGCCCAGCACTACTGCTCCGGAACACTTGACTGGCCGGCATGTGATTCACTTCGTTCCTGTGTCTGTCCCTTCGGGGAAATGTCACGCGGTGACATCCGGAGTCCTGCCTAGCCTGCTACAGCCCGGGTTCCCGGAGTCCTGTTAGCCCAGAGCTACAGCCCGGATTCGCACGCTGCTGACCGACATGCTCGATGTTGATTCATGTATACCTGTCCCCGTAAGTTAGTGCCACTTTGGGTTCACGACTAGTCATGTCGGCCCGGGTTCTCTGTCATATGGATGCTAGCAACACTATCATATACGTGACCCAAAAGGCGCAAACGGTCCCGGGCCATGGTAAGGCGACGCCCGTGGGAATACCGTGCGTGAGGCCACAAAGTGATATGAGGTGTTACCGGCTAGATCGATGTGACTTGGAATCGGGATCCTGACAGTTTTGGTATCAGAGCCTGACTGCCTGTAGGATTACCAAGCCAAACTGGTCGAAGTTGTGTCTAGAAATGCTTTAGTTATATAAGGGAATTGATTGTGGAAGGGAACGTAAGGCTCTTTTTACTCCTTTACCTTATAGCCTTCTGATCTGAGTCATCCTCTTCTCTTCTACGGGGATTAAGAACTAGGCTTCTCATCTTTCTATCAGGATCACGTGTTACTAATCCGTAGACTTGTAGGATTGTTGGTCTGAAACCTCAGTTCAGTTTCTACTACTTCCATGTGTTGATAGTTGATCTCGGAACCTTGATATTGTGATTCTGAGTGGTTATGCCACTATTTTGCAGGATGTCTCAAATCCTTTGAGCATTTACAGCCGTTATGCTGTCTGAGTCATCCCAGGCTTCTAAATAATCTGACGCATTTGCAAATCCCTTACTTCCGTTCTCGATATTCCTTTGGGCCAGATTAACCACACTAATCGTTGAGTTGAGGTACTCTGTTGCCTTGACATATATGTTGGAGTTATTATTATGACTCTAGGTGTCATAGAGGACCACCCAGTAATCTAGCAATGCTTTGTATCCCAAGTGTGATGATTCTGGCCATTATTCTCGAAAGCATCCCGTGATGACATTTAGTTGGTAGGTATTCTACTCCTGGGTTCTCGGACCCGAGACTCATCCTACTTACCTCATGTTGATAGTGTTTGCTCGTTCCTTTAGGTTATTAGTAACGTTGCGACAGTCCTCGAGGTCTATGTTATATCCTTCTTCCAAATACCATGAATTGCTTATGGCAGAAGTTCTTGAACCAAAAGATCACAATAAGAGTGCTCTTGATGAGTCCTCCATTCTGCATTGTGAATCTGCCAGTCCTACCTTTCTGCATGGATTATCTGGAAGAAATATGTTGAACTTGTTGACATACTAAATCTATGCATCCGCAACTCAGAAAATTATATGTTCCTTTGGATTGTCCCTCTTTAGTTGTATTCCGACCCCCGTCTATCAATTGATAGTCAGGAGTAGTTGTGCATCCGTGTTACCGATGCCTATTATTCTTGTGGTCCGTCAAGCCATTCTATTCCGGAATGACTAGGAGAAACAAACTCCGGTACCTCGTCCATATCTAGGATTGGGTCAAAGTAGTTGTATTCCACAGATCAAAATGCCAATCCAGTTTTTGTTCTGCTCTACCTTGGAGTGTTACCATCTTTATGTCAAGCGTGTCATGAGAATTGCACCACCTCTTATGAATTCTTGATTAAGTGATACTCCTCGCCATCATCGTTCATTCCTCAGTCCCCGTGTTATTATAACTGGAATACCGACAAGTGAATTGTGATGTGTGAAATCAATACTCCTAGCAACTCCGTTGCTTGGTAGTTAATGGACAATACCCTCATCCTTAGTATGCCGGTTATTGAATTGTCATCCTAAGATTTATCGTGCGACCTAGTCCATTTTCCCTGGTGCACTCCTCGATTAATGAGATAGGATTGTGTCAATCTATCACTCTCTTGGTCATATCGTCTTGCTCTGAAAAGCAAGATTGTTCTCGAGCTTAGCAACATATCGGTGGTACGTGATTTTCCGAATATCTTCTCGGAAGTATCACCAGGTCGTCACCTGACCGCTATGTTGAGTTCGTGATCAAGTTGATTTTCTTATAAACCACCCCTTCTCCAAATAATCTGTGTTGGATACCCCTGAGCTAGTTGGTTAAGCCAAACAACAACTTGGAGAGTTGGAAGATAAAAGCTTGCCTGGCTTAGTTCATTTTAAGGGATATCCTTTGTGTGTGTGTGTGTGTGTTGAAGAAAGATGATATCTCCATCGATTGGTCCTCATGTTCAGTTGTTGGATCTATTATCTTACCAATCTTTGATTTGAGTATGGGCTATCATCAAATCAAATCAGAACCAATGGTGTTCGTAATGTTGTCTTACTCGTGGTTGATCCCTCGAGCATACACCATTATATCTTTTGGATCTGACCAATGCTATCACCGTGTTCACATGATGGTGGAAGTCCAGTGATATGGAAATTCCGATGAGTTGCTATTGAGCCCATCAGCAGCATCTCGTCTCCTCCATGATTCATGTTGAACATCTAAGTTGGTGTTGGAAACTTTTCTAAGCATTTTCTTCATGCCCCATTCATGAAGTATATGTTTTGGATATAAGTTGCCGCCGTGAATTTGAGGGAGCCTGTTTTTGCTTCCTTTGGAATCATCCCAAGTCAGTCATGCATGCGTGCGAAGTATTCTATGGTTTGGTAGATTAATTACCTCCATTCCATATGTATCCCTAGCACACCAAGCCACTAACTGACTTGTTCAAGGAAAAGGAGCTTGTTGTGCTAATTCTAGATCATGCACAAGACTCCAATATCCTCGATGATGGTTCCCCACCTGAACTCGGTAGTGTTTTATCATAAGACTACTATGTGGTCATGCTTGTCCGGGACAGCGTGTTCACATGTGTTTAGCAGAACCAGCTCATGTTTTGGAGCCTGCTACCGTAGCTCATTTCCCGAGAATCTCGCAACGTCATCTCGTCGATTTGTGTTGCAAACCTTCATTTTCTTCTAGACTCGATGAGTCTGGAATATCCTGTTACCAACCAGATTTGAGTCTCAGGCAGATATGATGGTTGGAAATTCTTCCAAGAACTATGATATAGGTTCCAGTGAAGTGGATGCACCTAGCTGGAAGCACCATTATTGTAGTATCTTGATTAAGCCGTTTGGTCACCTCCCATGAGGATTTCATATGACTTATCCCACAAGTTGTTCCTTATGGATTTTGGTGCCTCCGAAGTCCGACCTTTACCTGATGGCCATGTTGATGTTTTATGCATTGACCATGGTACCTAGTACATCAAGGAGAATATTAGAAGCGGAATGCTAACTGTCTCTCGGTCGATCATCCAGATTTGCTTCTTTGGCATTGCTAAGGAAAAATCTGAGAAAGTGATGTCCTCCTTTGCACCTGCATCCTCCATCACCGTTCATCATGGTAGTATGATGTGGTGCCAGGATCCTCGGCACGGATGTTGGTGAAACCTTGATGAATATGGAAATGCTCAAGTTTTTGAAAGCTCGCTCAGTCACTAGGTTATATCCTTGGTATCAACTGGAATGTGCCTTCCATTTGCCAAGTTGTTCTATAACCATAGTTTCCTTTCCAAATTGAGTGTGCCATTCTTTTGAATTCTTTCAAACGATCATTTGTAAATTGCCTTACGCTGGTATGAAGAGTTTCAACGATCTTTGTATCAAAAGTAATTCTTTTTGCCACTTAAGGGAACAATTCTATGAGTCACCTTTCCTAAGGTGCCCCGTTATGGAGTCATGGCAATTAACTCCTCGCTGCTTTGGAACCCATACACCATATTATCTAAGCGTGGGATTGCTGCCCACCAAATCAAACCTCATCGTTTGTTCTTCCATCCCTCTCTATGTGTTTTGTGTCTCAACTCGAGATGTTCCAGCATCGCATTCCGCGAGTTGATCTTGTATAGCTCGATCTTCGCGAAGATCATTCCTGCAGAGTTTCTCTCTGTCGTCATCATGCTGGATGAAGATCTCGAAAGAAAAGATGTCAAGATCAAGATGATGCAATGAATAAACATCTTCGAGAAGAACAATTGGATCGTGAAGATTATATTAGTTTGTGTTCCCTTTTCCTCTTACCCTACGCTTGAATCTCGGGACGAGATTCTTGTTTAGTGGGGGCGAGTTGTCACATCCCTAGCTTCTCGTATTGCACTAGGCTAGCTTCATGTGTGCATCATGTTTGAATTTTTAAAGAAAATTGAAATGGGGATTGCCTAAACCCTAGCATCAAAGGAATTCACTAGGTTCAACTAAAATATTCTTAGTGTTTCCAAATGGCTTTTAAAAATGTTCATCATTTCTGGAAAATGCTGGAAACAATAACCAGAGGTGCTGCACATTTTTCCATGACATATTTGGGCTCTGAATTAAATCATATAGTATTTGCATTTGGGCATTTAAATGCTATTAAATATTTTAAATGCTCAAATAATCATAAAGTAAAATGTTTACTGTTGGATATATTCTAAACAGTAGCCATGATTAGTTTCATGATTTTTGGAAATGCCCTGGCATATTTAATAAAGCCCAGAACAAAATAACAAAATAGAAAACAGGAATTAAAAGAGATAAATAAAGCGAGGACTTACCTGCACCCACCTGTGGCCTGCTACTGTAGCCACCTGGCTAGCCCAGGAGCTGGCCCAGCCCACCAGAGCCAGCCCACCGCAGCCACCACCGTCTTCAACCTCCTGCTAGTAGGCAGGAGGGCGTGTGCTCGCCGCACACGCGCGCCACCTCCACCCTGCCTGGCTGCCCCCTCGTTGCCTTGGGCGCCTCCCGCGACGCCACGCACACCCCGGACCCTCTCAATCTCTCTGGACCCCTCCTCCTCCTCTGCTCTCCCTTCCTCGCATCACCGAACGCACCTGAGAGCGCCGCTCGCCGTAGCCATGACCACCGTGCTCCCCTCGCCTCGCCGACGCGCCCAGAAGCCCCGCCTCATCCCCCTCTTCCTCCCCACCAAGAAGGAAGGCGCCGGAAGCCCTGGATGCCTCCAGCTCCGCCGTTCCCCTCCTCGGCCACAGAGGATCACCGCCGACGTCGATTCACCGTCGCCAAGCCATCCCCGAGCAAGCCGAACCCCTCTTCGTGATCACTGTGAGCTTCGCCGTCGTTTCCCCCTAATCCCGCGGCCTAGCGCTCGCTGTAGCTGCATTTTCCATTGATGCCGAAGCACGCCGCCGCACGAGCCCGTTGCCGACGAGGCTACGGTGGCCATTTGGTCCCGTGCGTGCCTCCGTCGGGTTCGTGAGCTCTCGTAGATCACGTAGGTACAAAACGCTGGTCCTCCCGCGCGCCGTGTCGTCGATTTCGTCGACGCCAGAGCTCCGGCCGCCGCCGAACTTGCCGCTGCCGCCGCTACAGACCACCTCGCGCCCTCTCACTGCCACCGCTGGATGCGCACGAACCCCAGCTCGCCGTAGAACCCAACTGTGTCGCAAGCTGTGCCCTGTAGGCGAAACCCGAGGTGCCCCGCCGCGTCTGGCCTCGCCGGCGTCGAGTCGCCGACATGTTTGACCGAGTTGACCAGGGTTTGACCCCCCTGGGTCATTAACATGTGGGCCCGAGGCCCTGCTAATTTAGTTTAGATGCTAATCAAATTTTAGCTAACCCACTGACTCGCTGACTGTGGGCCCCAGCCCTTCTAATTACTTTAGTTAGGATTTAACTAAACCCTGGTTAGCACCGAGTCAATGACAGGTGGGCCACACCTGTCAGGTTTGACCTGGACCAGCCGCTGTTCACTTGCTGACGCAAGCATGACGCAGTGCTGACGCAGTTATTCATTTTCTGGATTTAAATTAAATCAGGAAATTCCAGAAATTAGTAAAACTTCTAAAAATCATAGTAATTCAACCGTAACTCCAAATGAAATAATTTATATATGAAAAATGATATAAAAAATCCAATCTTTCCATCTGTACCATTTTCATGCATGTTTGAGCAAATTAACTTCACTGTTTAGGATGAAACATGATTAGGACAGATTTGAAAATAGACTTGGAGTTGGAATTTGATCTAGCTTTGAATTCCACATCAATCAAAATGACTTTCTGTTGCATTAGCCCAAAACACATCGTATTGCCATGTCATGTTCATGCATCATATTGTGCATTGCATTGATTGTGTTCTTCCCTGTCTGCCGGTATTTGTCCCCTCTCGATAGACGTGGTTTCGACGATGAGTTCGATGACACCGATGAAGAGCTATATTATCTTCAGAAGTGCCAGGCAAGCAAAACCCCCTTGTTCATTCCGATACAATCCCACTCTCTCGCTCCTGCTCTCTTTTATTGCATTAGGACAACAACGATTCATCTGTTACATGATGCGGTAGTTGAACCCCTTTCCTCTGCATGACCTGTCATTGCCACAGTAAATAGATGAAACCCACTAGCATGAGTAGGAGTTGTCTGAGCCCTGATGTGCCTACTCATTCATGCTTGTTTGTCATGCCTGCTATTGCTTAGATTTGTGTCAGGTCTGATTCATCGGGAATGAATTGGAAAGTGGTGAACATGTCCTACTGTGTGAGAGCTAAGTGTGTGAACACGATTTGGTAAAGGTAGCGGTGAGAGGCCATGTAGGAGTACATGGTGGGTTGTCTCATTGAAACCGTCCTCAGGAACTGAGTTCTGTGTTTGTGGTCCATGAACAGTTACTACCACACATTGGAATGCTTAAGTGCCCCTCTCGACTTATTAATCAACTTGATCTCTGTCCAGGAGTTGCAACTAGTTTCTGGTGTTTGTAGGTAGTGTTAGTAGTCTACCAAGTGGCACCCGGTATAGGTGGGCTTGGGACAGACTAGGCACACGTGGCCTGGTGTACCGAGTGGCACCCGGATGGTGGGCTCGGGAACCCTGCACACATCGTTTGGGGCCGTGAGCGACACCCCGGCCGGATCTCCTTGCGGATGGAACCTGAATAGGCGATAAACCTGGACGAGAGACTTGTGTGGTTAGTTAGGTCGTGGCCGACTCCCTCACCAGGCTTCCGCTTGAAGGTTGCCGAGGTACACGACTTGTACATGGTGGTAAGTGGCGAGAGCGTGTGTGACGAAGTACACCCCTGCAGGGTTAATATGATCTATTCGAATAGCCGTGTCCGCGGTAAAGGACTTCTGGGTTGCCTATAACAGTTCAAAGACAAGTGAAAGTGGATACTCTAAAATGCGTAAGATAAGCGTGAGTGCTATGGATGCCGTTCTCGTAGGGAGACAGGAGCGGATCCATAGTGGAGTATTGATATGGTGAATATGTGGACTCGTGTGCGCCACCTCGAAAGATTTACTTGCAGTCGTAGTTTAGGATAGCCACCGAGTGAAAGCTGGCTTGCTGCAGTTAAACTCCACCACCCCCTTTGTTGATACCGATGCATATGTAGCTAGTTCTGATTTCAGTCTTGCTGGGTACATTTGTACTCACGTTTGCCTATTTTATGTTTTGCAGAGAGACGTCAGTCTCGCTAGTAGTTCCGTGTGGACTTCGACGTTTAGCTTGATACCTCAGCTACGATCTTGTGCCCTTGGTAGGATCTGGTAGATAGTCAGGCTTCGCAGCCTTTTTCTTTTGTAGATGTCTGTACTCAGACATGTTAAGCTTCCGCATGTGCTTTGACTTGTATGCTCTGAATGTTGGGTCATCAGACCCATGTTTGTAATATCTGGCTCTTCGGAGCCTAATGAATAAATACTCTGAGTCGTAGAGTCTTGTTGTGATGCCATGTTGTATTTGCACATATCGAGCATATTGTGTGTATGATTGAAATGCTTGGTATGTGTGGGATCCGACAACCTAGTTGTTTATCCATGGTAGCCTCTCTTATGGGGAAATGTAGTCTTGTGCTTCCATGAGCCATAGTAATCCGCTACAGCCCGGTTCACCGGAGTCCTGCTAGCCCAGCACTACTGCTCCGGAACACTTGACTGGCCGACATGTGATTCACTTCGTTCCTGTGTCTGTCCCTTCGGGGAAATGTCACGCGGTGACATCCGGAGTCCTGCCTAGCCTGCTACAGCCCGGGTTCCCGGAGTCCTGTTAGCCTAGAGCTACAGCCCGGATTCGCACGCTGCTGACCGACATGCTCGATGTTGATTCATGTATGCCTATCCTCGTAAGTTAGTGCCACTTTGGGTTCACGACTAGTCATGTCGGCCCGGGTTCTCTATCATATGGATGCTAGCGACACTATCATATACGTGAGCCAAAAGGCGCAAACGGTCCCGGGCCATGGTAAGGCGACACCCATGGGAATACCGTGCGTGAGGCCACAAAGTGATATGAGGTGTTACCGACTAGATCGATGTGACTTGGAATCGGGGTCCTGACACTTGATCTCCGCCCAAGATGCAGGCGATGGCACGCGGCTCCTTGAAGCCCCCCAGCCCCATCGTCTTGATGGTGGTCGTCGCTCCTTCTTGGTGGGGGCGGCAGCGGAGGAAGCAGCATTGCCCTGAGGGTGGTCCTCGCGAGGCTGATCCCTCCATTCACCCTCGTGAGGTGGATCCTGCCAACGGTGCTCACGAGGCCGGTCGCGCCACTCCTAGCGCGGGCCACGGTCGTCCCAGCGTCCTCCTCCTCGGCCATAGCCTCGACCGTTGCGCTCGGGGCATCGACCGAAGCGTCCGTCGTGAATGGCCTTGAGCTCTTGTCAATCGTTGGTGTTGTGGTTGTGCATGTTGTGGAAGGCGCAGAACGGTCGGCTGCTCTTAGATGACTCAGGCTGGTCCCTGCCGCGCTTCGTGTCCGGCTCCGCCGTGGGCACGGTGACTCCCTTGCACTTCACGTCCTTGGCCTTGGCTTTCTTTTCCTCCGGGTCAGCAGCTCGAAGCTCGAGGAGGGAAAGGCGCCTTTCCTCAGCCCTTGCGCACTTGGTCGCCAGGTTCAACAGCTCCAGGGATGTGCACATCTCCTCGTGGATGGCAAGCTCCTCCTTCATCTTAACGTCGCGGACGCCATCGGAGAACGCCGAGATGACGGCCTTGTCCGTCACCTTGGGGATCTTGAGACGAACGTTGTTGAAGCGCTGGATGTACTTCTAGAGGGTCTCTCCTGGTTGTTGCTTGACGCGGCGCAGGTCACCCGCAGCCGGGGGGAGGTCGCGAGTGCCCTGGAAGTTGGCGAGGAACTGGTCGCGCATCTCGTCCGAGGAGGAGATCGAGGCTGGAGGCAGGTTCAGGAGCCACGAACGAGCGTCGTCCTTGAGCGCCATGGGGAACCAGTTCGCCATGACTTTCTCGTCGCCGTTGGCCGCCTCGATGCTTAGCTCGTAGAGCTGCAAGAACTCCGCGGGGTCGGGGGTGCCGTCATAGCGAGGAGGCAGATCCGGCTTGAACTTGCCCGGCCATGCTACGCTACACAGCTCGGGGGTGAAGGCGCGGCAGCCGGCCGTGGTCACCGGGGCTCGCTGTGCAGGTGGAGCTTGATCTTGATGCCCGCGCCCCGCCAGGGCAAGCGGTGCTAGGCCCTGCTGCAGCAAGCGATCCTGACGGGGCGGAGCGGGGAGTGGTGGAGCGTTCTCTTGCGGTCAAGGGACTTCTTGACAGCTTCTTTCTTCACGCGCGGGCGCCGGACGCGGTGGGTCGTGTCGCGAAGCCACGCGCCTTGGCGCCAGGGCGTCGTCTTGGTGCAGAGGTGGTGGACGTGCTCCATGAGCTACGTCGCCCGTAGCTGGCGGTGGACGAGGCAGCGAGAGGGACGATGCAGGGGAGCCCCCTGCGGCACTGACAAGCTCGGCGATGTGGTCCAGCCAGTCCTCGTAGAGGTCGTCGACTGGGCGGTAGCGCAGGAGCTCGTGCACCATGAGGAGCGCGGCCCACGTGTCCGTGGGAGCGTGACGAGCGTGAGATGATGAACCAGCGGGGGTCAGCGACGGAGTGGCGGTGCGGCCGTCCCGCCGCACCGAGGGGTGCAACGAGGATGCTTGCTGCTCGTTCCCCGCTGGGCCGGCGGCGGCGTTGGCGATGGGAGACAGAGAACGACGGGGAGGCCCACCGACAGGAGCCGTCTGTGCGACACGGGCGGCGAGGGCGGCCCGGCGCTCAGCGCGGGCGCGACGAGCGTCCTCCGTGGAGACGACGAGACGATGGGACGCGGAACGACGGAAGGAAAGCTCCGGCGCACCCCTAACTAGCGTGCCACATGTCGGATTTCGGGTTCCGGCAAAACCCTTAAGGTTCCAACTCTGGGTGCGCGCAAAGATCTCTCGCTCACAGATCACGCCCTCACACACTTCGCGATCTCTAGGCTAGGCACGACGAACTCACAACACACGAGACGCAAGATTTTTACTGGTTCGGGCCACCGTTGTGGTGTAATACCCTACTCCAGTGTGGTGGTGGTGGTGGACTGCCTCTTGGGCTGAGGATTAACAGTACAAGGGGAAGAAGAACCTCCTGAGGAGAGGTGTTCTTGTGCTTTGTGTGGGTGAGGATTTCTCAAGGTCAGTTCGAGCTGCCTCCTACTGTGGTGGCTAGTCCTATTTATAGAGGCCCCGGTCCTCTTCCCAAATATTGAGCGGGAATGGATCCCACAATGGCCAATTTGAAAGGGGACAGCTAGTACAGCTTATCCTGACAAAAGTAGTCTTCACCTGCCAAAGGCTCTGGTGGTGACGCCGTCTTGGGCTCCACGGTGACCTCCGTCCTGCCGTCCTGCTGGTCTTGGTCTCGTTGCACCGATATGGAAACCTTTGCCTGATGCCTCGGAAGTCCTCGCCTGCGCTTGCCTCCTTAGCACCAAAGTGGAAACAAGGACACTCCGCGCGCTGATGCCCGCCTAGCGCCCGCCTGGCTTCGGTCGTCATGGCTCACGTCATGAGAACCTCGCAAGGTTTGCCTTGCCTTGATCTCTCCGCCCCTCGCTTGCCATCCTGGTGAGGCCGCTCCCGAGGAGGTCTTGAGTCGTCCACCTCGCGAGGCTTGGCCCCTCGCGAGGGTGTTGAGTGCTCGTTGGTGAAGATAGGCCATACGGGCCCGCTCGTAGAGCCATGCCCTGGGCTGCAGGCAGGCAAGTCTGGGGACCCCCATTCCTAGAACGCCGACAATACAGTTCACTCCGATGAACCGTTTGCGATGATTGAGGTGAACACAAATGATTCGGCGTAACAAGATGTGTGTGATAGCCGGCAAATGGGTCAGTAATCAGAATTGTGTGCGATCATTATAGATAGCCCATAAGGTCTTTTTTGTGAATTGTGTGCTTGTTAGGGCACATAGTTCAACAAAGCAACCTGTGGGCGATAATGTAGAAGATCTTTGTCGAATACATATTACTAACCATCTGCGATGAGATTGACATGATAAACAGAGATATATACAGTCTGCTTAATTTAGTCCTTCTTGTTGTTGTTGTTGGATGGGCCCGAGACATCGTCTTGGCGAGAATGCTTCTTGCCGCTGACCGTTGGCTTTTCATCGCCGCCGTCGTTGTCATCGTCATTGCTATTGTTGTCATCCTCCTCCTCGTTCGACCATTCCTCCTCATCATCGTTGTTGTCCTTTTCTTCGTCCTCCGATGGCTCCTCTTCCGTCTGGTTGTCGTCTGACAACTCCGGAGGCGGCGTCCCTTCCATGAACCGGATGTAATCGAGGTTTGGGCTCGACGTCGAACTCATGGAAGACGAGCAGGATGGTTCCAATGTTGACCTATCATCGGGCGCCAGAGTGCTGGCGGAACTGTCGTCCTCGTTGTCGCTCGACATGGCTGCAGAGTGTGTGCTAGTGTGTAGCGTGGCCTGCGGGGGACAATGAAGATGGTGGATACTTAAGCGGGGTATGCATAGAAGAGGAACTGCCAATTGAAGTGGGTTTTGTGCGGGGGGGGGGGGATTGAAGCGGGGGTTGACGTATTATCTAACCACTGATATAATCAACTGCAATTATTTGTGCCCAGTCGCTCCAAATTTCCCGTGGTTGCGCAGGACTCCTATTGGCTATTTGGTTGGTTTCCTTTTTCAGGACAAAAACAAGGAACGAGTTTTGGGATTATGCACCAGTACCGGTATGAACGGAGTAGGACAGTTGGCAAGCAATACATTGAGCTCTTCTTATTGATAAAGCCAGTAATAATCAAACTAGAAATGAAAAGAAAAAAGACAAAAAAAATATCTGCATGAATCTTCACGTAACATCAATGGCATAGGACCTAGATGTGCATTACTTAGAGCACATCTAGATGTGCTTTAGCAATACTGTCAAACAAAACCCCTAATCATCATTGCAAACAGCGCATAGAACATGGCTAATGTGACAACCACAACTACACATGCTAGTTCCTTCTGGTATCTTGCTTTCATCTGTTGGCTGTGATTGATTCTTTCTTGCTTCATCGTACTGATTGTACATTCCAGATCAGCCAGTTTCTTCTTCGGCTTTACGTTATCTTCTGCGAGCTTGGTGATAACACTCCGAGCCCTACCATGCCATTCTTCATCCAGCCAGTTAACAAAGGCACAAGCCTCATACCCCTGCCAATGTTAAATAGTATTCAGGATGAGCGGTGGCATTAACTGAAGTAAAATGATGAACT
The DNA here is from genome assembly GCF_018294505.1 of Triticum aestivum. NCBI lineage: Eukaryota > Viridiplantae > Streptophyta > Magnoliopsida > Poales > Poaceae > Triticum > Triticum aestivum. Next base: position 316,521,200 of record NC_057814.1, on the reverse strand, counting down.
TAATTAGCACTAACCTCTAAGGGGAAACTAAGAAACCTCCTACCAATGTTGAATCCCTCTGTGCATACACGTCGAGCGGGAGTGTACCCGTGCACACAACTCAGCTTTTGGTACTCCTGGGTGGCGCAAAACTCGGAGTCGAACTCGTGTTGCGCGAGTCTGGAGTCATGCTCTGGATCCGGCGGTAGATCACTTTCCTAGGGGAGGGGGGTCATTTAGGACGGATTCAGCAAGGAGCTATACTTTGGACATGCTAAGAAAGATCGGGATAGATTGGAACCTAATAGGACGATTCGGATCCGTAGTACACCTACCTTCTGATGACCTTAGGCAAGTGCTCGGCGGGGACCGGCATCGTGGCGGCGATACGAGTAGGAGCAGCCACACCGAAACCGTCAGCACCACTCGTCCGCATTCCCCCAATGTCAGCACCACGCAAGGGAATTTAGAGGCTATGTAGGGATTTGGGGGAAATGGGGAAACTGTGGAGGTAAGCTAACGGTTGGGAACTACTTATGGCACTATATGTTGTATACAGCACACTGTTTATATAAGTCATTTGTGTTAGGTATTACAACGTCACACACGAGTTTTGCACCAAACCGTGTGAGAAGACAATGTAGGTTAGACACGGTTGCCGTTACATAACCGTATGTGATGTACTACCCTGTCCATATAATTGAGTTACGGTGAGATACCATGTAAACAGCCGCTCTGCGGATATCCATCAAAAAATAGCCGCTCTGCATATAGAGATGGCGGCGGCGGCCTAGGCAGCGGCTACTGGAGAAGAGGTAAATCCTCGGTCGGTGGACGGTGGCGGCGTCATAGGAGGTCAATCCTCGGTCTGTGGCGGGGGATAGGAGGAGCTCGACCATCGAGGTCAGCGGCGGCGTGATTCGAGCACATCCATCACGGTCGATGGCGGGATAGTGGAGGTCGAACTTCAGGCGGCAGCCACTAAGCTTTGCTCCTCGACCCTGCTGTCCCGGCGTGCCGCCGCATCGCGCTTGTATATCTGCTGGGTGGAGGTCGCCGCGCGGCTAATTAATTAAGGTATTCTTTTCGTGAGTGGCTTAATTAAGGTATTCAATTCCTAAGGGTAGTGTTGTACTAGTACTCTGTGTGTAAATTGACTGGCCATTAATTTTTGTCATTGCACATCTGGAAAACAACATGGATCGCCCTCAGTAATTATGAAAATAAAACCTTGTGATTTATGCACGCATCTTTGGGCAGCAGTTAATCCATGTATTAATGTTGTTGTTTTGTTTTTAATTACCATTCATGTGCTGCAGATGGAACGATCTCGATGGATGAAGAATCAGAAAACCGCAGATGTTATTAGTGGCGTGACAGAGTTCATGAATTTCGCTGAAAGTACAAATAGGAGAATTGGTGATGCGGATTACATCCTGTGTCCATGTACTGATTGTGCCAATACAGAGTCACATGAAGTTGTAGATGTCCAGATGCACTTAGTCTATAGGGGATTCATGGATGGATATACGTGTTGGACCCGACACGGTGAAGAGGAGGTCATGGATGAAGATGCCCAGGGCAGCGAGATGCCAAACCCCGATCAGTGTCAGATGGATGTTGAATCTAACATCAGGGCAGAGGCGTCAAGCTACCAATGGAACACCGAAAAGCCGAAACGCCCACTGGAGAACCAAGACGTCGACGCAGATGACGACGATCTTGATATGCCAGATTTTGCTGCTATGATTGCAGATTTCGAGGGCCCAAAAAAGGATATGATTGTGTACAAGGATCTGCCAACCATTGATGCGGACTCCAAGAAAGAATTGTCTCCAGGTTGCAAAAAGAAATATTCCAGGTGGAGTGCCACCCTGGCGCTTCTCAAATTTAAAGCAACAAACGGTCTATCAAACAAGGGCTTCACACAGATGTTAGGTATTTTCAAGGAAATTCTTCCAGAAGATAATGTGCTCCCCAGAAGCACGAATGAAGCGAAGAAAATTGTTTGCCCATTGGAACTTGAAGTACAGAAGATACACGCTTGTGTGAATGATTGTATATTGTACCATGGTGAGTACAAATATTTGCGTGCATGTCCCACATGCAAGCATGCACGATACAAGCGTAGGAGAGCAAAGGACAAGTACAAATTGGACGACGAGATCTAGACAGGAATCCCGTTCAAGGTTGTTTGGTACTTGCCTTTAATTCCAAGGATGAGGCGTTTGTTTGCAAACCCTAGTGAGGTAAAGAGGTTGCGGTGGCATCATGATGAGCGAACTGTGGATAGGTTTATGAGGCACCCGGATGATGCGGCTCAGTGGGAATTAATTGACAACAAGTTTGAAAATTTTGCCAAGGATCCTAGAAGTATAAGGCTCGGGGAGTGTACTGATGGGATGAATCCTTTTGGCGATATGAGCACCAATCAAAGCACATGGCCGGTGCTTCTGTGCATATATAACCTAGCTCCTTGCTTGTGTATGAAGAAAAAATACATTATGATGTAAATGATTATCCAAGGCCCGAAGCAACCTGGAAATGAAATCGACATTTACTTTCAGCTACTGGTAGAAGAACTGCTGACAGTGTGGATAGATGCGCCTGCTTTAAAATGTTATGATGCTTACAGAAAGGAGATTTTTGATCTACATGCGATGCTGGTGCACACCATTCAAGATATGCTGGCATTAGGCAACACATCAGGGAAGAAAACAAAGGGAGATGTAGGGTGTGTCACATGCATGGATAGGATAGCTAGCAGAATACTTCCCAAATCGCACAAAACAGTGTATTTGCATCATCGTAGGTTCTTACGGAAAACTCACCCATACCGAAAGATGAAAGCTGAATTTGATGGTACGGCAGAGGCTGGTGCGGGCCCAAGACCCTATGATGGGGAGGTGCTCCACAACATGGCTAAAAAAATTAATGTTGTGCTTGGCAAGAACCACCCTTTGACGGTGAAAGAAACACCCAAGGGTCAAGTGTTTAAGAAGAAATCAGTGTTTTGGAAATTACCTTACCGGTAGATTCTACGTGTACGTCACTGCATCGATGTCATGCACGTAGAGAAGAATGTATGTGAAAGCATCCTTGGTACTCTTCTCAAGATTAAACGTAAAAGAAAGGATGGTGCCAGTTCACGACTCAATATGCTTGCTGATCAATCAAAACGCAAGAGTGAAGCAAAAGATGCTGACAAATTCATCAAAGCTCGCCAGAGTTACAATTTCAGTACAAAAGAAGAAACACAGTTCTTCACCTATTTGTTGTCAGTTAAGACACCCTCTTCCTACTGCGCAAACATCCGAAGTCTCGTGGATATGAGCTTAGGTAAAATAAAGTTGGGACACATGAAGTCACACGATTGCCACGTAATGTTGACACAAATCCTCCCGGTGGCCATCAGGAATATGATGGACAAAGATATAAGAAACACACTCATTGACCTCTGTGATTTCTTCAACCAACTATGGCAGAAAGTTGTAGATCCTGAAGAGTTGGATCATATGCAAGATGATATTGCAAGAATATTGTCCAACCTAGAGATGTTTTTCCCACCGTCATTCTTTGATGTCATGGTCCATCTCACTGTGCACCTTGTCAACAAGATAAAGTATTGTGGTCCTGTGTTTCTTCGCAACATGTATCCCTTCGAGCAGTTCATGGGAATACTGAAGCGCTTTTGTCAGAATCGAAACCATCCGGAGGCAAGCATCCTACAAGGTTATACCGTGGAGGAGGTGGTTGAGTTTTGCACCGAATATATGAAACAAAGACCTATAGGTTTGCCCCTCTCTCGCCACGAGGGAAGGCAGAAAGGTAAGCCGGTCCTTCCTGGCATGCAAATGGTTGCACCCAGAGAATTGGCAGAGAAAGCCCATTTGACGGTACTGCTTAACAGCCCAGTTCTCAGCGCTTATGCCGAAGAACATTTGGCGGAGATACGCCAAGGCTTCTTATCAATGGTGCCTTCATCAGATGTGGAGTTGAAGGAGCACACTAAGAACTACACCGAATGGGTGAAGAGTTGTTTGGCACAAGGATCCATCGATGACATTGCTACGTGGTTGGCACAAAAGCCATCACCTACGGTGTTGACGTACCAAGCATATGACATAAATGGATACACGTTCTACACTGAGGAATGTGATCAGAAGACCTCGTATCAGAATAGCTGTGTTTGAATAGAATGCATGACTATAAATGAAGCTGATAAAAGGGTATACTATGGAACCATCTAAGAGATTTGGGAGCTTGACTATGTGAAAGTTAAGGTGGCATTTTTCAGGTGCACATGGATCCCTCTTGGTTAGGTAAGGATTGATGAGTACAGGAAGACCTGTGTTAACAGGACAACGATGGCATATCATGCGGACCCATTCATTCTTGCCAGCGATGTCAGCGTCCTGGGAACAGGGGTCCCTCGACTTGCCTGCCTACGGCCCAGGGCGTGGCTCGCCCAGCGGCCTGGTACGGCCCATCCTCATTAGCAAAAAATCAAGAACCTCGCGAGGGGCCAATCCTTGTGAGGCGGACAACACAAGACCTCCTCAGGGAAAGCCTCACTAGACTGGCTCGCGAGGAGCGGAGATATCAAGGCAAGGAGCACCTCGCGAGGTCCGCGTGATGTGAGCCATGACGACCAAGGCCAGGCGGGCACCAGGTGGGCACAAGCGGGCGCAGTGTAACAGTTTCCTCTTTGGTGCTAAGGGAGTGACTGCAGGCAAAGAGTCCCGAGGCATCAGGCAAAGGTTACCATATCGGTGCAACGAGACCAAGACCAGGAGGACGGCAGGACGAAGGTCACCACGGAGGCCACGACGGCATCACCACCAGAGCCTTTGGCAGGCGAAGACTACTTTTGTCAGGATAGCTCGTACTAGTTGTCTCCCTTCAAATCTGGCCATTGTGGGATCCCTTCCCGCCTAATATTTGGGAAGAGGACCCGGGCCCCTATAAATAGGACTAGCCACCATCGCAGAAGGGGCAACTGACCAGGGGGGACGTACTCTAGATCAGATCAATTCCACCATCAGACGCATAAGCTCACCGAGCTCAAGAACACCTCTCCTCAGGAGGCTGTTCTTCCCTTGTACTTGTTCATCCCTAGCCTACAAGGCAATCCACCTCACCACACTGGAGTAGGGTATTACACCACAACGGTGGACCGAACCAGTATAAACCCTCGTGTCTCTTGTGCGTTGAGTTCGTCGAGTTAGGCCTTGAGATCATGGCGAGAGCGAGCTAGGGAGTGAGGGAGATCTTCGTGCGCAACCCTAGTGTTCGAACCTCAAGGGTTTGCCGGAACCCGCAATCCGACATTTGGCGCACCAGCTAGGGGGTGCGCCGAAGCTCCGCTCCTCCGACGGCCTCGCCCCTCCGACTGGCTCCCATGGACGGCGCCGCTTCTCCGACTGGATCGACGGGCGCAAGCAGCAGCGCCAGGGGGCTCCGTGCCCTCGCCCCCGCCTCGCGGCGGGTGCGGTGGCCGCACAAGTTCTAGCCGGAGATGCCGCCCTGCTACGACGGCGTGGCGGATCCGGCGGCCTTCCTGCTGGCGTACGAGGGGGCCGTTCTGGAAGCCGGGGCGACGATAAGGTCCTGGCCAACTGGTTCCCCATGACCCTCGCTGGCGTACCGCGCGCCTGGCTCCTCAACCTGCCAGGATCCTCCGTGGCCTCTTAGGAGGAGCTGCGTGTCCTTTTCGTCACACGCTTCACGGCGCCGGCGCTAGTCGCCGTCGCGGCCCTCCTCGGTGGCTCGCGGGTGCCGCCCTCAGACCGCCACGTGAAGCAGTTCTTCCGCCAGATCGATGCCGCCTCCGTGCGCTGGGAAGCCCCTCCCGGATGGGCGGCGCCCAAGACCGACCTCACCTTTGACTCAGGGGACCACCCCGCATCCGCTGCGGGCTCAGGCGCTCTCCCGATGCTTTGCATGCCCACCATCTGCAATGTGGCAGTCACCAAGACCCTCATCGACGGTGAGGCTGGCCTCAACATGCTCTCGGTAGAAGCTTTTAGCTGGCTCCACGTGCCACAAGAACGGCTGTGCCCCACCAAGCCCTTCTCCGGAGTCGGCAGCGGCTCCACGAGCCCTTTGGGGCAGATCCGCCTCCCGATCACCTTCGGCACCTGCGACAGCTACCGAACCGAGCTGATTGACTTCGACGTCGCTCGCATCGGCCTCCCGTACAACGCCGTCCTTGGGTATCCTGCCGTAGCTCAATTCATGGCAGCGACCCATCCGGCCTACAACATCATGAAGATGCCGGGGAGCCGTGGCGTCCTCACCGTAGCTGGAGACACCATGGAGGCCCTGACGGCCCTCAAGCTCGCCTTTCGGACGGTCGCGGCAGCACGACCGGCCAACGAAGCCGCCCCGGGGGCTAAGGGGGCCGCGCCGGCAAAAAAGAAGCAGTTGTTCACCCAGGACCGCGCCGAAACGAAGAAGGTACCGGTCGAGGAGGATGGGACCTCGGGAGCCACCTTCACCATAGGTGCCAACCTCGATCAGGACCAAGAAGAGGCGCTGTTGAGGTTCCTGCGTGCCAACAAGGAAGTATTCACCTGGGAGCCCAAGCAGCTGGTAAGGGTCCCAAGAGGGGTAATCGAGCATCACTTAAGGGTGTGCCCCAATGTGCGCCCCGTGAAGCAGAAGGCGCGGAGGCAGTCCACGGAGAAGCAGTCCTTCATTGTGCAAGAAACTCGCAAGCTAGAAGCAGCAGGTATCATCCGCGAGGTCTGGTACCCGGAATGGCTGGCGAACCCTATCGTCGTGCCCAAGAAAGGCGGGAAGGAGCGTATGTGTGTCGACTTCACCAACCTCAACAAAGCTTTCCCCCAAGACCCATTTCCGCTCCCGCGCATCGACCAGATCGTCGATTCCACCGCCGAGTGAGACCTACTGTGTTTCCTAGATGCGTTCTCAGGCTACCACAAGATCAAGATGGCGGTAGAACATGTGGAGAAGACGGCCTTCCTAACCCCATGCGGGGTGTATTGCTACACCTACATGCCGTTCGGATTACGCAACGTAGGGGAGACCTTCCAGCGGTTGATGCACATCGCCCTGGGCCAGCAGCTGGGAGGAACGCAGAAGCCTATGTCGACGACATCGTGGTGAAATCCCGGGAAGCAAGAACTCTCATTCAGGATCTGGAGGAGACTTTCACCAGCCTGCGCCAGGTGGACCTGCGGCTCAACCCGGAGAAGTTTGTGTTTGGTGTCCCTTCCGGCAACCTGCTGGGTTTCCTCGTGTCGCACCGAGGGATCGAGGCCAACCCAGAGAATGTCAAAGCAATAGAATACCTGAGCCCGCTGCAAACTCTGAAGGAAATGCAGAAGCTCGCGGGTTGCATGACCTCGTTAGGGCGCTTCATCTCCAAGCTAGGGGAGCGCGCCTTTGCCGTTCTTCAAGCTGATGAAGAAGAAGGGCCCGTTCGAGTGGACCCCAGAGGCCGACCAGGCGTTTCAAGACCTCAAGAGATACTTGACCAGCCCACCGGTGATGGTAGCACCTCGCGCCCTCGAGCCCCTAGTACTCTACCTGACTGCCACGCCCTACTCGGCAAGCGCAGCGTTGGTGGCAGTCTGGGAAGAGCGCCAGGTCAAGGGCACGCCGCGCCACGCCGCACCTCCGGCCAAGACAGCACAGCGCCAAGATAGCGCCGCCAAAGCCACGAAAACACCAGCAGATGACCAAGCCCTGCAAGACGGTGCTGCCGGGCCTGTGGAGGCCCTGATGGGCGACCGGGCTCCTGAAGACCCCTCACATCAGGAGGTGTCCCAACCCCTAGAAGTCTCGGTCCCCGTCGACGCTCCCGCACTTCTCGAGCACCCGGTGTACTTCGTCAGCACAGTGTTAAGGGACGCGAGAGCCCGATACCCCATGCCACAGAAGCTCCTGCTCGCGCTCCTGGTGGCCTCACATAAGCCGCATCATTACTTCCAGGGCCACCCAATCAAGGTCGTCTCAGCCTACCCGCTGGAGAGGGTACTCTGGAGCCCCAACGTTGCGGGAAGGGTCGCCGGATGGAATATTGAGCTACAAGCGTTTCAGTTGGAGTTCAGTACAACCAGGGTCATCAAGGGAGCAGCACTCGCCGACTTCGTAGCGGAATGGACCGACACCCCGTTGCTTGAAGCAGGCAAAGACCGATCCCCTCTCGCCGGGAAGTGAAGCGCCAGATGGTTGGGTCATGTACTTCGACAGCGCGTTCGCACGCCAGGGCGCGGGGGCTGGAGCTGTGCTCATCTCGCCCACTCAGGACAAGCTCTACTACATCGTGCAGCTCTGCTTCCAGCAGGGCGAGAAGGTCTCTAACAACATCGCAGAATATGAGGGCCTCATCGCTGGCCTTAAGGCTGCGGTGGCCCTGGGGGTGAAACGCCTCACCATCAGGGGCGACTCGCAGCTCCTCGTCAACTTCTCCGACAAGGTGTACGAACCGAAGGATGAGCACATGGAGGCATACCTCGTGGAGGTACGCAAAATAGAGAAGCAGTTCTTGGGCCTGGAGTTGTAGCACGTGCCCCGTGGCACTAACAAGGAAGCCGACGACATTGCCAAAAGGGCATCCAGGCGCCCGCCCTAGGAGCCCGGCGTCTTCGAGGAACGGCTCTTCAAGCCTTCGGCAGTGCCTCCACCAGCGGGGCCGCCGTCGCCTCAGGAGGATCTCCCCCAGCCACCAACCTCCGGAGCCGCCGCCTGCGGCCCGACCTCGGGAGCGCGCTTGCTCCTAGTGCTCGAGCCTCAAGAGGGGTGCTGGACCGAGGAGTTCAAGGCATACCTGGCGCAAGGAGCTGCCGGAGAAAGAAGAGGACGGAGAGCGTGTAGCCCGGCAGGCTACGACGTATTGCATTCAGGACGGTGTGCTTTACAGGAAGCGACCAAATGATGTTTCTTTGCAGTGCATCTCCAGGAATCAAGGGAGTGAGCTGCTAGCTGACATACACGCCGGGGACTGCGGGCATCACTCGTCATCACGCACCTTGGTTGGCAAGGCGTTTCGGAGCGGTTTCTACTGGCCCATGGCACTTAACGACGCAGCCGAGCTGGTGAGGTCCTATGAGGCCTGCCAATTCCATGCCAAGCAGATCTACCAGTCGGCTCAAGGCCTCCAGACTATCCCACTCTCCTAGCCATTCGCGGTTTGGGGGATGGATATCCTGGGTCCCTTCCCTCGGGCACCCGGGGGCTACCGCTACCTCTAGGTCGCCATCGACAAGGGCGGAGGTGGAAGCCGTCCGCACCATTCCGGCCGGGTCCGCGGTCAAGTTCATCAAGGGTCTCGTGAGTCCGTTCGGGGTCCCCAACCGCATCATCACCGACAACGGCTCGCTGTTCACTAGCAACCTCTTCAAGACATACTATGCTAACCTTGGAACGCAGATCTGCTACGCTTCGGTGGCATACCCCAGGAGCAATGGACAAGCCGAACGCGCCAACGCAGAGGTCCTGTGAGGCCTCAAGACCAGGACCTTCAAGAAGAAGTTCGAGGCATGTGGCAGGGGTTGGCACGACGAGCTCCAGTCCGTGTTGTGGTCCATCCGCACCACCGCCACCAAGCCAACAGGCGAGACACCGTTCTTCCTCGTCTACAGAGCAGAAGCGGTTCTCCCTCACGAGGTCAAGCGTAGCTCTGCGCGGGTCCTGGCGTTCAATGAGATGCAGCAGGAGGCCATGGCGGGGGGTGGACCTTGTGCTAGGGGAGGAACGCCGCCGGGAAGCCTCACTCCGAGCGGCAAGGTACCAGCAGGCGCTGCGTCCGCCCTAGGACGCTCGAGGTGTGCGATCTCGTCCTGAGGCTGGTGCTCTCTAGGGAAGGGCTGCACAAGCTCTTACCCATGTGGGAGGGCCTATTTAGGATTGACCGTGTATCCAGGCCTGGCGCCGCGCGCCTGGAGACACAGGACGGGATCCCCATCTAGAACGCCTGGAACATCCAGCACCTCCGGAAGTTCTACCCATGAAGCAGGGCCTAGTGCCTGTGAAGGTCTCCGCTCGTGAAACTCTCACGTAATAATGAGTGGGGCTGTACATGCCCCGGAGTCTCCGGAGTGCCGCCCTCGGGCCTCGGGGGCTCCCTCCCATGTCCTAGTGGCAGCACTTAGCTCCGCGCTGGTGAGAAGACTAGACTAGGTGCTAGACGCGGCTGTTCATTTGCTTTCTGTAGTTGGTTTGCCCCCCTCTTTTATGGAATTTGAAGTTCTTGTGTTCTCTATCGATTGCTCGGTTGGGTTTTCCCTTCTTTTGCTGCCTTTTTGCTCGTTCATTGTTTTACGCCTGGGAGAGCGGCAGTTGCACGACGCTCTCCCACGCGCGCCTCGCGCGGGGGCTGGGCAGGTGTGTGCGCACTGTGGGCTAGCCCAACCGCGAACACACCTCGCCAAAGCTCTATCGCTCGAAAAGCTCCGGCTCTCCTAATCTCCGCAAGGCGCCCTCGGTTGAGCTCGTGCTTGGCGCTCTCTCCTAAGTCCGTGCCCCAAGGGTACCGCGACGTGGTGCACCAGGCCATGACTAGCCCATTACTGAGGCCTCGCACAAAGAAGGATAAGCACCCAACGGAGGAGCTAACAAATTTTGCAGCAACCCTACAACGACTCCCGAGGTCAACAGCTCCCGAGCCAGCGGCCGGGAGGGGTCAGCAGGCCCCGGAAGGTGCACCACGAGACGTGAAACTACCCCGGGCGCACCAAGCTAAGTTATCCCCCTGCACCTACATAAAGCACGAGTGCCACAACACGACACAGGAACAATAAACATAACATAGCAACTAGGAAACCACGGTTCGTTACACGCCCCTGCAGGGCCCCATACTTGTTTCTTTTTGAAATGCAGGAAGAAAGGAAAGGACAAAACAAAAGCGACGCGTGCACCCGCAGCAGCTCGCGAGGGTAGGCCCTCGGCGCCCTCCTGGACTCAGCCAGAGCCCTCCTCACGCTTCACTGGGGCGCAGCACCGAGACAATCCGCCACCGCCTTCGAAGCGGGCACGGCGGCGTGGCGGCTGATCATAGCCGCCGCTGCTGGAGCTGTCGCCGGAGGAGGAGCTGCCGTAGCTGGGCGAACCGCGGACGGCACCGAGGGCGAGTTCATCTTCATCCTCGTCACGACCGTCGCCAAGGCCGAGCACCTCACCGCCATCATTGTCCTCAGGGCAGCATCCGACGCGGCGACCATCTTCCCCAAATACCCTCACGTAGAGGGTTGCGTCGCCGTCATACTTGAAGTGGAGGGTGCACCGCCTGCCCAGACCGCGCGCGCGGGTGAACGTCTGCCAACCGTGGGACAGGGCTACGTTGCCCGGGACGGAGACCTCCACTGCGACCCATGAAGCCTTGCTGCAGCAACCATCCGCCTGCAGCCAGAGACCGCCGGGACCCGTGGCCAGCAGTTTGCCGGCGAAGCAACGCGGGACCTGAAGCCAGGTGCTGGCCGGGTTCTCCGACCACACGATGAACTCTGACAGCACCCCCGCCGAGTGGAAGCGCGGGCGGAGAGGCCATGCGACCATGGCGCGCGCCCCTTCATTAACAGGTCTGCCGTGACCTGGGCGGCCTCCGCCGCGCGAAGAGGCGCCACCGCGGCCGCGAGGGGCCGCGGCGGGGGTCGCGACGTGCTTGCGTGGGCGACCGCGTCCCCTCTTAGGCGGCGGCAAGTCGGGCCCCTCCTGGCGGGCCTTCCCTTTCTCTGCGGCCGAGAACCTTTTCGCTGGTGCCATGGGTGTCGCTGTCAAGCGGTGGAGTCAAGGAGGAAGAAGAAGCGGGCGAAACGGAAGAAGAGATGAGAACGAGGGCTCCGCCCCTCTCCCCATTTATAGCTAGAGGGAGGCCAACCGCCGGCCTCCACTATCGCAGGTAATGATGATCTTTTTGCATGCAGCAGGGACTCGTCAAGTCGGGTGGTTGCCGAGGCAGCGTGGGGAAGTGGAGACGCCCACGTCCTGTCAATCGCCATGCGTCAACCAAGGCCACAGGCTATTGGGGCCCGTGGCGCTCCGCACTTGCGCTTTGGCTTCACCTCGAAGCCAAGTCCGACCGCGCCTTGGGCCCGGGGGCTACTGCCAGCGTCGTGGGAACGGGGGTCCCCAAACTTGCCTGCCTGCGGCCCAGGGCGTGGCTCGCCCAGCGGCCTTGTACGGCCCATCCTCATCAGCAAACTCTCAAGACCCTCGCGAGGGGCCAAGCCTCGCGAGGCGGACGACACAAGACCTGCTCAGGGGCAGCCTCACTAGGCTGGCTCGCGAGGTGTGGAGAGATCAAGGCAAGGAGCACCTCGTGAGGTCGGCGTGACGTGAGCCATGAAGACCAAGGCCAGGCGGGCAACAGGCGGGAGCCAGCGGGTGTAGTGTACCAGTTTCCTCTTTGGTGCTAAGGGAGCGAGCACAGGCGAAGAGTCCCGAGGTATCAGGCAAAGGTTTCCATATCGGTGCAACAAGACCAAGACTAGCAGGACGGCAGGACGGAGGTCACCACGGAGCCCACGACAACGTCATCGCCAGAGCCTTTGGTAGGCGAAGACTACTTTTGTCAAGTAGCTCGTACTAGTTGTCTCTCTTCAAATCCGGTCGTTGTGGGATCCCTTCCTGCCTAATATTTGGGAAGAGGACCCGGGCCCCTATAAATAGGACTAGCCACCACCGCAGAAAGGGGCAACTGGCCGGGGGGGCGAACTTTGGATCAGATCCATTCCACCCTCACACGCACAAGCTCACCGAGCTTAAGAACACCTCTCCTCAGGAGGCTGTTCTTCCCTTGTACTTGCTCATCCCCAGCCTACAAGGCAATCCACCTCACCACACTAGAGTAGGGTATTACACCACAACGGTGGCCCGAACCAGTATAAACCCTCGTGTCTCTTGTTCGTTGAGTTCATCAAGTTAGGCCTTGAGATCGTGGCGAGAGCAAGCTAGGGAGTGAGGGAGATCTTCGTGCGCACCCCCAGTGTTCGAACCTCAAGGGTTTGCCGGAACCCGCAATCCGACAAGCGATGCTACCCAGATTTTCTTTGTGGAAGACCCCTTGCATAAGAACTGCCATTTAGCGATGCATGGGAAGAGAAGGGTACTGGGTGTCGACGATGTTGCCAATGAGGACGAGTACGATGAATTTGACGAGTTGCCAGCCAAGGGATCACGCACCCGTGTAACAGAGCAGCGTAAAATCATAAAAAATAACCAAGTTCATTGGGGGTCAATGTAATGATCCCAGTTCCCCCATGTACATGGGAATTAAGCCGTAAGACTGGTCTTTATGCCTACCCTGCAACTTAATTCGTTCAATTTAGAACTATCGCGTGTACTGAATTTGTGAGTTATGCCCGATTTTCTGTTGATGTAAGAACCATTAATATGTTGACCTTGATATGCTGTCAGCTCAGGCAATGAATATGAACTATTTTTTTGTTATTATTATTATTATTATTATTATTATTATTATATCATATAGGTAGTACACTCAATTGATCTCACTATAGTATGTGTGAACAAAAATATGCAATCTGGTTTCCGAATAGCACATGGTTCGTTGATGAAAGCCGTGTGCCGACCAAACCCCGCCACCCGCCCATGATCTGAGTCGTGCTTTCTGATTGGCCAGAACCCAAACCCCACGTATTGTACGTCTGCATCGTTGTATGCTCCCAGATCGAACGACGATCCTCATCCCTTTCGACAGCACATGCAGTTCCGGTTGTAATTTTATTTTTATGCACAAAATGCATGTTAATCTCAAAAAATGTCTTAAATATAGCTAACGATACCTGAAATGCGCCAGAAAATTAAACCCGGGGTATAATTGTGATTGCGTACTGTGGAAATTTTCATGATGCCAAACGATGAAGTCACCGGCCACATGAGTTTGAATTGACACGTCTCCTTTTGGAAACCATGATCCTTCATGTGAGATGCTCCGGTTTGGAAGTAGCGGTCATCAAAACTTGTGCCAAACTTTACCAAATTTTTTCCACGGGGTCGTGAGAGCACGCCACGAGCACACATCGATTTTGAAACCAACTAGGCCTACGCCAGTGGCCGCACCTCAGGGCCGAAAAGTTTGAAACTTCTCCCCGCTTCTCCAACAAACGAATGAAAACTCACAAAGCGACGCACAAATGATCAGTACATCTTCTTTGCTAGGCTGATAGGGGGGGGGGGTATCATAGCTAGTATCATGCATGCCAACTAGGCAATTTTGATGAGCTGTCATAGAGTTAAATGAAGAAAGAGAGGGTTAAGTATCATATCATGAAACCGTATCATAATAAATGCTATGCTACTATGTGTCATGCATGACAATATAAATAAAGTAGTACATATGATACTAGCTACTCTATGATACCATGCATTGGACTAGCCAAAGTGGGAGTAACTTCCTCAGTAGTAACATTGAGTCCAACTCAACAAATTTGCTTATGTGGCAATGAGTTAATGAGGAGAGAGGTAGTTTGAGTAACTTAGCTAGTTATTGTAACATCACATGTCCCAATGCAATATGAGTCTATAACCTAATAAATGAGGCCTTGCGTGTTACCATACTTATGTTACTACCCACTATGAAAGATAGTAACATGGTCTAGGGATATGTGTATGTTACTCTCCACTGTGGCTAGTCTTAGAGCAAGTACAATAGAGTGACATAAGAAAGCTATAAGGAATAGAATAATATATATGTACTTATTAGTTGGAGGAAAGAGAAGAGAGAGAAGAGAAGCGGGCTCTTGGTTAGTAGAGCCAGCTGCAACACGAGACCCAAGACACTTTGTGAGGATGTAAGGTGGGCCAACTATTGATAAACTAGTACGTATTTAAAACTTATTATTTTACATGCCCGCTAAGAGGTTGGCTGTATCTGACATGGCAACTTCTTATAGCTGACCGTTGGATGTATTATTAACCATGCTCTTAGTGAGGTAGCTAGTATATCATAGACTAGCTAGTATCATACTCCCTCCTTTCCGGTTTAGGCTGGTTGTAATGGTAGTATCATAAGCGGTATCATGCATGCCAACTAGACTTTCTGGATGATGTTGAACACAATTAAATGAGGAAAGAGAGGATGTGGTATCATATCATGATACCGTATCATATTAAATGTTGTACTACTTTGTGTGATGCATGACAATTAATAAGGCAAACTAAGATACTAACTTATGATACCATGCATTACGGAAGTAGTATCATACACTAGTATATATCGTATGCTTGATACTAGTATATGATACTCCCCATTACAACCATCCTTATAGGGACCAATTCAAACATCTCACCAACCAAGGTAGATGGTGAGTGGTGGAATAATTTTTGTAGTTTGCAAAAACACCCAATTAATTGTTTTGTTTTCCTTAAAAATTATTTATTCCAATGTATTAATTGTCATACATGCATGCATAAAGTACATGCATGCATAAAGTACATGCATTGGTCAACTTTCTCTTAATACTTGCATGCAATGATTTAATGCACCTTGGAATCTGAACGTGTGATGGGGAACAACCAAATTGAACCTTATAAAATGGAAAAACTAAAAGTTTGAGATAAGCCTATAAACCGGAAAGGAGGGAGTATATATGCATGATACTAGTATATGATCGGTAATACCTCCGTAATGTGCGCATGCATAGTATCATAAATTAGTATCTTAGGTGGCCTTATTAATTGCATGCATGACACAAAGTAGTACAACATTTAATATGATACGGTATCATGATATGATACCACACCCTCTCTTTCCTCATTTAACTATGTGCCACATCATCCAAAAAGTCTAGTTGGCATGCATCATACCGCTTGATAGTCCCATATTATGACCAGCCTTATTAGGGTGGCCATAGTGGGGGTATCATAGCCGGTATCATGCACTTGGGAATAGCAAATATGATGACGTGGCAAAGAAGCAGTAACATAGGTAGATACCGTAACATATATATATATATATATATATATATATATATAATAAATGCTATACTACGTTGTGTCATGCATGGCCATAAATACGGTCGTCTATGATATATACTACTCTATGATACTATATATGCACTATGAAGGTACGTATGTAGTATCATACACTAGTATCATATGCATCATACTATATATAGTATATGATACTCCCCACTATATAAGGCCGGCAATAGTGGTGGTATCATAGCCGACGATATCATGCACTCGGAAATAGCAAATATGCTGATGTGGCAAATATTAAATATATGTAGAGAGGGTTAGAGTAACATATAGGTAGATACCGTATCATGTTAAATGCGATGCTAATTTGTGTCATGCATGGCAATGAATATGATCTATGATACTATAATCTATGTATTATAATATGCGCAATAATTAATTAAAGGTAGTATCATACACTAGTATCATATATATATGAATGATACTAGTATATGACACTCTCCACTATGAGTATCCTAAGTATATATAGCCTAACTAAAACACCCACATGTAGTTGTAGTAGGGTTTTTGACTTTAATTAATTATATGCACTAAAATGCAATGCAAGGTAAGTGCAAAGAATGACTTAAACATAGCAGACGACCTGAAATGGGCCGGAACGATGTAGCTAGTAACTGACAATTTGTAGTCCGAAGTGCCACATCTCCTTTTGGAAACTATGATCCTTCTTGTGAGATGTTCCGGTATGGAAGGTGCGAGCACCAAAACTTGTGCCAAACTTTACCAATTTTTTTCCATGCGATCATGAGAGCACGTGACAGTGACACGATGATTTTCGTTATTTTCCGGACTCTATATGCATTTCCTGAAATTAAAATACCAACAAGGCCTACACCTCTGGCCGCACCCTGCGGCCGAACTGTTTGAAGTTTTTTCCCGTTTCTCGCACAATGAATTAAAACTCACAAAGTGACACACAAATGATCTTGCTAACACACACGTGTAGTTGCGACTATATATATAGTGTGTTACTATATTTTGTATGTACCGTTACTGGGGTGTAGAATAAGCTATTCTACACTCACGCTTAGTTTAGCGTTACTATATATATATATATATATATACACAAACGAGATCTCTTTTTTTGCATATTCATAGTTTGAGATTGCTAGCGAGGCCTGCCGCCTGGTAAAATGTACCAGAAAATCAAACCATAGGGTACCATCGTGATTTCTTACCGTGGAAAAAATTTGGAGGCGATAACGATGAACTCATGTTTTCATTCGAACAAAAATATGATGTTAGGTACTGTAAATGTTTTTAAAGAGCACACGGTTCACTCACGAAAGCCGTGTATCCACTAAACCGAGGCCGATGCCCCCCTCTGCCACGCGCGCGATCTGAGTCGTGCGTTCTGATTGGCCAGAACCCAAACCCCACGGATCATACATCTGCACCGTTGGACTCTCGATCGAACGGCGATCCTCATCCCTGTCAATAGCACATGTAAATGTTTTCAAATAGCCCCTCCAAAAAATGTTTCAAATAGCACACGGTTCACACACGAAAGTCGTGTGCCTACCAAACCATGGTCGATGCCCCCCCTTGCTGCGTGCGCGACCTGAGTCGTGCGTTCTGATTGGCCAGAACCCAAACCCCACTGATCGTACGTCTGCACCGTTGGATGCTCCGAGATCGAACGACAATCCTCATCCCTTTCGACAGGAAATGCAATCCGTCTAGGAATTGATTTATATGCCAAAATGCACGGTTAATGCCAAAAAATGTCTTACATATAGCGCACGAGACCTGAAATGCGCCACCAAACCAAACCCGTGGTATAATTGTGATTGCTTTACGTGGGAAAAAATTAGAGGCGAAACGATGAACTCACATCTTCATTTCAAAATTAGTACGTCTTCATTTCAAACGAAATTATTCTGTTTGTGCATGCGAGCGCTTAGAGGCAACCGTTTGCATAGGCCTTTCCGCGCGCGCGATGACCGGGAATATTTTAATGGCATGTTTAGAAAGCTTGATACCAAATTGTTAGTTTTATGCTTATCCTCCTTTCCTGAGTTTTGCATGTGTTCTTTGTAAATGCCGAGTAGCAGCGACACCACTCATGCTTTAGGAGATGTATCTTCATCTGATTCGGACAACACTAGGTCTTCAGCAGATTGTGAGGGATCAAGTAATCTTGAATGGGATAGAGCTGCAGCAATTACCCTTTCCGTCAGGACACGGAGGAACGCTCCAAGGAAGCCCACACACTAAGCTAAAGGTGTATATGAAGTAACGAGATTGATTTAAAGTCTTGGGCTCCAACTAAACCAGATAAAGCACGCACGAGGTTCAGGAGTGTGTGTGGATTTGTTGGCAGGGCAAGGCTCAACATTAATCTGCCGGGGTTTCGGAAGGCTGACACAGAAACACGGCGAAGGATAGTCCGGGAGATCATGGACCACTTCAACGTTCCAGAGCAGTGGAGAATGGAGGTGGAACACGCTGCACTAAAGAAGGCTAGGGATGCTTGGAGAAACTGGAAGCACGTGCTGTACAAGAAGTACTTGAGTGAAGGCAAGGACCCAATCCCCGCATACCCCCAATTACAAAGGCAGACTGGGCAGAATTCAAAAGGGTCAGGGCAACTAAAGAGTTTGCTGAGAAGAGTTTCAAGCAATCGGAACTTTAGAAGAAGAACATACACCCCCACCGTATGGGTGTTGCAGGATACTACGACATGAAACTGATATGGGAACAGGAGGACAACACTAGTATGCGTCGGTCCTAAACAAAGGGTTTTTAACCCCTTTCCGCGACGGCATTTGGAACCGTCGCCAAGTGAGTGTGGGCGATAGGGGGCTCCTTCCCACACGACCCAGAAACCGTCAGGGATAGGGCCCCTACAGTACTCCTACTCGTTTCTGCTTGCATTGCCATCATAGTCGGTATTCTGTGGTGCTACATTTACGATGCACGGCCCATCACAAACGGTTCACTATTATAGAACGTGTATGGTGTGTGGCCCATCACAAACGGTTCACTGTTAAGAAGATTAGCTAATCATCGTACGAGTGTCGGACAGGACGAGGAAATGTCGTACCGTCGTAACATCGTCGTACACGACAACTATCGCACACACTATTCTGTGGTGCAACTTTTACGATGCATACTTCATCAGAAATAGTTCATGGTTGCGAATCATGTACGATAAGGCAACTAACACAAACGTTTAGTTTGCCCGCACGTTTGTGATATTGTCTGGCATCGCACACGCTTTGCAAACGGCAACTGTGTACATGCTTGCACACGTTTCCTCTCTGTGAACCGTCTCGGATTATGGTGCATATCGCAAACGTTTGTGATTTACCAACCGTGTGAGCCGTAACAACCTGGAGAGCGTAATTTCACCGTAATTTAATTGCTGCTTTTCCAAATTGTACCGGATCTAGATTTGAATTTGAATGTGTGCTACAGCTTTATTCATATCCATCAGGTTCAAACAACCAATGCATTATTTGATTCATAGGTGCATATGTTCAAGAATTACATAAGAACCAAATAAAGAATGATGAACCAGAGTTGTATACTTGTACTATTAAAGATGGTAAAGAAAGAGGCGAAATATATTCTGGTTGCTGAACAAGGTGAAGTGGAATGCCCATATTGTGCCCTCCTCCATGCAGAAGGCACGCACAACTCTAGTCCAAGCCCTTGTGATGGCCGACCGCCCATCCTTCACGGTCTTCATGAAAACATTTCTGGTAGAAATAATTTAACCTTTGCATGCCCACCAATCATGTAGTTTGAGAGGTAATCTTGAGTAAACTGCTTTGGCAACCACTGCAAAGGAAAAAGATTCAGACATTGTCATCTAACACAACTCATTATGGGCAGTAAAAAGAAGGCTGAAGAGTTCTTACTTACCATCCTGCAGTTCGCTGTTGTCTTGGATAAAGTGTAAACAAATAGTTTAATTGCCATCTTTGGACCCATTTTACTAACAATCTTTATCAGCTTCCTCTCTTGATGCTGGTTCATCGATATCTCATTGCCCCATACACAGAAAGGGTCGAAACGCGGATCTTTACCAATGACATATGTACCTAAAAGCACCAAGTTAATATTAGAAGCTAAACATCAATTGCACAATGATGTAGTACAACACTCTTTTATAATATGTCTATATACATCCGTATGTGGTAGTCCATTTGAAATCTCTAAAAAGACCAAAAATTTAGGAACAGGGGGAGTATCTTATAACATCCAATATACTCACATATTAGATGGATTAACATCTTATATTATGGGCCGGAAAGAGTTTAGTTCATTCTTACAAATTATTGGCTGATTAACCGCTGTTGTATCCATGGGTTACAGTTAGTTTGAGCTAGTTCGGGCTCAAATAGCCTTAAAGTATATCTAAACATGAGGGCTAGTTTGAGCTAGTTGCATCTATAACCCACCCAAAAAAACTATCCAACCCAAGAGGTGCTAATTGGAGCTAGTTCTCCTAGTGCATTTATTGTCAATATAACCCTGCCATCCAAACAACTCTTTGGATGGAGTTAGTTCAGGGTGCTAATTGGGAACAAGAAAAATTGCACATGGTCCGGAGATAACAACCGTGTGTTATG
Source organism: Triticum aestivum (assembly GCF_018294505.1). Taxonomy (NCBI): domain Eukaryota; kingdom Viridiplantae; phylum Streptophyta; class Magnoliopsida; order Poales; family Poaceae; genus Triticum; species Triticum aestivum. Next base: position 316,500,675 of record NC_057814.1, on the reverse strand, counting down.
AAACAAAAAAACCCTCGAGGCAGGTAGATATTTTCTAGGGAAGCGGGCGGGATTGGGAACAAGAAATATCGCACACGGTCCGGAGATAACAACCGTGTGTTATGAAACAGAAAAACCCACAAGGCGGGCAACTATTTTTGAGAGGGGGAGCCTCGTGGAGCCCAATGTACTGTGCCGATGTGTGTGTGACACGTGCACCGGCGTGGCACACGGTTAGTTTGAGTGAACCGTGTCTTCTGCGTCATCCGACTTGTCTAATGTTCATAAATTTGGCAAAAAATGACGCGGGAGAGGGTCAGAACACGAACACACTTGCATGTGGACCAAATTTATGTATCAAAAGGGTGGTTTGATTTTCAAATACCAAATGCAACTTCGATGTGGCACCTCTCTCGCAAAGTGCATGGTATTGCTTGTCCCCACCCCCCTTTGTGTCGGCACGAAGGGAATCCTAAGCTATGAATGCATGCCCCCTCCCCCCCAACCGAGGTTCACCTAGCAAAGTGCGAAGTAGCTAGCAGCCCCCCTCATCCCTCGTGTCGGCACGAAGGGAATCCTAAGCTATGAATGCATGCCCCCCCCAACCGAGGTTCATTCACCTAGCAATGTGCGAAGTAGCTAGCAGCCCCCCTCCCCCGTATCGGCACGAAGGGAATCCTAAGTTATGAATGCATCCCCCCAACCAAGGTTCACCCTAGAAAAGTGCGAAGTAGCTAGCAGCCCCCCTCCCTCGTGTCGGCACGAAGGGAATCCTAAGCTATGAATGCATGCCCCCCAACCGAGGTTCACCCTAGCAAAGTGCGAAGTAGCTAGCAGCCCCGCTCCTCCCTCGTGTCGGCATGAAGGGAATCCTAAGCTATGAATGCATGCCCCCCCCCAATCGAGGTTCACCTAGCAAAGTGCGAAGTAGCTAGCAGCCCCGCTCCCTCATGTCGGCACGAAGGGAATCCTAAGCTATGAACGCATGCCCCCCAACCGAGGTTCACCCTAGCAATGTGCGAAGTAGCTAGCAGCCCCCTCCCTCGTGTCGGCATGAAGGGAATCCTAAGCTATGAATGCATGCCCCCCCCAATCGAGGTTCACCTAGCAAAGTGCGAAGTAGCTAGCAGCCCCCCTCCCTCATGTAGGCACGAAGGGAATCCTAAGCTATGAACGCATGCCCCCCAACTGACGTTCACCCTAGCAATGTGCGAAGTAGCTAGCAGCCCCCTCCCTCGTGTCGGCATGAAGGGAATCCTAAGCTATGAATGCATGCCCCCCCAATCGAGGTTCACCTAGCAAAGTGCGAAGTAGCTAGTAGCCCCCCTCCCTCATGTCGGCACGAAGGGATTCCTAAGCTATGAATGCATGCCCCCCAACCGAGGTTCACCTAGCAAAGTGCGAAGTAGCTAGCAGCCCCTCTCCCTCGTGTCGGCATGAAGGGAATCCTAAGCTATGAATGCATGCCCCCCCAATCGAGGTTCACCTAGCAAAGTGCGAAGTAGCTAGTAGCCCCCCTCCCTCATGTCGGCACGAAGGGATTCCTAAGCTATGAATGCATGCCCCCCAACCGAGGTTCACCTAGCAAAGTGCGAAGTAGCTAGCAGCCCCTCTCCCTCGTGTCGGCATGAAGGGAATCCTAAGCTATGAATGCATGCCCTCCCCCCCCAACCGAGGTTCACCCTAGCAAAGTGCGAAGTAGCTAGCAGCCACCCCTCCCTCGTGTCGGCACGAAGGGAATCCTAAGCTATGAATGCATGCCTCCCTAACCGAGGTTCACCTAGCAAAGTGCGAAGTAGCTAGCAGCCCCCCTCGTGTCGGCATGAAGGGAATCCTAAGCTATGAATGCATGCCCCCTCCCCCCAACCGAGGTTCACCTAGCAAAGTGCGAAGTGGCTAGCATCCCCCCACCCCCCCTCGTGTCGCCATGAAGGGAATCCTAAGCTATGAATGCATGCCCCCAACCGAGGTTCACCTAGCAAAGTGCGAAGTAGCAACCCCCCCCCCCCACACACACACACTTTCAGTCGGCGGGCCAGACAGGCATATATCTCACCAAGATGGATCATAAAACGGACCAAGAATAATCCACCTTGGTCGTACAACCTCTCTCTTGTTGTTGGTCAAAGTGATGGCCGTCCTTGTGACCCCGGAGATGGGCTAGCTAGCTCGCCAATAATCACGCAAGTAGCTAGTCCCCGAAGACAACCACTGCATGCGTGTGGCCCAAACATATGTATGGAGAGGTGTGTTTTTTAGTAACAATGGAACAACTTTGATGTGGCACCGTGATTTCGAACTAGAAATCCCCACATTGAGTGAGGGTTAGGTTGACGATGCATATGTATGTTACACCACACTTCAAGCCAACGACGGGGATTCATGCATGCATGCGTCCATAGTATATGCGCTCAAACTTAATTAGGTCTGAATCTCAACATGACCTATACTACGATAACATGAACCAAATGAAGAATCCGCCATGGTAACCTATCTTGTTGTTGGTCAAGGTGATCATGGATGTCCACGCGGGCCCACTAATATATAGGCTTGTCGTCGATAACCATGCGAGGGAGTGTATCGTTCGAAGGCAACCACTACATGCATATGTATGGAGGTGATGCGTGCATGCATGTTTGAATACACAACATTGATGTGGCGCATGTGTCAAAAATCATACACTAGCTCCCCACACAGAGCGAGATCGGTTCATGATGTGTCATTGTACTAGCCACTTTGACTCCATGGGAGGGATTCATGCGTACACATGCATGTGTGTGTGCTCAAACTGTATCATGCATGTCATCCCAAAGCAATAATAATAATCCCCTCCTAAATCAAATTAACCTATCTTGTTGTCAGGGAAAAAGTAGTGATGGACCAAGCGGGCCCACAGATGGAAAGCATCGATATCGCTGATAACCGCTTAAGTGGGTGCAAGAGGACAACCACCACAGCTTTGCATGTGGGCCAAACATATATATGTTGAATACTCAAAATGCACAACTTTGATGTGCCACATGCCTCAAAAACCGTAAACCATGCACCCACACAAAGTGAGGTTCATATCAAGCGTACTACATATGATGGTCCCCTTCCCCCCTCTTCACCGCATACTATATGCTCCTGCCGTAATGTATGTACAACCCAAAAGAATCGTCATCGATGGTGAAATTAATTAACCTCTCCCGATGTAGGTCAAGGTGATGCATGCATCGACGATGGCCTCGTGGGCCCACAAATGGAAGCGTCACACGTGAGTGTCCTAGCTAGGATATGCGTGTGGCCCAAAAAGGTGTTGTGTGATGTTTGAATAACCAATTTCATAATTTTGATGTGGCACATGCCTCGGTAACCAAAAAGTCCCGACACTGAGTGAGATGTACTTGTTCACGGACGCATACGTATAGTATATATGCTAGTTGTAACATCCCAATTTTCAATTTGGATGTTTATAAATAGATTATTCATATGCATCCATGATTTATGCATTTTTGCCCCATTTGTATTTTCTTTGATCCAAGGAACTTTGAGCAACTCAAGGACCAAAAGAGAGAGTTGGAAGTTTCCCCAAAACCACTTTTGAAATTTTAATGTTGGGAAATTGGATCAAACTTGGTTCCACCAAAATACATTTCCATTATTTCAAAAATAAAATAAAGAGAGAAGATAAAAAGACTTCTTAAAAAACAGAAGGAAAATATTGGAAATTGAATTTGGAATCAAAATATATTTGTTGGGTTTTATTTGCAATTTATTTTATTAGTTTAGCAAAAATGTTTATTTTTTTAAAATTTGCATTTTAGGCCGGATAAATGTTCACAAGGTCATATATAAGACCATAATATTATGTGAATATTTCTGGCATTTTTAGACTTATATTTATTTGTATTTTCGGTGCCATAGTGTTCTGTTAAAAAAACTGCTACATGCCCTGGCGAGGCCTAAGGCCCATACCTTTTCCCACGTGCTCATCTCGGTACCTGAACACTCACACAAACGTTCATCCATGGCGCCTCCACCTCTTCCTCCCATCATCTTCCTTCCCCCGCACCCATTAACCCCCAGAACCAGTTCCCCTCGCCTCCCTCTACCCCTTCCCCTTCCTAGTGCGCCTGGGAGTCGCCCGTAGTGGCCATTACGAGGCAGAGAAACAGCCACCATTAAACACCACAATCTTCTCGGATTCTGACCTCCCCAAGCCCTATATAAAGCACCTCTGGGAGCCCACTCACCCCTCGTCCGAAGCCCTCTCCTTCTGGAGTTTTTCCCACTCCCTAACCTCGCCAATTGCTCGCCGGAGTTCTTGAATTCCGGCGACCTCTCACTATGTGTGGAGGAAGCAATCTACAACCACAACCACAACTTGTTCAAGTGGTTCACCTCATCGTCCTCTACACCGTCCCGCACGAATCCTTCACCTAAGCACACCGGAGCCGCCTTCTTCCTCGTCTCCGGCGACAAGTCCGGTGATTACCCAGCCAGCCAATTACAGAGCGCCACTTGTCTCTGGCCGAATTTTTTTTCTTTTTCAGGAACTTTTTCAAATTCAGATTCATTACCTAATCTTCTTTCTAGTATATCTTTTAATCTATAGATCCGAATTAGTTGATTCTTTTTCCTATGGTTTCATAAAAATCCCCACTATCCAGAGAACCAAACGAAAAATATTCTTGAAAATTTTAAATTTTGAATTCAAACAGATCTGAATTCAAACTTCGTTAAGCCGTAACTCGAATTTTGTAACTCCATTTTAGGTCATTCTTTTTGCAAATCGAAGCTAGTGACATGTACTTTCTGTTAAAACCAAAACCATTTTTTTTGTTGCTGTAAAAATTTCGTTCTGTACAGAAACTTTATTTGGATGTTTTTTGAGTTTTCCTAAGTCTTTTATTTGTTTTCTTTTTGGATCTTTGCTTGTATGCTTATGTATGTTATTGCTTGCTTACGCTAGATCATCCGGAGTGCGAAGCTTGCTATTATGAATCTTTAGAGTTCAACAAACGTCAGCAAGGCAAGTTCACACTTTGATCATACTTTTCAATACCCATTTTTTACTATGCATTAGTTTCACCCTCAAAGATTGCATGATTAGGATTGGGAACATGTGGTTATGCTATGTTGGTCATGTGGTAGGAACCTATGACCTTTGATCACCCCGGGAATATTCGTTATATCATATATTTCTTAGCCATGCTCGTAGACGGGGATTGGTATGTGTGATCCATGCAAGTTGTGAGAGATAATAATTTTCGGACAACTTAAGGTGGCAACTTTAATACACATCTGGGTGGATTGTTTGGGGCACCTGGAGAAACCAGTGCTTGCCCAAGGGGATCCCGGAGTACCCATGTGATTACCCTAGGTCCACCAGCTAGGCTCAAAGGGATCATACAACACTTCATGACTAGAAACTTCCGTGTGCGGCCACAAGCCATTATGGGCTCTGGCATAGTTGAGTAAGTTGTGTGACCTCTTTCCGTGGTAGACTAGCTGATGTAGGGGAAAGTAGGTGTACCGTTCTACCCAGGGTTAAGGGGAAACGCTTCTGAAAGGCTATGTCTCGATCTTCCAATCATGGAGGTGGTTGAGTCTTGTGGGGAAAATTGCGCAAACCTCTGCAGAGTGTACAAACTAATCATGATTAGCCGTGTCCCCGCTTATGGACAACTTGAGTATCTAGAAGTGAATTATTGGTTGATCTCATCACTCTTTTTAATGAAAACATTGGGTTACTAATAACTTGGGAATTTTGGGATTGACTTGGAGGAACCTTCTCAATAATGGCATTTTAATTTAGTAGTAGATAAAAATGTATTCCTTTGTTGTAGGAAAAAATTAGCTTTATGCAAAAATTTAAAATTAGAGCCTCCACCAACTAAATTTACATATAGAGATAGTATTTTTCATTATTATTATTCTATGGTGTGAAATTGCCAGCATATTCCATGTGCTGACCTACACGGCTGCAACGTCTCATGTTGCAGACTTTTCCGACGAGGATTAAAGGTGCGATAGGTCGTTGTTCTGCACTCAGTTTGCCGTGGAGTTTGATGGACTCATTTACCTTTGATGCTTCCGCAGTTATTTTTATTTAGATTGCCTTTGGCCATATTATTGTAATAATTACTGTTTTGAGGACCTCGATGTAATAAAGTGTGTGATTGAACTCTGTTATAATCCCTTGAGTACTATGTGTGTCAGCATACCGATCCAGGGATGACACTTAAGCATAGAGACTTCGATCCATTTGGGTCGGGTTGCTACACTAGTCCCGTCCCACCTATTCGACGCGTACTATATACCACCATAACACAAACAAGAAAGATTCTACCTTGCTGGTCAAATTAACCTCACTGCCGGCTGTTCGTCAAAGTGATGGACGACGACCTCGCGGGCCCACAGAAAGCGTCACACGCGAGTATCGAGTGTCGTGTAGGATAACCATCGACTGCATGTGGCCAAAACATTTATGTATGAAAGGGTTGTGTAATGTTTTAAATAACGATTTCACGACTCTGATGTGGCACCGGCCCACCTAACAAAACGGCCAACCCACACGGTGGCTCACAACTCGTAGTGTACTGCGAGCCACCTGCCACCCCCAGACGCACACACCCACACACACACACCGCGAATCCACCGCAACTAGGATGCATGTTAAATTAATTATCCCGCGGTGAACATACATGTTACCAAAGGAGGGACGTTTTAATTTCAAAAAAAATCACAGAGATCATTAAGACGTTTGAGTACATTGATTGATTGATTTTCTACGGGTATAATGTGCAAAAATCAAATTTGAGCTACATGCACACGTGACAGTGCACCTAAATGGATTGCCAAAACACATGTGTCTCACTGGGTGCATGTTTACTCCCCGTGCAACAAATTTCAAACATTGAGAATCTTGATTTTTAAATTCTAGTACATCAAAAACTTATTTGAAGTTCATGAAACTTATCGTGTTGTCATATGGACACCAATACAAAGTAGCATTGTACTTTTTTGTCAAATTTGAGACCAATTTTGATGTAATCTTTATCTAATTACATACGGGAGATTATTAATAATTGGGAACCAATATCCCAAACGGATTATTTATTCAAACCGTTAGCGTTAGACCAACAATGGATACATGCCATGCTTCGGTTAAGCAATAAAGCGGCAGCATTAATCATCCAAATAGAAAAACAATATACGTGCGGCCGCGCGACTCGTGTGGCGTGTGAGCAGGCGTGAGTTGACGGGACGCATGCGAGCAGTCTGCCGTGCAGGCAGACGGGGAGGCGTGCGTGCAGGTGTGTGAATTGACGGAGGCGTGCTCGCTGCGCAGTGTCATCGCGAGGCATGCGAGTAGCTGTGTGAAACTTTGGTAGGCATCCCAGCAGTCCGGTGCGCAGGCTCACCGGGAGGCGAGCCATCAATTTGACCGCCGCCCGCCTCTCTCCCACAACTCCCACTACTCCATATTAATGGTGCGCCCAAGCGGCCGCACCCCCCATCCTCGCTACGCACACACAATCCTCTCTCTCTCTGCTTGCATCCTCGACGCCGCTCTCAGTCCTCACAGCCGTCAGTGTATGAGGATGCCACTGAAGCACCCCATCGGGGGGAGTGTCCACGCCGGGGCAGCTAAAGCACCGGAGGACGGCGTGGAGATGGAGACATAGGTTGCCGTCACCGCCGGTGAGTTATCGCTGCACTCTGATGTCATCGACGGTGTCGAGCTTCCACAGCCGGAGGCAGAGTTCCACACTGACTCCGACGACCACTCTGGCGACGACTCCGACGACCACTCTGGCGACGACTCTGATGACCACTCTGGCGACGACTCCGACGATGACGGACAACAGGTTAGTCATCTATACCCATTTATGTGTCAAATAGATCATAGGGTTTCTCTGGTTACTCCTGCCTCCCCCTTTTTGGAATAGAAATCCTATGGTTATGTTCTCCCAATCCATGAAATCTGAGTAAGTTTTGTTAGATCCGTGTAGTGTATTGATTGTTTGAATGGCACAGGTGATAAGTGATTAGTTGTTTCATTTGTGAAAATGATTTCTGCTAGTAATCCGACTAGGATTAGTGTTCGTGCTAATAATTCCTAGCCAGGGCTTGACAATTGATTTTGAATGACCTACATATATTTGTGCCATTATTTTCTTCAAGATTGGTCTGTACATAGACGAGTGTGCTTAAAAATCGAATCATAATCTCTGGATATGTATAAATAAGTAGCCATAAATTCCTAATCCTACTTCACGGCATGTAATCATTGATTTGATGCCAAATTTGTTTTACTATTTGTATAGCTGCTGTCTGACAATGTGGACAACGAGGATGAAGATGGCCAGCGGAGGTACAAGAGGCAAATCCTAAGGGAGCTTTATGCGGCAATGCATAACAGGCATATTAGGACCTGGAATAGCGGCTATGGATGCCCATTTTGCAACCAGAAGCTTCATGATGCGTATCTAAGTGTTCTGACACATGCAAGAGGACGGGTCGTTGGCTCCTTCAAGCAGAAGTATTCTCACAGGGTGGCGCACGGCGTGTATGCCGAGTACCTGGAGAAGATTCTGGATCATGCCGGCCGCATGTGAGATGAGATGTGGAATGGATCGAACTATGTACGCTTGAGTATGCTTAATGACGGTTGAACTATGTACTTATGGTTGAAGTAGGCTTATGTACGTGTACGCTTATCATCTATGTCTGAGTATGTTAAATATTTAGCCAAATTTTGATAAAAATTACAACGGGGGACCAATAAACCAGGACGGAGGGAGTACGTCAATCACACACAGTTCCCAAAATTGGAACCGTGTGCAATGACTTTCATTTTGCCTGCTGTGTCAATCACACGGTTCGCTCTAGCAAACCATCGCCCCCAAAATTCTTTGTGGGACAGAAAACCCTCACCACCCAATTCCAAAAAGAAAAAAGAAAACCCTCACCATCCCCACGTCACAAAAACCCTCACCCCGCCCGCCACCCCCTCGGCCCCTCCGGTACGTTCCCCATTCACACCTGGACAAGCTCCTCCACGTCTATGCCATGGCACCGCCTATCGCGGTGGTAAACACTTAGCTCGACGCCTTCCGCCACCACCAGGCTGCCGGCAAAGCCCAGTGCATTTCGTCACTTCCGCTTGCCGTCGCCTATCGCCATCGACTTTCTCGACGCTGCTCGCGATCAACCCAGCTCCGCTCAGTTGGGGAATCTGCCGTACCGAGGGTTCTTTCTCATGGACGACAAGGTAACTAATTTAACGAGATATTGTCTCATCTCTTATCCCAGTTCATCTGCCTCCTTTAAACACCCGGCGGAAATCGCCGTGAATTCATTTTTATTCGAGCTGATTTGAGGGTTTTCTTTAATTCTTAGAATGTACAGTGCGCCGACACTTCAGGACTTTGCGACCGCCGCCAGAGATTCCATCTCTCCGTAACAGATAACTTGAGGACGCGCGTGGTATGTTCAATCTCACCCTAAATCGGTTGGCATGGCCTACTTTCCTGAATATATTCTAAATATTGCTACATTTGGATAAAAGGTGCCACATGTACCATATACATCAAAGGGGATTTCCCCCCTCTTTTTTCTATATTAGGCAAATTAATGATATATTGTTCTTTCGATTACTCTCATATTTCCATGATATCATGTTTACCCTATCTGTTTAATTATAGATTTTTGTCCTTCGATTTCAACTGCTGTACAGTTCTTTCAATTTGGGCCCATATTTGCATGTTACCATATTTTCTTTAACAATCCTACCATTTTCTGCAGGACATCCCTTGCTATGCAACAGATTATGTAGTGCCCAATTTTTCCTTTACATAGATCAAGGCTCCACGGATGTCATACTGCACAAAAACCATGGATTTACAATCGTTGCTACTGTTAGACTTGATAAACGTGGTGACTCCTATTTTGGCACTGGCTTTTGGAAAGAAATTGCAAAGTTTTATGTACTGAAAGTTGGCACTAAAATTGCACTGCACATAAAAGGGCCTGGTCCTGAGATATATGCTAACTTCCATGACAAAATCATCTGTTCAGACTTTGTTTGAAGTAAGCTTTCATTTCAACTATCTGCATGTTGACTTACCCAGCAATGTCAAATGACTTGTGTAGTATTTAAGCAACCAATTGTTACTCCCTTTTCTTACTATATTCCTACCTAATAACTTCTAGTTACCAATACACTTTTCTATTGCCCTGTTTTAACTAAATATTCCCGGTACTCCCATTTCTATCAGAAAGCGCCACTGACAAGGAGACTCCGGAGGTGGAGAACGGGGCTGCCAACAAGCGGAGGCGGGGAGAGCTAGAACCGCAAGCGACTCCAGTAGGCCTAGACTTCATCAGCAGCCTCCCCGATGACATGTTGAAAGTCATCATCTCCCTCCTCCCAATCAAATATGGGGTGCGGACAACCCTCCTTTCCCGGCGGTGGCGCCCCCTATGGAACTCTAGCCCTCTCGACCTCATCGACACCCACGAGCTCTGCCATGGCTATCGCAAAAGCTTGGATGCGTTCTCCAAGATCCTCGGCAGTCATCTTGGCCCAACCAAAGGCCTTAGAATGGGCAAGTTCCGTTCCAACGGCAAGGACCGAGCCAAGCTTGACGACTGGTTCCGAACCCCCGCCCTAGATCAGCTCAAAGAGCTCACTTTTGATGATGGGCATATGCGGTCGCTGCCAACGTCCGCACTCCGCCTCACGCCCACGTTGCGCGTCGCTAAGTTCAGGAACTGCCATTTCCCGCCCCTTAATGACGCGCCCGCTCTTATTCTACCACGACTGAAGCACCTCGAGCTCGTCGTCGTCTGCCTCTCAAAGGGTGACATGGAGCGCCTGCTCTATGGCTGTACTGCACTTGAGTACCTTCGTCTTCAGGCGATCAATGGGTTGAGTACCTTCCACATCACCTCCATGACTCTCCGGACTATTTATGTGTGTTGCTGGTGTGGCAGGAAGACATCACAAGATGTGTACCACGGTATGGTCATTGAGGACACACCTGCACTTGAGAGATTACTTGTAGTTGATCAATAAGGTCCAACAAGAATCAATGTCATTTCTGCACCAAAATTGACAGTGGTGGGCTACTCGTCTGACAAATACTCCGAACTTGTTATTGGATCCACACCCGATCAGGTACAACAGCCACCTTCAACCTCTCCTTCTACAAATTAACATTATTTCTAATTTTGAAGATGTTTGTTCGTCTATCATTCAGAAAATGATTCCGACAAGCTTGACCCCGGAACTGCGCACAGTGAAGGTCTTGGCACTAGAATCTATCGGCCCCGACCTTGAGCAAGTTGTCAGTTTCCTGAGATGCTTTCTGTGCCTGGAGAGGCTATATATCGAGGTGATGTTCCTTTCCTGTTAAATGTTAACCATAATGGATTTCAATTTGTGACACCTTTTTCCAAGTTTACAATGACAATGTACTACGATTTCTGAAGGTTCTTTTGGAGGATTTTAGTACATACATGTCCCCCCCATATTGGTTGCTTGATCCATATGGTTACAATGAATAAGCATTTCTCCTTTGGATTCATCTGTACTAGTTTTCTTAGGGAACTTTTCATCCACTCCAACCTCTTGTGAAGAAGGCTACATTTTTATAGAATGTAAGCAAATGCCCATGTTAATCATGTCAGATCGAAGATGGCATGTTAGTGCATTTTACAAATCCTACAAACCAAATAGCTAGGCCTGTAGTAATGTTCAAAACTGCATGTAGGCACTAGCACATTTTCTTCTTTTGCAGATAAGATTAGGCCCAGTGGTGGATAATGTGATACAATATAACAATCACGTCGAATGCCTAGATCTACATCTCTCAGAAATTACTTTGAACTCCTACCGAGGGACCTTACCAGAGATTATATTCGCCAGGTTCTTTGTTCTCACAGCAAGGGTGCTGAAGGAAATGAGGTTTGCCCTACATTTATTTCGCAAAAATGAATGGTTTGTTGATCAGCGTCGGCGCCTGCGGCAGAATGGAGTAGGCTCCAAAAATGCTGAATTTCATTTTGGAATTTCAGATGACAGAGTAATCGGAAGTCATCGTGTCAACCCCATACATGACTTCTCAGTGGCTAGCCCCTTTGCAAAAATTATGAGGTTTTGAAACCAGACTTAGAAGCGGTGATATTAGTTTGAACCTCTCTGATATCCATGTTCAACGGATCAGCGCGAGCGTTTGCAGCTGATGAGCTGAATTTCATTTCTAATATCAGTTTGAACCTTCTAATCTTCGAATTTGAGCCATATAACTCTAGAATTTGAACTTTGTAACACTTCGAGCTTTTGTGGTACAATCGTTGAAATGGCATCGTATGAGACTCGTATATTGCTAACACTATTTTGACCTTAATATGCAATGGTCTTAGATTTTATTAACCATTCTCGAATCAGTTTACCTTGTCGATCTCGCAGCACACGATCTGTATACCTAACTCGACTGCGATCTTCGACATTATAGCACACAGTTGGTTTCTTCCATCGTGTGCACTTTAGAGCACAGAATTAATTATCGCACTCGAGTGTCCATCATCACCCTTCTGTGTAACTTTGACCTCATCACCCAAGGGTAAACTTATGACCGAAGTCATTCCACACAGTTCGTTTTTACAAAGCTTTTTGCCAATAAACACCCACGATTTGTCTCTCTTCTAGCCGATGTGTGGCCAAACTAGCCGGGCAGGAAGCTTGCACGGTAAACAGCGTGGTAGCGCGGGAACAGGCTCACCAACGATACATTTCGCGCCTCTTCGAGCACACGCATGCGGTATGGTGTTGTCAAGCGTGCACTGGAATCCTCCTCTATGAACGCCGTGACAAGACATGACGATTACAGGCCGGCCGGCCCCCATTTATTACAGCGGCCATTTAACCTACCGTTGTGTCTCTTCAACCTTTCGATCGCGCACCACCATTGCAAGAAGCACACCCACCACAAGAAATTCTTAGAGGGTATCCTGCGCGGCTCCAATGGCGCTCCGAGCGGCTGCCGACGACGAGCAGCAGTTCACCATGCGTGCCGTGGTGGACACCCACAGAAGGTTCATGGACCTCTCGGTGGTGTACACCAACGACTCGGTCTGGGTGGAGCACTCCATCCACATCATGGAGTTGTTGCTTGCTGCGGAGAAGTAAAAGGTGGTCGGGTTCGACCTCGAGTACACCCGCGCTCGTGCCGGGTCTCGTCCCAAGGTCGCCGTCGCCCAGATGTGCGTGCACCACCACGTCCTCGTCTACCACTACTGCCTGGCCACAAGGCCTTGCGACCGTCTCGCCAGGTATGTCTGAAAGTGCAACTATCCCTGGGTGGTTTTGGTAATTCCTAACAACATATAGCTCACTGAGCTAATGCTATTTGAAGATAAATGGAAAGCTCAATGATTGGATGGCATGGATTAGAAAGTGGACCCTTCAAAATGCTAAGGACAAAAGATTGGCTCAAGCTCAAAGCACATGACTCTACTTTTTCTATTTTAGTGATCCAAGATCACATTGAGTCTATAGGAAAAGCCAATACTATTAAGAAGGGATGAGGTGTTGCTTAATGAGGTGCTTGCTCAAAATGCTTAGTGATATGCTCCAAAACCCTCCACTACTTTCTCATATCCACATATGTCCAAAACCACAAGTCCGACTCGGCTCCACCGATTCTTTCTATCCGGTGCCACCGAGTTCAGTTGACATAGCCACTGCCAGAAACCCTTGTCTTTTCGGTCTCACCGGTAGGGATCTCGGTCTCACCGAGATGGGATTGTAATCTCTCTGTTTCCCTTCGTAACGTTTTGGTCAAACCGAGATGAGCGATCGGTCCCACCGAGATTGCAATGCAAACACTCTGTTTCCTTTTCGTAACGTTTCTGTCCAACAGAGATGAGCGAATCGGTCCCACCGAGTTTGCCTGACCAACTCTCTGTTTGACTATTACCAAAATCGGTCCCACCGAGTCTGTGTAATTGGTCTCACCGAGATTACCTTATGCCCTAACCCTAGTGATATCGGTCCCACCGAGTTGACGTGTCGGTCCCACCGAAACACCTAACGGTCACATTATGAACCAAATCGGTCTGACCGAGTTCTCTGGATCGGTCCCACCGAGTTTGGTGATTTGTGTGTAACGGTTAGATTTTGTGTGGAGGCTATATATACCCCTCACCCACTCTTCATTCATGGAGAGAGCCATCAGAACATGCCTACACTTCCAACACATATTTTGTGAGAGAGAACCACCTACACTTGTGCTGAGGTCAAGATATCCCATTCCAACCACATAAATCTTTATCTCTAGCCTTCCCCAAGTTGCTTTCCACTCAAATCTTCTTTCTACCAAATCCAATCCTATGAGAGAGAGTTGAGTGTTGGGGAGACTATCATTTGAATCACAAGAGCAAGCAGTTCATCATCAACACACCATTTGTTACTTCTTGGAGAGTGGTGTCTCCTAGATTGGCTAGGTGTCACTTGGGAGCCTCCGACAAGATTGTGGAGTTGAACCAAGGAGTTTGTAAGGGCAAGGAGATTGCCTACTTCATGAAGATCTACCCTAGTGAGGCAAGTCCTTCGTGGGTGACGTCCATGGTGGGATAGACAAGGTTGCTTCTTCGTGGACCCTTCGTGGGTGGAGCCCTCCGTGGACTCGCGCAACTGTTACCCTTCGTGGGTTGAAGTCTCCATCAACGTGGATGTACGATAGCACCACCTATCGGAACCACGGATAAAAATCTCCGTGTCAACATTGCGTTTGCTCCCTCAAACTCATCCCTTTACCTTCATATGCAATTGTTTTACATTCCGCTGCTATACTCTTAGAATTGCATGTGTAGGTTGATTGCTTGACTTGTGCTAAGTTACTAAAATCTGCCAAGAAATAAAATTAGGAAAAGGCTAGATTTTTATTTTGTCAAGTAGTCTAATCACCCCCCTCTAGAAATACTTTTGATCCTACAAGTGGTATCAGAGATTTGGTCTCTATTTGCTTTGATTTCCATAGCTTTTGGTGGTCATAGCCTTGGTTTCACAACCTAGGATAGTATGGCGTCTAGCGAGGGAAATTACCACCATAGAGGTCCTTACTTTGATGGTACAAATTTTGCTAGTTGGAAGCATAAAATGAAAATGCATATTCTTGGACATAACCTCGCTGTTTGGGCTATTGTGTGTATTCGCTTGCAAGGTGAATTCTTTGACGGGAGAGAACCAAACCATGAAGCTACCCCGGAGGAGTTGAAGATGCTACAATACAATGCTCAAGCTTGTGATATTCTCTTCAACGGATTGTGCCCCGAAGAATTCAACAAAATCAGCCGTCTTGAGAATGCAAAGGAAATTTGGGACACTTTGATTGATATGCACGAAGGTACCGACTCCATCAAGGAATCCAAGTTGGATGTGCTTCAAAGTCAACTTGACAAGTTCAAAATGAAGGATGGTGAAGGTGTCTCCGAAATGTACTCTAGGCTTGCTCTCATCACAAATGAGATTGCCGGCTTACGAAGTGAAGAGATGACCGACAAATTCATCATCAAGAAGATCCTAAGAGCATTGGATGGAAAATATGATACCGTGTGCACATTGATCCAAATGATGCCCAATTACAAAGATCTCAAGCCGACGGAAGTCATTGGAAGAATTGTTGCTCATGAGATGTCACTCAAGGATAAGGAAGAGCTTCACAATAAGTCAAGTGGTGCTTAGAAAGCCTCGTGTGATGCTCCCACATCATCAAGTGAGAAAGAAACCTTCAATGAAGAATTGAGCCTAATGGTAAAGAACTTCAACAAGTTCTACAAGAGTAGAAGCAAAGAAAGAAGTTCCAAGTCAAGGTCCTACAATGAAAAAAGATCTTCTAGTCATGAGCGTAATTTCTACAATTGTGGAAGACACGGACACTACTCCAATGAGTGTACGGCCCTCTACAAAAGAACAGAAGATTCTCCCAAAAGAAGAAGTAGAAGAGAAGAATCACCACCAAGAGAAAGGAGGAGTAGAGATGATCGTTATGAACGAAAACCCTCTCAGAGAAGCAAGGACTCGGAAAGGAAAGAAAAGTCATCAAGGAGCTACACAAAAAGAAGACATCAAGCTCATGTTGGTGAATGGGTATCCGGCTCCGACTCCGACAATCACTCCGAAAGAAGTTATCACTCCGACTCCGAATATACTCAAGATGAAGGTGTTGCCGGTCTAGCACTTGTGTCAACCAACTCCTACGACATATTTGACTCACCAAATGAAGGAATTGGAAGATGCTTCATGGCCAAAGGTCCAAAGGCAACACATCCCGAGTATGTTGATTTCAATAGTGATGAAGATGATTTATTAGATGATGATGATTTACTTGTTGACAACTCTAGTGATGAAAACTATGATGAAACACCAATTAATCATGCTAATCAAGGTACAACGAATGACGATGATAAGAAGGAGATTGAGCATCTAACTAAAGAACTAAACACTCTTAAGTTGGCTCATGAAACTACCTTGGAAAATCATCGAGAACTTTTAAAGACTCATGATATGCTACACTTTGAAAAGCTCAACCTTGAGCAAGAGCATGAGTTTTTAAAGGCAATCAATGACGATCTTCGCAAGAAAAGTTCTTCTTACATTGCCAAGCATTTACTCTTGTCTACTTACATGCCACAAGTTTAATCTAGCAACAAGAACAAGAAAGATGCTTCATCTAGTAGTAACAACAATGCTAAATCCAATGTTGTTGCATCTAGTAGTTCTGTTGATTCCATTAATGATTCTCTTAGCCAAGTTACACTTGAGCAAGAAAATAGCTTATTGAAGGGAATTATAGAGAAAGGTGTTTACAAGAGCCTTGCCGGAAGTAAGCAATTTGAGGAAATTGTACGCAAGCAAGGAAGACACCGGAAGAATCAAGGTGTTAGTTTTGAACGAAAGTTCAATGCCAATGGAGTTGAGTGGGAAGAAGATCAATACCCCAAGACGAAGTTTGTTCCTCAACAAGAGAAGTATGATACTACTTCTTTCAAAGGGACACAAGCTCAAGATTATCTTCCACCACAAGACCACAAGCAAAAAGGCAAGGACAAGCTTCAAGAGGAAATTGATGCATTTGAAGAAGCACCTAAGGCCTTGGTCAAGTGGGTTCCCAAGACGACATCAAGTTCTACTTCATCAAGTACAACTACAACTCCAAGGATTCCCATCAAGATGGTGTGGATCCAGAAGAAGAAAAACTAGAGAGTTCTTGAGGGTGACTCCGCCAACATATTTCACTCTTAACATTTTGGCGAGAACAAGTGCAAACAACCTCCACATCTTGCACTAGTTCAAGGAGTCACAAACCCTCTTGTTGGTAAGACAAGGGACAAGGTAACCCAATGCTTTCATGGACATCATCTTGTGTATGCATCACTCTATGTCTATGGATATCCTTGTTTGTTCCTTGTGGGACTAACCCGTGTAGGTATTGAAAGTGCAACCCACTCCAAAGGATTGCTCCGAATGATCTACATCAACATCAAGCATCTACATCTTCAACACCTACATGAAGTCATCATCGACAAAACCCAAGGTTAGTTCATCCCACTTAGGGGGGATATCACATCTAGCGGAGCTTTACTCTAATCAATTGACCTAAAGCAACTCTAATGGTGTGAACACAACAATGCTTTATGTAAAAGTGGTAACCCCACTTGTGCTTAAATGATGAGTATGACCTATGATCAAATGTTCTCATTTGACTCCTAAGTCAATATACTCATATATAGATGACCTAGTCATCGCCAAATTGCTTGATAGATGCTAGAGTGTTTGTGCATGCTTTGTCACATATTTCATTTGCCATTTTATTGCGTGAGCATGTTGGTTGCATATTTCACTCATTCGAGGACATCCATTTGTTGTTTTGAATGTTTGGTTTTTTTCTTTTGCCAAATGGATGGACAAGAATGCCTAAGAACTCCCTCTAGCTATCTATGCTTTTCTCGTCTCAAACTCTATTCATGCTACATCCCAAAGTTTGATCAAGTCAGATTCGAACCACTCTGTGTGAGGAGCACTCAGAGTTCCTGATTCGTCATAGACTTACACCTCCAAAACCTCTTTGTGCATC
The DNA here is from genome assembly GCF_018294505.1 of Triticum aestivum. Lineage (NCBI taxonomy): Eukaryota > Viridiplantae > Streptophyta > Magnoliopsida > Poales > Poaceae > Triticum > Triticum aestivum. The sequence continues at coordinate 316,482,565 of NC_057814.1, read as the reverse complement.
TCGGTCTGACCGATTCATCCCTTTCGGTCCTACCGAGATCACTAAGTTGATCTAGGGTTTTCAATCTCGGTGCAACCGATTAGAACCCTTCGGTCACACCGAGTTGCAGTAATTGCTTGCAGTTTTGCATCTCGGTTCCACCGAGTCATTCCACTCAGTCACACCGACAGGGTCAGGTTATATATACCGACGGGCCAAATTTTGGAAATTTTTCCGAACCCTCTCGCTCGCGCATAACCTGCTCTGCCTCTTCGGGTCTCCGGATCATCCTCTCGTCGCCAGCGACCTCCCGCCGCTGGTCTCCGCCGCCGTCAACGGAAATCTTCACCACCGTTGCCACCGTAGCAAGTTCGTCGCCGAACTAGGGTACGAACTTGATCTTTGTGCTAATCCTTAACTCCGATTCTTAGCACATTGCTTTGCCATGATTCTTGCCATGATTGAAATCATCCTGTTCAGTGAAAACATCCCGTAGATTAGTTTTGATTTGAAAATTTAGGGTTAGGTCTCCGCCGAATTCATCTCAGACCGACCGAGTTGTAGAAATCGGTCTCACCGATTTTGGCTTAGGCCAGAGCACACGCGTTTTCGGTCTGACCGAAAATTGCAAATGGGTGTGACCGAGTTCGATTCTTTGTGAAACCCTAGCAGTCTCGGTACCACCAAACTGTGACTTGGTCTAACCGAGTTCACTAGTTTAGGTTCCAAAAGCTGCTTCGCTATCACAGAGTTTACAAATTGGTAGATCCGAAATGCTTTCTGTGAAGAACTAAAACTAAGTTTTTAAGTCATCTGTTTTGCAAAACTCCTGTACTTTGTGATGCTCATCTACTCTACCTCATCTATAGCCTATTCATAGGGTCTGCTGTCAGACAATTTGCAAAGATGTCTGATCAAAGTGATAGTCAGAACAGGTCTGAGCAACATGTGCAGTTGAGTGAGGGTTCAGATCCCTCCAGCAGTTATGATGATGGTAGCAGGAGCACTCCCAGCAATCTGCCAAAGGCTGCTACCAGGGCAAGGAAGAAGAGGAATTCTGACTCTGAAGATGAAGATTATGTAGCTGTTGAAGATGAAGCCACTTCAAAGAAGAAGGTGCTAAAGAAAGAGTATGGCATAGCAGCAACAAAGCCTGGAATGAAAACTAAGATGCCAGCAAGAAGACAGCCAATGTCAAAGCCAAGGAAAGTTGCCATATTGGAAACCATGAAGTTGACCATTGAATCAGATGATGGTGAAGCAGCAGGTGATGGTAAGAAGTAGAGGGCCAGAACCACTACTGCCAAAGTTCTTGGCAAGCCCTCAATGATAACACTGTTGTGATGAACGAGACTGAACCATCTTCAGCTCAAGCACATGAAAAGAGAGAGAAGGATAAGGCATAGAAGGCTGCAAAGATGCCAACAGCAGAGGAGGCATCTCAGGTATTCTTGAAAAGCAAGCAAGACCAGCTTGGATATCTGATCCAATCCACCCTAAGGATTGAGAAGGGCTTGGCCACCCTGACCAAGAACGAGGAGAGCTTGAAAAGGATTATTGAGACAAAATTCTATGACCTTGATGTCAAGGTGACAGAGATCCAAACTGCAGTCGAGCAACTTCAGGAGTAAGCAGAGGAGAAGAAGGGCAAGTCTACCACACATGCTTTTGCCAGAGTGCCCAGAGGACAGAGATCTGCTGTAGTGCCAGTGATAGACACTAGAGCCACAGCATCAGCACCAGCAGCTACAGCTCCAGTTCCACCTCCTGCAGCTACTCCACCAGCTCCAGCTACTTCATCTGAAGCCTTCATCCTTGGAGTTCTCTCTACACCACCTTCCGAAGATTAAGCCTGAGAAACGTTTATCACTATGCATTTTTGAACTTTTTGGTAACTTGTTGCCAAAGGGGGAGAAAAATGTATAGATCATAGGCTTCGAGAGAGAGAGAGTGTTGCTTTTTACCTCTTTGCACTTATTTGGTTTGATTTGAAACTTTATTGTGTGCTTGTGTGAGCTACTTTATGTCCTTGTGAGATACTTGTTTGATCATGTGCTACCCTTAATGCTTGTTGGATGATATTATTTCTTATATCCTAGATGATCATTCACTTGTTTTGGTGTTGAGTGCATGCTTTAACTTCTATCATTTTGAGCGCTCCACCAAGATGTATGTGACATGAAAGAGTAACCCATGATCCTCATCGATTGTGCATTTGCATTCAAAAGCAAATTTTAAATAATGCACAAATTTAGGGGGAGCTCTTGCTTATCACATACTTCTCAAAGCGACGATGTTTTTCAATACTATTTATCATTTGTCGAAGCTTTGATCTATATGTTGTCATCAATTACCAAAAAGGGGGAGATTGAAAGTGCAACTATCCCTGGGTGGTTTTGGTAATTCCTAACAACATATAGCTCATTGAGCTAATGCTATTTCAAGATAAATATTTCAGGAAGGCTCAATGATTGGCACGGCATGGATTAGAAAGTGGACCCTTCAAAATGCTAAGGACAAAAGATTGGCTCAAGCTCAAAGCACAAGACTCTACTTTTTCTATTTTAGTGATCCAAGATCACATTGAGTCTATAGGAAAAGCCAATACTATTAAGAAGGGATGAGGTGTTGCTTAATTAGGTGCTTGTTCAAAATGCTTAGTGATATGCTCTAAAACCCTCCACTACTTTCTCATATCCACATATGTCCCAAACCACAAGTCCAACTCGGCCCCATCGATTCTTTCTATCCGGCGCCACCGAGTTCAGTTGACATAGCCACTACCAGAAACCCTAGTCTTTTCGGTCTCACCGATAGGGATCTCGGTCTCACCGAGCTGGGATTGTAATCTCTCTGTTTCCCTTCGTAACGTTTCGGTCAAACCGAGATGAGCGATCGGTCCCACCGAGATTGCAATGAAAACACTTTGTTTCCTTTTCGTAATGTTTCGGTCCAACCGAGATGAGCAAATCGGTCCCACCGAGTTTGCCTGACCAACTCTGTGTTTGACTATTACCAAAATCGGTCCCACCGAGTCTGTGTAATTGGTCTCACCGAGATTACCTTATGCCCTAACCCTAGTGATATCGGTCCCACCGAGTTGACGTGTCGGTCCCACCGAAACACCTAACGGTCACATTATGAACCAAATCGGTCTGACCGAGTTCTCTGGATCGGTCCCACCGAGTTTGGTGATTTGTGTGTAACGGTTAGATTTTGTGTGGAGGCTATATATACCCCTCCACCCACTCTTCATTCGTGGAGAGAGCCATCAGAACATGCCTACACTTCCAACACATATTTTCTGAGAGAGAACCACCTACACATGTGTTGAGGTCAAGATATCCCATTCCAATAACGTAAATCTTGATCTCTAGCCTTCCCCAAGTTGCTTTCCACTCAAATCTTCTTTCTACCAAATCCAATCCTATGCGAGAGAGTTGAGTGTTGGGGAGACTATCGTTTGAAGCACAAGAGCAAGGAGTTCATCAGCAACACACCATTTGTTACTTCTTGGAGAGTGGTGTCTCCTACATTGGCTAGGTGTCACTTGGGAGCCTCCGACGAGATTGTGGAGTTGAACCAAGGAGTTTGTAAGGGCAAGGAGATCGCGTACTTCGTGAAGATCTACCCTAGTGAGGCAAGTCCTTCGTGGGTGACGCCCATGGTGGGATAGACAAGGTTGCTTCCTCGTGGACCCTTCGTGGGTGGAGCCCTCCGTGGACTCGCGCAACCGTTACCCTTCGTGGGTTGAAGTCTCCATCAACGTGGATGTACGATAGCACCACCTATTGGAACCACGGATAAAAATCTCTATGTCAACATTGCGTTTGCTCCCTCAAACTCATCCCTTTACCTTCATATGCAATTGTTTTACATTCCGCTGCTATACTCTTAGAATTGCATGTGTAGGTTGATTGCTTGACTTGTGCTAAGTTACTAAAATCTGCCAAGAAATAAAATTGGGAAAAGGCTAGATTTTTATTTTGTCAAGTAGTCTAATCACCCCCCTTCTAGACATACTTTCGATCCTACAATGTCAACAGCCCCACTACATGTTCGCTATGGTGGACATCAGCAACGATGTAAAGGCGCTCGAGAATTCGGGCATCGCCTGCCCGAATCTTGTCGACATCCAGGGCCAATACAAGATCTGGGGCAGCAAGGAGCATGAGAAGGACTCACTGGTTCACCTCGCCGAGGACATCATCGACCCCTACTACAGAGACATGAAGGATTCATGCAACAAGGACAAGCGTGCGTGGCACTCGGCCTGGATGGAGAAACTCGACAAAGCTCACGTTGTGTACGCGGCCAAGGAGGCGTACACGAGCTATGACATGTACAGGCGGATCGTTGACATGAGGAAGTGTCTCCTTACCCAAAACGGCCAGGGATCCAGCCGGAAGCAGAGCAATGGCAAATGTCATCGCAACAATAAGTAGATGATTAGATCCTCATTTCTCCTACTTTAGTATGCATGTAATTGCTTTCTTTGGTGTGTGGAAATGTTATGTGTGTAGTCACTTGTGTAATTGTATGCTTAATTTGGTTATGCAATGCTGTCTTTTTAAGTATATATATTGATGCTCTCTAGACAGAGCGTAGATGTTGTGCGGACAAAGAAAATCACATCGCACACGGACTAAACAATGGAACCCGTCGGTGATGTTTTCATCAATCACTCACAATTGTATACCAGCAATCGTTTGCTCACAACACACACGGCTTGTCAGCAGTAATCGTCTGTGTTGTTATCGGTCTTCGCACACGTTTCCGATTACAGACCTATTTGCCTCGTATCACACACATGTTGTTCATTTGAACCATTTCTGTTCTCATGTCTCAATGCAAACAGTTCATCTGAGTGAACCGCATGCCGTATATCGCACACACCTTTGATCTAGCTGACCGTTTCTTTTGTGTTGCCTAATCACAAACAGTTCATCCGAGTGAACCGTATGCTGTACATCGCACACACCTTCATCTGGCTGCCCGTTTCTTTTGTTCCTCCTCATCGCAAACGGTTAATTGAGCTGAACCGTATGCCCTGCGTCGCACACGCAACTAAAATCTGAATCGTGTTTGATGCATCCTCCATCGCAAACGTTTTGCACCTTTTTTGACGGGTTTTTTACACCACCATTTGCGATTATGGCATCGCACACAGTTTCGTTGAAGGGTCTTCGATTGTAGTGTCGCGTTAGCAGCATCCTGCAGTAGTGCAAAGAAGCAGTAGCGGCGGGTGGGATTCCGACCTTTAGTGAAATCAGGGGCGAACGCGCCAGAGACTACTTGCGGGCATGTGCAAAGAGGCGTGATGACGGAACTTATTACTTTGAAAACTCACGTGATGAACTCAAGTGATGTTAGAGGCTTCAAAGATCCCTGGAAGGTTCTACAGGAACTTAGGGCCATGTGACATTCTGTCCATTGCTCTGGAAACAAAAGAGCCCCTTGGCCGTGCAAGGGATATAGGTGTTAATGTCCCGCACAAGAGGGCTTTCACACTCAGCAAAGAAGAGAGGCTCAGCATGAAAAAAGCGAGGAGTGCAATAAAGCAAAATGCATTGTATGAAAGGTGGAGGAAGGAGATTTATCCGGCTATTCAACAGGATGTTGAGGAGTCAATGATGATGCAGAAGACTCTAACATTGACAGATAGCCAGCAGATGGGAGGGGAGGCGAGCATGGAGGATGCTGCTTATTGCGCGACAACACTGCACAAGAGTAGCTGTGCATCAGTTGACCCTAGCGACACTGAGACTGCAGCTGCTCGTGATGATGCTATATCTTATCTATCTAGAATGAAAGGCAGACTGAAGGGCGTGCTTACACATTATGAAGGTACATTAAAATGTGCAACAGCCTGGGTTTGCCCACCCTTCTTGGACAATGTGCCATTGAAGCCGGGCTGGGTGAATTGCTACGTGACTGAAGTAAAGCCTGGATTCAATGAATTTGCCCTGAAGAATGTCCTAGGAGACTTCGATAAGCAAAGGACCTTGGAAGAAATACTGTTACATCACATCCAGTGGCCACGAAAGGAAATAGAGTTCATCGATGAGATCCCTGAAGCCCCGCCAAGAGCAACCACTGTCGCCCCTCAACCGGTGACACTCTCCTTGCCACAGCAGCTCTCGCGGGCTGATGCATCAACCTGTGATGCCCTACTTTGTGGCATACAACTGCTGAAGACGCACCACCGGTTCAGATGCTAGCCGCTGAAGCAGCGGGGGGAGACCCAGCTGCAGCACATGCTCAGCGGACCAACCTGGTGGAATAGATTTCTAAGCCGTCTGATGCTTTGGAACCGCCTGCTAAGCAGTTTGTAGGTCCAGAACCGACTGCTCATCATTCCGTCGGTCCGTAGTCGCGTGATGAACATACCAATGTGTCAGCACTTCCTGCTCAGCAAACCAACGCGTTGGCAAGGCCTCCTTAGCACACTGACAAGTTGGCACCACCTGCACCGAAACCCGACATAGCTTCAACGCATGGTCAGCAGTCTGACGCCTCCGCTCCTACAGCCCAACAATCCGTCATAGTAGCACCGCCAGCTCAGCAGTCCGGCATAGGTAAACCGTCTGCTAAGCAGTCCGTCCAAGCTTCACCGTTTGCTCGGCAGTCTACCTTGCAGGCAACCAGACGTTCTGCCAGAAATGCTTCAAGTACCAAGAAGGAAGTGGCCAAAAAGGCTACACCCACGACCACGAGGAAGCATGGCGGGAGAGTGAAGAGGAAAGAGAACGATTTCCTCTTACTTAAAGCACTCATCGCCCATAACTAAATTAACAGCAGCTTGTTCGAATCGGGGAGTAATATTATTTCTGACGCCATGGATGATGAAGAAGTACGTTTGTTGCTTGCTAAAAGTAAAGCTGACGTACTTGAAGCACACAATTACGTCCATGGCCAGCCGTTTCTTGTTGGGCAATACTTTGATGAGTGCAGCTCCAGTTGCAGCGAGTTACATGAATATTGCATGGATGAAATGTCAGCAGGTCTTCATGGTTTGCTAGTCCACTACAATAGAGATCATTTCCGACATGATGCTGGTTCCATCAATGTGAGTTTTGAGGACTTACATCTCTTCTTCCACTTCAATGTGCTCGATGCCACTTTTGATAGATGCCTTATTTTGTAAGTACTTAACAAACTCTGATCAACTTCTCCATAGAAGGCTGTAAATGATAAAGAGCTAACTGCATTTTATCCCTCTTAGGGGATTCAACGCGCAAAGAAGAAGAAGGGAGAGTGTGTATTTCATAGATCCTGAATTAGCAAATGGCACAACAATACATGGTAAGGACCTACGGGACTGGGCCGTTAACACGGTCGTCCGTCTTTTCGAAAACACGTCCCATGCAGAATCATTTCTCTGGCCATATCATGAATGGTGAGTCAAGTAAACAACCACGCATACACTTATTGTCTTTTAGATTTTGACACAATTCGTAAGTTCATGGCTTTCTTAATATGTAGCGATCACTGGATATTAGTATTCATTGTTCCAAACAAGAACACAGTTTACTACATCGATTCTCTCAGAGAGTCAACAAACGCTCAGGATCTGACGCATCTTCAACAATTCATGGATAGGTATTGAATTCTATGATGTTGAAATTAGTTTGCATTCATATCTGGTTCAATAATTGATGTTGTAAAAATTCGTCATCATTTGAAGTGTGCTCGCATTGTGGAAAACTAAACCAGGGAACCTGTTCAAGAGGGAACTACCTCTGCAGCACAAGACCGTTTCTCCGGTAACACACCGAAATCCGTTATTTTCGGAAAATTTATCCAATAGTCTGCAAATACCTTTCCTTACGCTAGTCAAATGTTCAAGCTTCTAAATAAACCTCTTTCTATTTTGTCCAAAGAAAAAATAATACATCTAACACCGGTTAGGTTGTTCCTAACAGGACAAATACATGACTAATTCTGTACAAAAAAATTTCAGTGTCCTCAGTAAGAAGCAGGAACCAACCTTTGTGGATACTATGTTTGCAGACACATGATCTCTATCTACAAATCTGCTGATAGTTGTGACGATACTCGTGAATTAGTACCATTAAGTCTATCTTAATTAATATCTTCTACTCCACTCATATGGCATATTCTGATCTTAAACATACTGCAGCTCGTCTTAAAACCGAGGACCCCTAAACCGCTCCCGGCTGGTGAATTGCTGATGGTTCGGAGATTTATCAGTAACTTCTTCCTGGATCACTACATCAATCCCACTAGTGATAATGAAGATTTCAGCATGCCTTCTCCTGAAACATTGAGTAATAGTTAGCCGCTAAACATATAACGCATGGATCCATTGTTTTCCATCTGATGAGGTCTTCGTATTTCGTACACGATGATTAATTATGTAATGCATATATGTGTGGACAAATCATTGGAATTTAGCTACCATATGTTCAATTGCAATTGTTGCGACATCTGATGAATGTTCTTCCTGTGGACACTATTTGTTCAATTGAATATTGTGGCGAATTTTCTTTTTGCGTGCCGATTCAAAATGGGATATTTTGGTTTATTTGTTCAATTGAATATTGTGGCGAATTTGCTTTTTGCGTGCCGATTCAAAATATTATATTTTTGTTTATTTGTTCTATTGAATATTGTGGCGAATTTGATTTTTGCATGCCGATTCAAAATGGGATATTTTGTTTTAACCTGGCAATTGCTCCGCACACGGTTCAACTAAATGAGTGTGTGTGATCCACATCGAAAAGCATACGTCAATCATAGCAGAACCGTCGGTGATACAAAGTAGATCACAAATGATTTGCAGCGCTACTACATGTGCGTAGGGTCTCCGGAACCGTTTGTGATATCACGTTATCGCACATGAGAACTGGGAGTAAACCGTGCCCAATGTAAAATACATCCCAGTCGTAATTTTTTCAGGAAACGTGTGGGATCCTAAATGAAAAGCACATGTCACTCTTGCGGCAACCGTCGGTGATACCCAAAAAATCACAAACGGTTTGCAGCACTTGTATGTGTGCGAAGGGGCTCCTAAACCGTTTGTGATAGAACATTATCGCAGACGGTAATTGTTGGCAAACATGTACGATGGAGTCTTGCATGGCAGACGGGTTACGCAGAAAACTCGTGTGTGATGGGGTACAAATCACACACAATTGATATGTTGGCCCATGTGCCTTACATACTGTTTTCCGAACGGTTCATTACAACAGACCGTATGGTTTCACTGCATCATTGGAAACGTTTAATCACCGATACCACACGTGCAAAAGAATTTAGTGTGTGCTGCATCGCACACGATTACATTTTGGAAGGCCTCTGGATCACTGCTCCATATCCCCGATGGTTTCTGGGTTGTGTGGGAAGGACACCCTATCGCCCACACTCACTTGGCGACGGTCCCAAATGCCGTCGTGGAAAGGGGTTAAAAACTGTTTGTATAGCACCAACGCGTACTAGTGTGGGGTTCGGTTAGGATGGTGGCACAAAATTTATGCAATTATTAGTGACACTCAATGATGTTGGAAAATATTCGCAAATGCAACAAGTATACCAATAGCAAGATATGGTACATGGAAACACACACACGAATAGATTAATGGGGTCGTGCAACCAAGGAATGAGCCAAAATGTGGAATCCACGAAAATGATCTTGTTGCACAACCCTAGAGAGACACTAGCTTAGTTGCACAATGGGCGGATACGAGACTTGTGCACAACCTACTAAGCAAAAGCAAGGACTTCTATCCCAAGTATGCTATATGTATGGTGTTCCAACGATATGACCCGAGATGATCAAGTATGAAAATCTTAATGTAGTATGATACTATGGTTGTTGCTGAAAAGCTCTTTGCTTATCTTTTCCTTTTGCTTAAAAGCTTGTTTGCCTCTTTCTCTTTTGAGCTCTTTCTTTGGCCTCTTATGCAAAACTTCACGAACCAAGATAGCAATTGTGTATATGCGATGACAACCTTGTGACACAAGAGATGATACCAAGATATGTACCAAGATGATATGGTATGTATGGAATGGGGGCTATGATCACTAATGTGCACAAATAACGTTGCCAGCAATACTCAAAGGCTAGTCTCGATAGGAAAGATACGCAAAAATGGGCTATGGGGTTATCAATACAATGGCAAGGAGTAGACAAAGATGCCGTTGAAGTTACCCTCCTTGCTTATGGTTGAGGGTGTCAAAATTGTTGAGCGGTTGTTGTCAATGATGATTCCGTGGCGAAGATGAGCGGGGTGGTGTTGATGTCGAACCGTCCCTAAGTTGCCGAAACGCGTTAGGAAACGGAAACCGCAACTCAAATTCTCAATGAACAAAACATTTTTAGAATTTCGTAGTTGGGGAAGGGTAAGCTATGATGGTTGCGGAAAGCGGTGGTGGTATGCAAGTGCATATGCGGAAGTCGATATTGGAGTGGCAATGCAGAAGTGCGGGTGGTGGCTGAAAATGTATGGGTGAAAAATTTCAGTTTCGTCAGGGAACATCGGACGTCCGGTGATGGTCGGACGACCGGTGGTTGTCGGACATCGGGAGACTATCAGACGTCCGGTGCCTGGGTGATTTTGGGCACGGGATGAACTTCTAGGGTTCGTGGTGGAGGGGCGAAATTGAGGCAAAATTGGCAAATTTGTGGATGGAAAGGGGAAAATGATTGGGGAAAGCTAGATCTACCTGCTACACACGAAAGCCATGGATCAAATCCAACAAAACTTCATCACACGAACAAACCACAAAAAAATTGGGGCTATTTTCGGTGGGAATTTTGAATTTGGGGAAGAACACAACAAAACAAGGGTAGGGGCTCCAAATTCGGGATCAACCAAGGCTCATGATACGAAGATGATGTAGGGTAGAACCCTAGATGAACGACCTTTCATGAAATGTAGGGGATCCCGTCAAGAACACGAAGAACATGAGGGGAAAACACGAGGGGAAATGAGAGGAATCACTCAAATCAACAAGAAATTGTCACACATGTGCTAGATCCATGAACAATACGAGTGATACACGATGCAAACGCAACAAAGGACGATACATGAGGTATCTAGTTCATCTCCGTGAGCAGGCCTTGAGGGGGTCTTCCCGTGAGGGGTCTTGAATCCACTTGCGGGATCTTCTCCGTAGAGGTCGTGAACTCCGATGGATAAGGTATCAAGTGGATGAGCAAAGCTCTATCTCTCAAATGAGCTAATCCTTTCCTAACCCTAGATAGAGGGAGGAGGAGGATATATAGTCTAAGGGGGGGAAAGGGTACATGGGCCTTGGCCCAACACACTGTGCATAGAGAGGCGTCGCACGTCCGGTGGCTCGCGAGGGTCCGGACGTCCGGAAGCGATCGGACGTCCAACATTTCGGCTCAGGTCAGGTGGCGTCGGATTTCCAGAGACGGTCGGTCGTCGGGTCGTCGGTCGTGCCGGAGGCTTCGGACTTCCGATAATTTCCCTTCTATTGGGTGACACCGGATGTCCGGAGGGGCTCTGTCGTCCGTTCGCTGGGGTTGTCGAGCGTTCGGTCCGTGTCGGTCGTCCGGCCACTGTAGCGATTGCGGGCTGGGACTTGGCTGGTGGCCTGGTGCTTCAGGCGTCGGAGGTCCGGTGAGGTCCCAGACGTCCGGTAGCTGTAGAACTCCTGGCAGCATGTTCTCCTGGCCCTTGTACTTGGTGTCCTTGCCATCTTGGCCATTGGGTGTAGTTGCTTTGTGGCCATCCTCTAGGTACCTGATCACACATAGTGTTTCCGCCTGAGGTAGTAGCAATGTCTCACATGTAGAAAGTGGTAGTTCGGAGAGGAGCAAGTTCACCTTATCTTTGATAGCCTTTGCTCGAGCTCTTGTCATTGGTCCAAGTGTTGTCGTGGGAGGCGTAGGTAGGTCCATAGGGATGACCATAGGATGCTCCGCATCACTCAACCGCTAGCAGAGCGCGCGCGAAGGGATGACGCGACCCGAGCGAGACTTTGTGCCTAAACGGCGAGTAGAGTGCGCAGAGGGACGTGATCCGAGGGCGCCTAAACGATGAGTAGAGCGCGTGGAGGCACGCGAGCAGAGCGCGTGGATGCACGCGAGTAGGGTGCGCCACGGCCGCCTAAACGGCAAGCAAGCACATGCATAATTATTGCATATGGCAGATGAACATAGCTGGGAATAGCCGTCCAACAATATTATTTTTGATGACATGCATTAATATATTATTAGTTAAATCTAAGGTCAAAGTTTGGTACTACAAAATACGAAGGGGGCCAATAAAGAATAAACCACGATAGAGATAGTACCTATATGAACACAGACGCCCAGTATAAAAGAAAATGCGGGTCAAACCCTAGTTGAAAAGGGCAACAACGTCTAACTCCAGCTTACAAAAGATACAAAAGCACGAGAATTAATTGTTCATCAGGTTTACACATAACCTGGATTGAACAGGGCAATAACATCTAACTCAACCAAAGTTTTTGGGAGTCACAATCAAATGGATCGGTCTGATCCATAAAATCAAGATCCCGGTACAAAAGATCTATTGGTCCATGATGAAGACAAGTTGTTGTAAATATAAGCCGAGCACGATCATATGCCCTTAGGTCCACCTGAAACTTCTTTTTATGTTGTTTCACATACAGTTCCGTGAGAAATTTCTTGTTGAAAAACTTAATCCTCACGGACAATAGCGCCCTCGCATTCAACATGAAGAATGTGACAATGCTAGTGTTTGCACTATTGGATGCATATCCTTCCAGCGTTACTGTCTTCAAACGAATGTCATGAGATATGAGAAAATCCCGGTGCTTCTTGAACCATCGATTGGTTATACCTTTTTCTCCATGTGTTAGTGCCTAAATAGAGATGAAGATTGAAAATAGTTAATGTCTAAAAAAGATTATGTGGAAAGAGCGATAGCTAAACGATTAATTATAGTACATTATATATGGGCTTTCAATGTGCGTGAAATCGTCACCTTTATATACAAATTCTCCAGACATGGAAAGCATTGCAGCAAGGCAATAATGATGTTGAGATCAAAACACCACATTCTGATATATATAAGGCCTTGATAGAATCCACCACCACTGATAGGATGGAAAGCTCTTCATTGAGCATAGAACATAATATTAGCACTGAAAGTGTACTCCAAGATGATACTTAACTTATGCGCACAAACGAAAAATGCAAATTACAAAAGTTACATGAATAATATACAATACCTCAATAGGTGTGGAGGCAAACACCATCTCGAACCATTTAAACGGATCACGAATTGCACCCAAGGTCTTCAGTTTAGGCGTAGAGACCACAGTTATTTGGGAAGGTTTATAACAACAATTAAGGAGCAACCTTTGAAGTGAAGGGGCATCTTCGACTGATGAGCTCCTGTCCTTCAAAACGAAGTCCAATGCTTACAAGGTGAGGTGACTTTATTTTGAGACAAGGGATATGGATTCCATTTCCAAAAACAAGCACACGCTCCAGGGCAGGGCAACTAGAGTGGATGATGTTAGGCAGTGAGGCATCCGACAGATGAACCAACACAAGCGCAAGTTTTTTCTGCAGTGGGAGTCGAAGCATTTGTACCAGATTGTCTGCTAGATGGCATCGAGTCAAGGTGGTGGTATGGAGAGAGGAGGAAAACCATTAGATGGGCATCGGTGGTGAGGGCACAGATGCAGCTCTTGGTGGTAACCTATCGCTGTAGTAATGGTAGAACTCAAGCTGCTGGAGTTTATCAAATTGACGGGATGTCAGCCAGGCGGCCACCGTGGAGGGTATGTCCAGCAAGTAGCATGCCAGGATGGAGATGCGTTGAACGTAGCCCTGGTGGGAGGAGATGATGGCTCCAGGGAGTTCAGAATCATCATCGACAAATAGCTGACGACAGTCAAGATTAATAGGCACGGCGCGCCATAGAATGCGCCACTGAGATGCGAGGACTTGTGTGCGGCATCCATCCTTGGTGCGGAGAAGGGATATATGATCTCATGAATTTCAACTAAGTTTTGGATTTACTGAATATTAAAAATCTATATTCTCAATGTTTTGAAATCTCTTGCACGGGGAAACATGCACCCAGGGGCACATATGATTTTGCAATCCATTTTGGTGCACATGTAGCTCAAATTTTATTTTTGCACATTAAATCCCTAGGAAATCAATCAATGTATAAAAAGGTCAAATGATGTCTATCCACCGACAACGAGAGGCATTTGACCAAAAGGTGGATTCATCTTGGCATGTGTGTGTTGTGGATCATGGTGAGATTCCATATCAAAGTTCGAGCACAGACGTACACACCTTGCCACCGGCTTGAAGTGAGGGGGCTACGCATCATGGTGTAGTGCGTTTCCGGTTTGCGAAGCATGTGCCACGTCAAAGTTGTGCATTGGGTATTCAAACATCACGTAGCACACGAGCACATGCGCGCTCTGGTTTTGTCCTATGACGCTCACTCGCGTGTGACTCTCTCTGTGGGCCCACGAGGTCGTCCTTGACCAGTTGAACATACAATGAGAGAGAGGTTAATTTGACCAACAAGGATGGTTCTTTTTTGGTTTGTGTTACGTATATGCACGGTAGGAGTATGTACATGTCAAAAAGGGGGTAGCATGAATACTCTATATATATGCGTGTAATAACCTCGCTCCATGTGGGGACTTTCCAGTTCCCAAGGCATGTGCCACATCAAAGTTGTACATTATATTGGTATTCAAACATCACACAATACCATGCAGGCGGTGGTTGCACTATAGGAACTCACTCGCGTGTGGCTCTTCCATCCGTGGGCATGCGAGGTTGTCCTCCATCACTTTGACCCAATGAGAGAGAGGTTAATTTGACCATCAAGGAATGATTTTTTTTGGTTTGTGCTATACAGTAGATGTACATATATACCATGCGTCGAATGGGGGCGTACATATAGCACATACCACGCATCTTGAACCTCGCGCTCTCTGTGGGGACGTTTTGGTTTCCTATATATGTGGTGCCACATCAAAGTTGTGCAATGCGTATTCAAACATCACACAAACACCTCTTTTGGCCACATGCAGACGGTGGTACGTAGTCCTATATAGGATGATCACTCATGTGCGACGTACGCTTTGCTTCTGTGCTGAGCCCGCGACTTCGTCGTCCATCACTTTGGCCTAGCAAGAGAGAGGTACGTTTCACGAACAAGGAGGATTAATTCTTTTAGGGCTATGTTACTAGGTGTATAGTTCGTGTCGAAGGGGAGGGGGGTGAACAACACACACACACACACACATACACACACACACACACACACACACACTAGGTGTCACATGAACCTCACTCTATGTGGGGACTTTGCGATTTTTGAGGCAAATGCCACATCAAATCTGTGCATTAGGTATTCAAAACATCACAACCACCCATGTGCAAGCGCGATGGTTATTGTCCTATATATAGCACTCACTCACGCGGTTCTCGGCAATGCTTCCATCTGTCGGCCCGCTTGGCCCATCACTTTCACCGACATCGAGAGAGGTTAACTAATTTGACTTAGCAGGGGATTAATTTTTTGTTTGTCTCATGATATAGATCATGATGTGAGATTACATATATATAATAGTGCATGTGTACACATGAATCCATCCCACTGGGTCGAAGACGGGGGGGGGGGGCGAGCACACGAGAAGTCATGAACGACCTCTTGCTTTGTGTGGGGACCTCTGCGATTTTCAACGCATGCACCACATGAATGTTGTGCATTGGGTCGGGTATTCAACACATATGCATGCATCACACACCTCCATAAATATGTTCAGGACACCCGAATGCAATGGTTGTCTTTGGACACACTCTCACTCGCTTGCTTGTGGGCGGCAAGCCTATATATATTTATGGGCCCGCGTGGACGTCCATCATTTCAACCAACGACGAGAAAGGTTACCAGGGTGGATTCTATCCATCATTTCAACCGCTTGAGTGCATGCTATCCATCGTGAACCCTCGCTCAGTGTGGGGATTTTACGGTTCCAAAGCATGGTGCCACATCAAATTTGGGCACTGGGTATTCAAACACAACACACACCACTTCCATATACATACTTGGGCCACATGCACAGAGTGGTTTTGTCTTCATATAGTACTCCCTCGCGAGGTTATCGGCGACAAGCTAGCCCATTTTGCGGTGCCGTGTGAACATCAATCACATTGACCAACAACGAGCGGGAGAGGTTGTACGACCAAGTTGGATTCTGCTTTGTCTGTGTTACAGTACTTCTTGGTGAGATGCCCTCCCCCGATGTCTCTGTGTGGGGTGGGGGGCTACTTCGCATTACCTACATCCTCCATGGGGTCGGGGAAGTCCGGTTAATTTGCGAGGCACACGTGCCACATCAAAGTTGTGAATGGTAGTTAAATATCACACCACACCCTTTTCATACTTATAGTAGGGCCACCCGCATGTGGTTTGTATGTGGTCTCACCCATCTCGTGCCACAAGCGAAAGGGGAAGTTTGACCATATATATATATAATGGACTCCCATAGGTTTTGTGTTATGGTAGGTGTGAGATTTCAGACCTAGCTATTTGGGGGCATGAATTCGTAGCTAGGATTCTCTTACCGCCGACATGAAGTTTGGTTCGTGGGGGTGGCTTACTAGCAATACTGCGCTTTTGTGCGACAGGTGCCACATCAAAGTTGTGCATTGGGTATTCGAACATCAAACCACTGTTTTCATACATATATTTCGTCCACATGCAAGTGTTTTCGTGTTCTGACCCTCTCCTGCGTTATTCTTTTTGCCAAATTTATAAACAACAGACGAGTTGGATGTAGAAACCATCTGCGATTGGGTACGCAACAGACACGGTTCGGTCAGACTACCCGTGTGCCACGCCCGTGCGCTGCAGTCACTCACATCAGCACAGTAGATTGGGCTCCATGAGGCTTGCCTCCCGGTCTAAAAAGTATCTACTGCCTCGTAATCTATAAAATATCTACCGCCTGGAAGGTTTTAATGTTTAATAGCACACGATTAGTATGTGCGGACCATGTGTGATGTCTATTACTCCTGCTCTGCTTCAATCCCTTGATTCAAATTTTCAGTAGCCCCGGCATTTTACTCCGCCTCTGCATCCCTCGCAATCTCAAAAATATCTGCTTGCCCTTGATTAAAATCTTCAGTAGCCCCGCCTTGTTACTCCCGTCTCGGCATCCCTCGCAATCTCAAAAATATCTGCTTGCCCTTGATTCAAATTTTCAGTTGGCCCAGCATTTTACTCCCGCCTCTGCATCCCTCGCTATCTCAAAAATATCTGCTCGCCCTTGATCCAAATTTTCAGTAGCCCGACATTTTACTCCCGCCTAGTAAAATTTTCAGTTGCCGCGGTATTTCCTCAAACACCACCTTGCCCCCCTCCACAGACACCACAAATTCCCCAAGACCTCCACTCACACGGACACACACCACCCCTCCCTCGCTCGAAACCATTGGTAGGTCGCCACCATTGCCATCGCCGCCGCCGCCTCCATCCTTAACCTTTGCCTATGTGAGAGGGAGCTCGAGGAGCCAATGGCCAAAAAGAGGTTTTTCGCGGCCTCTTCGCCCGACGCCGGTGAGGTGGCCGTCGAGGTGTCCCCATCGTCCTTCGCGGGCTCTTTATCGATCCGTCATTGCTGGTCGCCTGATCCGCCCACCGCCGGGCCCGTACGCTGGTTCGAGGACTTCCCCGTCCTCCCTCGGGCCTGGCCGCCGACAAGGTCCTACCACGGGGTCCGGCCACGGTGGTGGGGGTTGTGGGTCACCGAGATTACAGATGAAGAGACCCACACCCGCCGGTGGCTCGGTAGCTTCCACACGGCCGAGCTCGCGGCCATGGAGTACGACCACTGGCAGGTCCGCTACCACGGCGCAGCGGCTAGGATCAGTTCCCCCTTTGGCACACGTCCGATCGACCTCGTTTCGCCGGAGCCAGGGGTGAGGAGCTCGGCTATGGTGCGGGAGGACCATGAGGCGTGGGAGCGCCTCGAGGCCGAGGCTGCCGACAAGGCCTACATGCAAGAGCTCCGCCGGCAGCACCCGGAGCTCGTGGAGGCGGAGCGGGTGATCTTTGCTGATGCGGAGGGCGGACTGGTTATCGTGCTCTCCTCTGATGATGAGGTTGACGGCAACGAGGACGGCCGCGCGGAGGGCGTTGAGGTGGGCGGCGAGGACGAGGAGATCGACATCGACAAGTGGAGGAGTGTCTTCCCCAATGACCTCGACGACGACACCGGCCCAGACTCGGCTCATGGCACACCAAGTGAGGAAACTGATAAAAATTGTTATTAAAATGGGTCAAAAGATGTCAATCGAACTATTTGTTTACACTTTACGCAAGACAACAGTGAACTGCAGGATGGTAAGTAAGAAATCTGTAGCCTTCTTTTTACTGCCCGTAATGTGTTGTGTTAGATGACAATGTTTGAATCTTTTTTCCTTTGCAATGGATCCTAAAGCAGTTTATTCAAGATTACCTCTCAAACTACATGATTGGCGGTCGACCATCACAAGGGCTTGGAGTAGAGTCATGCGTTCCTTCTACATCCAGGAGAGCACAATATGGCCATTCTGCTTCACCTTGTTCAGCAACCAGAATGTCTGTCACCTCTTTCTTTACCATCTGTAATAGTACAAGTATAGAGCCCTCGTTCATCATTCTTTATTTGGTGCTTATGTAATTCTTGAACATATGTACCTATGAATCGAATAATGTATTGGTTGTTTGAACCCGATGGATATGAAAAAAGCTATAGCCTACTTTCAAGTTCAAATTAGGTACAATTTTAAATAGCAGCAATTAAATTAGGGTGAATTACGGTCAGCAGGTCATTGGGGCGCACACGATCTATAAAGCACAGCTTGTGCGATATACATCATAGTATGACATGGTTCATGGAGAGGAAACATGTGAAAATGCACACAGTTGTCGTTTGCAAAGCATGTGTGATGTCATATGCTATCACAAACGGTGCGGGAAAACTAAATGTGTGTGATTGTCTACCTATCATACACGGTTTACAATCCGAAACTGTTTGTGATGTGCTAGGCATCGTAACCGTAGAGCCAGTTTGGTATGTGCCTGGAATGTGCCTAGTGTTAGGTATAACCACAATACTACAACTGCGATGGCAATGCGAGCACAAACGAGTAGCAAGGATGAAGCGTTTGGGATATTCAAGATATCAGAAACAGTTTTATAGGGACAACTCTATGCATCAAGGCTCCCTATCCCCGACGGTTTCTGGGTCGTGTGGAAAGGACCCCCTATCGCAGTCACTCACTAGGCGACAGTTCAGAACACTGTCGCGGAAAGGGGTTAAAACCATTTGTATAGAACCTCGCCGTACTAGTGCTTCTTCGTCTTCTACTCCTTGGCTGTCGAGTCTCTCGCCACCGCGGTGGATATTTTGGGCACTCGGTGTGGAGAGGAGAAGCAGAGAAGACAGATGAGAGAAAGGGGATCTGGTGGCCCGACCGCTATCCCCCGAATCCTTTTATACCTCTGACAGAATCCTGCGTCAGATTTTGCTCCATTGATCTCCGGATCGACAGCGCACGCAGCGAAGCGGTACACCGGGAAACCGCGACACGTGGAGGATTTGGCACACGAAAATCCCACTAATGCAAGTCGTTACCGCTTACGTGCGCGCACTCTCAAATTCAAATCCCATAATTTCTGGGACAAATCAACCTGATTGATTACCCTCGATTCCTTTCCTAAAGGACGCATGTCAGTCCGACTGACCACCCTCCGCGGGGATCCGTGCACTCAGCCATGTTAATCACTCGATTGAAGACTTCTTCAAGATTGCTATGTGACGAGCTTGACGCCCCTCCGCTGGTTGACTTGGCCCTACCAGTAGGCTCCAAGGCGCATGATTCGTAAACCTGGACTCGTACAAGGCCCGTGCTGATGTTCCCGTGGGATAAGGAGTGACATCTCACTGAAGAATCACACCACGCGCCGGCGTTGCCACTCGAGTTGTAATAGCATGCCCTCACTCGGGCCGCAAGTATATCTCCTCTGAGAGACAAATGAATGCCATCGGGTTTTTCTTGGCAATCAACAGCAACAAGTCATCTGGGTGAACCTATAGTCTACAACCTGTTTTGTTTTCACCCAAGGAACAACGAACCGCGATTCGAAAACATATTCCGAGTGCTCCCGCAGCACTCGGACTTAACCGAAGGATCGGCCCATTTGTCCTGGGAAACCTCAACCGATTCGACGGTTAATGATGAGGTCACCTATTACAGGTAGGGTCAAGGACCCATCATTTGGGACCCCCATGGGGCCCATCACCACCATGGGTAGGTCCGTGGACCATACCAGCATTCGGATGCATACATCAGGAAGTCCACTCGAAAGGCTCGACGGCACTCGGACAACCACCCGCCACTTGGCTGACGAACTACCACTCGGACCAAGGAGGCAAGCGGGCGGCGTGGGAGCAGCAATAGTCGAGGAATCCTAAGTCATCTATTGAATAGAGTCAAGGCTCCCTTTACCTATAACAACCCTAGTAGAGGCTCATCACACCTATAGCTGATGCATTTAGTGTCATTTAATGCCCCGGTGACGTGGGAGACATGGTGCTGCGGCACACTCTATATAAGCCGCACCCCCCTCCATAGGCGGGCACGAGAAACCTTTGTAACCATATCCATCAAATAAAAACAAGCCTCAAGACATGAGATGTAGGGTTGTTACCTCCACGAGAGGGGCCTGAACTCGTTAAACACCAAGTTTTACCCCTGTGCCGTAGCTAGGTTCTGCCCTTATTCGTACCCCTAGTACTCATTGTCAGGATTGTAACCCCGACAGCGGTCGCCGGGGATCACCCACCATTTCTACACTACCAGCACTGGCAGGTGTGCTTTGTCATCCGCCGCTGCTTTCTTTCAAAATTGGCTGTGGCGGGTGCCCGGCCCCACCTACCACTGATTTGAGGTCACCGATAAGCCCTTTCCCAGTAGTGAAACGGGACTTCCCATATATAAATCTTTACCTTTGGACCATTCTGTAGCTCCTCGTGACGTCTAGGACCTCATCTGCGACTCCGAACAACATTCGGTTATGAATGCACATATCCCAATACTAATCTAGCATCATCAAACATTAATCGTGCGGACCCTACGGGTTCGATAATCATGTAAACATGACTGAGACATCTCTCCGACCAATAACCAATAGCGCGACCTAGATGCCCATATTGGTTCCTACATATTCCACGAAATTTCTTTATCGATTGAACCACGATGTCGAGGATTCGGTTAATCTCGTATACAATTCCCTTTGTCCAGGGATATATTACTTGCCTGAGATTCGATCGTCGGTATCTCCATACCTTGTTCAATATCGTTACCAGCAAGTCTCTTTACTCGTTCCGTAATACAATGTCCCATGACTAACTCATTAGCCACATTGCTTGCAAGCTCTTTATGATGTTGTAATACCGAGAGGGCCTAGAGATATCTGTCTGTCATATGGAGTGACAAATCCCACTTTCGATCCATGGCAACCCAACACCTTCGGAGATATCTATAGAGCACCTTTATGATCACCCAGTTAGGAAGTGACATTTGATAGCACACTAGGCATTCCTCCGGTATCTTCAAGTTGCATGATCTCAAGGTCTTAGGAATTGACACTTTACATGAAGAAAGCTATAGCAAAAACTAAAGTGATACGATCATATGTTAAGCTTACGGTTGGGTCTTGCCCATCCCATCATTCTCCTAATGATGTGATCCCGTTATCAAGTGACAACTCATGTCTATGGTTAGGAAACCATAACCATCTTTGATCAATGAGCTAGTCCAGTAGAGGCTTACTAGGGACAAAGTGTATTTAAGTTTCTGGTCAATACAATTCTAGCATGAATAATAAACATTTATCATGAACGGGAAATATGATAATAACCAATTTATTATTGCCTCTAGGGCATATTTCAAACATAAGAAATATGATAATAACCAATTTATTATTGCCTCTAGGGCATATTTCAAACATAACGAGCCATTAGGATTTCGAGCCTCCTATTATCTCTTCTTTGTTTTTCTCAAACGGTAGAAGGGTTCCTCGCGTGCAAGTTTCCCAGGGGGAGTGACGGTATGTGTCATGGTTTTGTAACGAAAGATGTTCTAGTGTGAGGACTTTGTCGTGAGGCCATCGCAGCTAGGTGAGTGCTTGAACGACATTGGTCGGAATCGACAGACACGGGTTTTACCCAGGTTCGGCCCCTCGGGGTGGAGGTAAAAGCCTACATACTACTTGATTAATACTGATGATGATGATGATCTCGATTACAAGGGCAGTGTTTTGCTACCTCTATCTCGAGAGCATCTACTTTGATCTTGTCTACGACATTTCTGTCTGCCTAACTTGTCCCTCTTGGGGTGCCTTGCCCCTCCTTATATAAGTTGAAGAGGCTGGCTTACATGTAGAGTCCAAGTAATATTAGGACTAGTCTATCTTCTATTAGAAACCGGATACATGTTCGGGTCTTGCTTCCCTTGCCAGGACTTGCTCTTCTTGGGCCTTCTCCATGAGCCGACTGTCCATGCCTCTCCTTGAGCCGGCCCTGCTACGAGCCGCCTTATGGGCCTTCGGCCTTGCCGCTAGTCCGACCCACTGACTAGATCACTAATGAGCCGCCAAGTCCGGGCGGGTTACCGATGAGGCGCCAAGTCCCGGTCGGGTCATACTTAAGGTTGGGTTATACCGCGGGGTATATCCTCGACATTAGCCCCTAGATTAATTTTGATTTATCCATGTTAACTTATCCTGAAAAATAAAAGCATAAACAAATTTGATAGGTAGTGCGTCAGGTTGAGGGTTCTTCCGAGCTGGCATTTGCTTATCCTTAAGTCCTTGTCATTTCCTTCTGTGAAAACACCCGATCGAGTCAGTCTTTGCGAGATCATGCAATTTTTTAAGTTTCTTCCATATCGTGACATGATCTCAGCCACCTTGATATGTGTCCATGATCTCGTAACAAATCTTTTTAGCAGATATGTCAAACTTTGTCAGTGCAAAAATCCAGGCGCTTTATTCAATGGAATCCCTCATGGAAAGTCCGGGTCTCTCCATTATATCAGTGAGCCAGCTTCAAAATCATCTTGCTGACATTGGTTTCTTGTAGGGAAATATTAGGGAAAATAATCCATTTGAGTCGGCCCCCAATGCTCTGGCTTAACAAAAATATTGGTCTTTGACGTATTCATCTGATGTTCGGCCGGCTTGAGAATGTAGAACTTGTCGAGTTGTGGTCGTTGAACATCATGACGACTTGGTGCTTGCTTTTGTAAATATAGTTTCCCATCGTTGAGCCTGCTACTGGGCCCTTCTATGAATAGCTTTGAGGAGATAAACTTTGCCAATTTCTCTAGAAGAATATGATACCTAGTTTTCTCAAAACTGAGAATTTGAAGGTGTACCTCCCTTATATGCATATCACCTGTAGCCCCCAAGTCTTAAGAAGGGAACATAGTGATAGCTTAAGACTTGCTTCAATATAAATGTTGCAACTTTGCAGCAATCCAGGTTATTTGTCTGGGTCTTCAATCATGAATTGAATGTTTTGCACTTCACATGTGTAGCCCCCAAGGGCTGACTCATCAGTATGTGATGGGCCGAGTCTTCAATTTGAACCGTATAATATGGATCAATAATTGAATGTTGTAGCTCCCAAGTGCCGAGTTGTCTTGCCTGCAGCAACTTGGGACGTTGAAATTAGTCTTGAATGTTGTAGATATATAATTGAATAAAGAGTGACCTCTAGCCCCCAAGGGCTGACTCATCTCCTTGAGATAGCCGGATCTTCTGATAATGTGATGATTGAAAAGCGACTTGCATTAGCCCCCAAGTGTCATGATGCATGCTTGCATCGACATGGGACTTTCATACTTGATGTAATCTTGATTTGAATAATGTAGTCCCCAAGTGTTGGGTCGTGTGCCTGCAGCGATTCGGGACTATTTCTTCCATTGTAGAATAAAATCAGATCCACTGTGTGGATGATGTTGTTGAGTGCTTTGAAAACCTCAATCATTTAACACTGGTTATGATAACCATGATGAAAATCCATCCATCTTGGCCATAAAAAAATTGTGTATTCCTTCAGAGTTACAATGTAATCTGGTTTGAAAATAGGCTCCTACAAAATATATACATGCATATATGATGCATTGTATGATGATGCAATGTATGTTGATGTATGTGTATCATAACAGAGTATAAAAATGCCGGCTTTCGAGGCTCGAGTCTTGCTTTAGAGAAGCTGGCATGATAGCCTTGGTTTATCCTTGCTTTCTGTAAGCCGGCTCTCACGTGACTCAAGCCGCCGTTTTAACCTTGACAAGTTCAAGGTCATAAAGATTGACTGTCAAGAGTATGGGGGTCACCTTTTCAGAGTAGCATCAAGCAGACAGGCAGGTTTAACCAAATTTATTATGGTGTTTTTTGCCGGGTCAAGAGGGTGAGAAAGCTAAACTAGATGAGTTGGAAGCCCCCATGTGACCAATGATCAAGATTAAACAGGATACTCATGTTTAAACTATGCATCATGGCGATTAGTCTTCTTTGGTAACCTTACTTTTTGCCAATAAGGCAGAATACCTATGTTTGAACTGCGCATCATGGCAGCAAGTGCTCTTTGGCGCCCTTTAATTCTTCGCCAACAATAGAAACAGCCCCCGGGTCCGGGGTGTCTTCCTTGCAATGACCCGGGGTTCTTGAATTTGTGAAACCGGCCAAATCTGCTGAGTCGTGTTTGTGTAGACCCCGAGTCTTTAAGATGACTCGAGCAGTCGGCTTGAAATTCTTCATACTTGACCGTGGGATAAATCGGTATGTAGTTGACAGCTGAAGAATGAAATTTATGGAAGCCAGAGGCGTGTGGCTACTTGATGATCTCCGCAATTCTCATTGTATGTCCCCAGTATTGGTGACGCAATATGAACATGCGGAAGGTTAATGTTGATCGTGGCGGGCTATAAATAATCCCATATGAGTCGCGTGTCAGTAACCCGGTGGATGGTTTGAACCGGCAGCTTGTTCAAGTTGACTGAAACGCAGGGGCGGCGACTAGCATGCCTGTCCATTGATCCATTCGGTGCAGGCGGAGGCTGATAATATATTTATGATTTGCTCCAGAGTTGTTGGAGTAGACCGGGCCGCAAGGGTGGGGGCCTGCGCATGTCCATTGAGAAGCTCGTGCAGACGAGTGCGGCTCTTGTGTGTTGATGTAGACGCGGGAGTTGGCCCTGGGCGTGGACGGATAAATCAGCCGCGGCTTTGTATGTCAGTGCAGACGGGAGAGTCGGGCGCGGGCGCGGATGGATGGGTTGGTCGCGACATTGATGTAGACTGAAACGTGGTGTGACAACTTGTTCGTGTGTTCGTCGAGCAGCGTGGCATAGATGAACACCGCTAGAGAATGATGTTAGCGCATGATAATATTGGCGCAAGCTCTGTATTCGTCCCATGATGATCGCTCTTGCAGTGAATAATTGTCCTGCATAAAAAATATCGTAAGCCAGAGTAACTGTTCTCGGATGAAATAGTATGTACTGAAAAATAGATAGGGCAAATAGCACCTGGTATTTTTATCAGATGAATAGGGACGCTGGTGCTGGATACGTTGATGTATATATTGTGGAGGCTGAACTAGATATGCTCCAGTCTGTGCACTCTGTTCACTTTGGGCCCAGGGCGCAACGTAATTGTTGTATGGAGTGTACCCCTGATTTATTGAATACGCCTGGTGGTTGGAAGGGTAATGTTGTCCATTTAATGTTGCAGGCTGATAGTTCGGCGGTAATTGTGACCCATTTGACATGGCCGTCTACTGATTGTAATTTTGGCTCTGAGTCTGAAGAATCTGTAGATGCTTCAGGAGGATACAGATTTGTTCTTTCTTTTTGCTAGCTGAGAAAACTCATCCTCTTCACCCTCTTCAACGGGGATCTCATTTTATGCAAGAACCGGAGGTGCCGATGGCTGTGGTGTTGGATCCTCTCTAAGTATTTCATCTCTCCTTGGTGTTTAACTGGCAAACGAGAAACAGAAGTGATGGCATTGTGTTTTGCAAGTACACTTTGTAAGTGGTCATTTATTTCTAGGCCATGCGATTAGTAGGATTCAAAGTGTTCACCATATGACTCAGTAATTCTGTTGCATCTCTAATATTATCCAGATCCCATGAACTCAGCATTTCAATATCAGATGCCATTCTGTCATTTTAGACTTCCAGTGGGATATGCAGGTGAACCATACGCCTGAGATTGATGCGTCACAGGAGGAGTAAATATTGGAGGGACATCCATAGGACGGCGAGGGAACTTTACTCCTGCCCTCTTTAGTTCAATGTATAACCAGTAATATTATGTATATTTGCCCCCAGATCCACCGAATGCTTCTTGCCATTAGTCCAGAAGTATCAATAGCTTATCCTTCACTTGTAGATCATGTTTCTTCTGAACAATCTAAACCATTCCTTGTAAAATAGGCTGGTCAACAACTTTAGAATGAACATATTTACCACAATTCTTCGTCATTGTCTCCAAGAGCGTCAAAGTAAAAAACGAAACTTTCGGGTCCTTATTCTGCATCCGCTTCTCTACTACTTTTACCAAATCCTTTGTTTGCCATCGGTCGGCATTGAGGCGAGGCAAGGTGGAGGCGGCGGCTCGAGGCCGCACCGACGAGGGCAGGTCGCAGCGGCAGCTTGGTTGGCGTGGCCGTAGAGACGGCGCCCCGGAACAAAACCAAGCGGGCACGTCTCGTAGGCAGATGCGGGCGGCTCAAGGCTGCTCCGGCGAGGGTGGCTCGTAGGCGGATGGTTTGGCACGGCCGCCGTGATGGCCACTAGCAGAGGCAGAGTGAGGCAAAAGCAGGCGGCTGCTGCGGCGGCGGCCATGGCAGGCGGGCGGCTCGAGGCCAAAAACAGCGGGGGCGGCGAGTCAAGGCGAGGCTGTGGAGGAGGTGGCGGCTCGAGGCACACGGGCCATAGTGGCGGTGAGGCGGCAGATCCAGCACGAGGCAGCGAATCAAGGCCGGCGGCTTGGAGGCACATCCGCGACGGCGAGCTTGGTCGAGGCCGTGCGAGTCGAGGACGAGGTGGACGACGAAGACGAGGCCGTCGGCCGTGGCCGTGCGGGCCACTTGGAGGCGAGGTTGCGCGTGGGCGGAGGCGGCTTGAGGCGGCGGAGGCGAGGCTGCAGGGGGCCTCTCAGAGGAGGAGGCGCGTCGAGGCACGCTCCGGCAGTGAGGTGAATAGCCGGCAAGGTGGGTTGTTGCGGCGGAGGTGGCGGCTGAGCGGGCGGCTCGCGTTGGGTCGAGGCCACGGCGGCGGCAGAGAGGCGGAGGTGGCTTGAACGGCCACACCAGTAGAGGCAGGCGGAGAGGTAGGTGGAGAGGTGGCTTGAGGGAACTCGGAAGCAGCCCGCAGCGACGATGGGTTGAAGCGAGTCGGCGGCAGCTCGCGGCAGAGGTGAATCACGATGGTTGCTGGGCAATGGTGCCAGGCAGAGGCGGAGACGGCAGCCTGGCACGGAAACGGCCAGAGCAAAGGCAGGGCCAGGGGCACGTGGACGGCGACTTGAAGGCGGCGGCGAGCAAAAGCATGGCGACATGGCGGCTCGGAGGCCAGGGCGGCTCTGAAAGCTGAATAAAACCGTTGCTTATTGATGATTTGGTGCGGCATACAAGAGTATATAAGAGGGTACAAACCGACTTGGGGTAGGGGTATAAAACTGACTTGGACTAGAAGTCATATACCATAATGACTACTCTAACATCCCTCCGCAGTATCAACGGCAGGCTCGACGACGTTGAGACTGAAACAGATATCTTGAAACGGCTTAGTAGGCAGTGCCTTGGTGAAAATGTCAGCAAACTGAGCTGTAGAGGGAACATGAAGCAACCGAACCTGACCAAGAGCAACCTTTTCACGAACAAAATGAATATCAATCTCAATATGCTTTGTGCGTCGGTGTTGAACTGGATTGCTGGTCATGTAGACTGCTGATATGTTGTCACAGTAGACATTAGTGGCCTGCTCAATAGGCCTGTGTAGCTCGGAGAGTAACTGCCGAATCCAGATTGTATCTGCAACGGCATGTGCCACAGCGCGATACTCAGCCTCGGCCGACGAACGTGAGACTGTAACCTGTCTTTTCAAAGACCAAGAAATCAAATTGTTACCAAGAGAAACACAAAAACCGGAAGTGGACCTTCGAGTGTCAGGACAACCTGCCCAGTCTGCATCAGAGTATGCGGTAAGCGAGTTTGGAGAAGAATTATTGAGGTGGAGACCATGATTGGGAGTTCCTTTTAAATACCGAAGAATGCGTTTAACATGATTATAGTGAGGAACCCGGGGATCATGCATATAGAGACATGCTTGTTGAACAACAAAAGAGATTTCAGGATGAGTAATGGGGAGATATTGGAGAGCACCTGTTAGGCTACGATAGAGAGTAGGATCGGAAAAGGGTTCACCGGTAGCCGAAAGTTTAAAACTAGTATCGACAGGAGTGCGAGATGATTGACAGTCAAGCATACCAGCATGATTAAGAAGATCAAGAATATACTGGCGTTGGGAAAGAAAAAGGCTGGAGGAATCTCGAACAACAGCAATGCCTAAGAAATGATGAAGGAGTCCTAGGTCAGTCATAGAAAATTCAGATCTAAGAAGAGAGACAATATGATCTATGAACTTTTGAGAGGAGGCGGTAAGAATGATATCATCTACATAGAGAAGTAAATAGGCAGTGTCAGAAGTTTGATGATACACAAAAAGAGAGGTGTCAGAGAGAGATGGAGTGAAGCCTATTGTTTGAATGAAGGAGGAGAAGCATTGAAACCAAGTTCGTGGGGCCTGTTTAAGACCATAGAGAGATTTCTGAAGAAGACATACATGAGTTGGAAAGGATGGATTTTCAAAACCCAGAGGTTGCTGGCAGTAGACAGTTTCTTGAAGGGAACCATGGAGGAAAGCATTTTTAACATCAAGTTGGTGAATGGGCCATGAAGAGGAGACAACAACACTAAGAACGGTGCGAATGGTGCTAGGTTTAACAACAGGAGAGAAGGTTTCTTCGTAATCAATTCCTTGTTGCTGAGAAAAGCCACGACAAACCCACCTGGCTTTATATCGTGAGAGGCTCCCATCGGAGTGGAACTTTTGGCGAAAAATCCATTTGCCAGAAACAATATTTGTATTGGGAGGACGAGGAACAAGTTGCCAGGTGTTGTTTTGAAGTAAAGCATTATATTCTTCTTGCATGGCAGCGGCCCAATTGGGATCAAGTAGAGCAGTTTTGTAATTCTTTGGAAGAGAAGTGAGAGATACGGAGGTATGAAGGTTTAGGCGGTCTTGGGGTTGATGAAATCCTAATTTGGCCCTAGTACGCATGCGATGATCAATAATCGGGGCTGCTGTAGGAATAGCACGAGGGGGTAAGGTGGGTACTGGTGAGTCCGGTGCAGCAGAAGAGTTGGACGAAGGAGTAGGGCTGGGTGGTGGAGTGGGAGCAGGGCTGGGTGGTGGAGTGGGAGTAGGGGCCGGGGGTGTTGGGGAGGGAGCAGGGGTCGGGGGTGTTGGGGACGTCTCGGGTGGGGTGAGTGTATGGTTGGGATTGGCTATGGTGGGTGTTATTGGTGGTGGTGATAAGTTGTGTTCGGCAGGTAGGGGAGTATATAGTTGGAAAGGACGGGGAGAGGGGGTGTTTGCGGAGCTAGGGGTGTTGGATGGTGTAGTAGTGCGTTGTGAGAAAGGAAAAATGTGCTCAGCAAACGTGACATGACGAGAGACATGAACGTGTCCGGTGTGAAGGTTGGGACAGCGATAGCCTTTGTGCTTGTCAGAGAAGCCGAGAAAAGCACATGGGATAGAGCATGGTGACAATTTATTTGTAGAAGTGGCGTAGGCATTGGGAAAACAGAGACAACCGAAAACACGAACCGCGGAGTAGTCCGGGTGGGAAAGAAAGAGGGAATAATAGGGAGTAGTGTTGGGTTTAGTTTTAGAAGGTCGAATATTTAGAAGGAAGGTGGCCATGTTAGGGCTTCAGCCCAAAACTTGGGAGGCATAGATGATTGAATGAGGAGAGTGCGAACTATATCATTGAGGGTGCGAAGAGAGCGTTCTGCTTTACCATTTTGAGGGGAGGTGTAGGGACATGAGAACCTAAGCAGGATGCCATGTTGTAAGAAGAAAGTACGATTTTTAATGTTATCAAACTCGCGACCATTGTCACATTGGATAAAGCGAATTGGGAGGAAGAAGTGAACAGACACATAGCGTTGAAAATTAAGGAAAAGAGAATGGACCTCGGATTTGTTGCGTAGAGGAAAAGTCCAGACAAAGTGGGTGAAATCATCTAGGATAACAAGGTAGTATTTAAAACCCGAAACACTTGCAATGGGAGAGGTCCATAAATCACAATGTATTAATTCAAAGGGATAAGTGCTACAAGAACTAGAGGAACTAAAGGGAAGACGCACATGTTTGCCTAATTGACAAGACTCGCAAAGCACAGAATTATGAGAGTCCCTATTACATGGTATGGTAAATTCACTAAGCATAGAAGCTAAGACGGCGGGGTTGGGATGGCCCAAGAGACGATGCCAGAGATCGACGGAGGCCAGCATGGATGTTGGAGGGGTGGCGGCAGGAACTCCATTAAGAGAATAAAGATCACCGGAGCTATTTAAGCGAGCAATCTCGGCCTTGGTCAGGTAATCCTTCACAGATAAACCAAAAGGGTCAAATTCAACCGAAACTCGATTGTCGCAAGTAAATTGGCGAACAGAGATAAGATTTTTAATGAGGGCGGGTGCAACTAGAACATCGCGAAGTAAAAGAGGGGGAAGAGGGAAGTTGAGCCTGACCAACACAATATATAGGAATAGATGATCCATCTCCAAGGATAATGGAAGGGAAAGGAGAAATAACCAATTACTAGATGCAGACATATGACTAGAGGCCCCTGAATCAAAGATCCAATCCGTACCTGAGTTTCCTTGTGCAGCAAAGTTATTCATGGCCTGGAGAAAGGCAGCTTGATCCCAGCTCGGCGTCACAGGTGAGGGTGGCGTCGAAAGCAGTGCCGGCGGATACGATGGTGAAGGCAGTAGGGCCGGCTGGGGAGTGTAGTAGGCATTGGCCGGCTGTGGTGGGGGTGGCGTCGGGAGCAGGGCCGGCTGAGGTGTGTAGTAGGCACCGCTGTCGGTGCTGTAATGACCATAAGGAGCATACGTCGGGGCGGTGTGATAGGCATTGGCCGGCTGTCGGGGGTTGAGAACCCCGGGAGCACTAGTAGGCGGCCGAAGGCCGGGTTGCCAGGCACCTGAGTATGCCGGCGGAGCACCGAGGGTGGACGGAGCGGACCAGGGAATGGGCCATGCTTGAACAAGCCCCGTCCAAGGATCATGAGGAGGCCGCCATGCAACCGCAGATGGAGCACTGGTGGGTGGTGCAGGACTCGGTGCTGGTGATGTCGACGGCGGCCTGTAGATAGGGTTTTTGCCGCGGTAGTTCGGACTAGGACGCCAGCCTGGGGGCGGTTGAACAGATGACGATGCGGACGGCCCGGCGGCAGGAGCCGGCCTGGAAGGCGGCGCTGGTGTAGACAACAGAGGAGGACGAGCCGCAGCATGAAAGACCTTGGGGCGAGAGTCCTTGCGAGCTTGTGTTTCCGCCGCGAGTTGTAGCAAGGAACGAACTTCAGCGAAGGTAGGAGGGGGCCGTATCATCGGTATGAATGAGGCTTGCTTGTCAAAGTCTTCGCTGAGGCCGCCGACGACGATATTGATTAGCTGTGAGTCGCTAACTGTATCGCCGAGTTCGCGGAGCTCATCACCAATGGTCTTAACGCGCTGGCAGAACAGGTTCACCGGGGCGTCTCCTTGCACCATATTGCGAAGCTCGGTGTGGGGAGCGTTTGTCGGTGTTGCTTTGGAAGAGCTGACGGAGGGAGTGCCAGATGTTGGCAGCGGTGGCGCCGTCGTGATCGAGCATGTTGAAGATCTCGGTGGTGATGCGGGTGTAGAACCACTGGACGATCGCGAGATCGTCTTTCAACCATTGCGGATCATCGGGGCGGGGAAGACAGTTGGCGGCGACATGCGAGTGCAGGTTGCAGCGGCCGAGGTGGAGATCGAAGAGATGTCTCCAATGGTAGTAGTTGTGGGCGGCGAGATCAAGAACTATGGGGATGTAGGGGCTGACGTCGGAGATTGTGTCAGCAAGAGATATTGGTGCGGCGAGGATGGGTGCAGGGTAGTTTTATGGAGCTATGGTGAGGGCCGAGAGAGAAGCGGCCGCGGCGTTGGCAGCCTTGGCGATGAGTGCGGCCCGGCGCTCGAAGTAGCCGGGCGGCGGCGGCGGCGGTGGCGTTGGCGGAGCCATACCCTAAACCCTGGGACCGGTATCTGATACCATGAAAGCTGAATAAAATGGTTGCTTGTTGATGATTTGGTGCGGCATACAAGAGTATATAAGAGGGTACAAACCGACTTGGGGTAGGGGTACAAAACTGACTTGGACTAGAAGTCGTATACCATAATGACTACTCTAACAGGCTCGAGGTGCAGCGAGGTCATGAGGCAGCTCGACGATTGTCGTAAGGCAAGGCCACGACGACTGCTGGGTGCAGGCGAGCCTGCAACGGTGCGGTGGCCGGTTGGTCGATGGAGGACGAGGTGGAGGCGGCGGCTCGCGGCGGCTCTTTGGAGGCAAGACGAGGCCAGCCATGAGATCCAGGTCGCGCGGGGGCGGACTAGGTGAGGCAGGCCGCGACTCGGAACGGAGACTGAGGCGGAGGCTTGGCTCCGTCCGAAGCGAGAGGCAGGGCGTGGCTGTGAAGGCGATGTCAAGTCACATCGTTTGACTTTTTTTTCACTGGTTGCCATCTGATCGTGCAGGAGAGAGACGACAAGATCTTGAAACTTGCCGTAGATCGCACTCCTCCTTGGGCTCGGATCTGGACCACCTTTTTTATCTTTCCTTGTTGTCTCGTTGCACTGCCTACCTTGCCGAAGCAACCGAGCCCCAACCCAAAGTGGAGTTGGATTTGTTGGGAAACCGGGGCCACCAGGGATGGCGGCGGCCTTGTGCGTATCGCACGGGCTAGCCCCTCCCATTTCCCCCACTTTACGTTAAGTGGGTACTTATCCCTTAACCCTTTACCCCCTATATAAAGCAACGAGGAGCCATCATTGTAATTGCTGATCATTGATTAATAAAGCTGGTCTCCTCCATATCTCTCTGTGTCATTTAGTTTCGCGTGTTCGACTACTTCGTCTACAACGCTCGCCCTCGCTCCGCAACCTCGGACCGGACTCGCTGGCGGAGTTGCGGAACACGTTATCAGCACGCTTCGCTCCATCAACTCTCCGTCAAGCCTGCGTCAAGCCTGCATCACGCAGGCTTTGGTCGATCCCGCGGAGGTATAAGATCTGATCCCCACTCTTTGCAAAAATGAATTCCTCTCGTTACTGCGATTCCGTTTTTGCGATTAGATTATTTTTCGGATCAATCTACCTATGGTGTGGATTTCTCTCCCAAGAATTGAGCGAACGAATACGTCGCCGACCAATGTCGATGTTCTTGGATCAAGAGAGATTTGTTGACTACACCCTGGGGGGACGGTGATTACACGTACTCCAGATGAGCACGGCACCGCCGCGTTGTACCCGACGTACACGCGTCGTGACGTCCCGAAGACGCACGATCTTGCCATCCCGAGGCAGATGACGACGTCCCCGTCGCCATCGGCGTCGCCATGGCCCTGCTGGCCGTCCCCGTCGCCGAGCGCTCGACTGCCGTCGCCGCGCTCGCGTGCCTACTGCACGCGCCGCCCTGCTGGCCGCGACCCCGCTGGTCGCCGGCGCCGCCGTGCTGGCCGTAGCCCCGCTGCCCGCGCCGCGCAGACCCGCCGTGCTGGCCGCCCCGTGGCCGTAGCCGTGGCAGCGCACCGCCCGCCGTGGTCGTGGCCGCGCGCGCTGCGAGCCGTGGCCGTAGCCGCGCCGTGCTGGGGCGCGCCGTGCCGGCCGCCGCCGCGCCATGGCCGTGCCATGCCGGGACCGCGCCGTGCTGGCTGCGCCCGCGTGCGAGCCGCCGCCGCGCGAGCCCACTGGCCGCCGCCGCACCCCGATGCGGGCGCTAGGGGAAACCCTAGCGTCGCTACGCGCCAGGCCGCTGGCGGCTGGGCCGGCCCACTGGCTCCTGGGCCGGATGGGCCGTGGCCGTGGGGGTTCCTCCAAAAAAAAGGGGGGGGGGGCGCCGGCTGTAGCGCGGCAATTTGCGGTTTAGCCCCCGTAGTTTTCAGATTTTACGCGAGTTTTTATTCCTGCTGTAATATTTTGCGTAGAAGCCCCTAGAACTTTCTGTTTTCGCCGAAAACACGTATTTGGGCTTAAAAATGCCTCGGGAATTCAATTTTTGGACTAGTTTTCACATACTAGATGCGCTTAACATGCTATCTTTTGTAACATGATATTATAGTATGATTTTACTGCTGTAGATTAATTGTTTAGCACTCTTAATCATTTAGTAAGTCATATAATAGCATGTTTAAAATATTGGAACGTCATTTTATTGAATAAGTTTATCAACATTGCTTTGTGCAAAAGATTACCTGCTGTAATCTCATGATTTTTGCATAAATCGCAGATGGCCGGAATTGTCAACAAGGAGTTTCCTGAGTTGGCCGAGACAGGGCTGAACTACCTGTCATGGTCCTCAGACTGCGAGATCTTTCTCCAGGGCAAAACCCTCCTGAGGGCGATCGGTAAGGGGGCCCAGCTGTCCGTCACTGATCCCAAGTTTGAAACTGAGAATGCGCAGGCTCTGCACTTTCTCCGTCATCACCTGTCACCTACTCTGAAAGATGAGTATATGGTTGAGCGCAGTGCTTCTGGCCTTTGGACCGCTCTTAAGCAACGGTTTGAGCAGCTGAAGTACACTGTGAAGCCACATGCAGAGGCAGAGTGGATCCGTCTGAGGTTTGCGGACTTCAAGACAGTTGGGGAGTACAATTCGGCTCTGCACCGGATTTGTACGACTCTTCGAATGTGTGGTACTGAGATTACCGACTCCCAGAAGATTGAGAAAACCCTATCCACTTTCCACCCCGACGCGGTCCAGTCCTCACGGAACTACCGCCAGGGGAACTACACGAGGTATTCAGAGTTGATTGATGTCCTCCAGGTGGCGGAGGCGGAGGACGAGGTTCTCAAAAAGAACTTTGTCGCGCAACCACTTGGGGGGAGTTCTCGCCAGGAGGTGAACGCTCTCAAAGTCCACAAGCCTCAACAGAAGAAGAGGGGCCGGAAGGGCAAGAAGAAGGGCCCTCACCCCCCGTCCCGGCTAAGCAGCACAAGCCGGGCAAGGGAGGGCAAAGGCCTCAGGACTGCTTCCATTGTGGCTCGGTGGAGCATTTCTCCCGCCAGTGCCGCGCACCACACGAGGTCGTTGATGCATATAAGGCTTGGAAGCCGCGTGAGACGCACCTCGCCTTGGTTCAGGAGGGAGCTCCACCGACGCCCATGGCGGCACCCGTGATGATCGCTACTCCCCCTGCTGCGCCCATAGAGGCGACCCCCGTGGTGCCCATCGCGGCAGCTTTGGCGGTCTCTACCGATGCCCACGTCGCCATGGAGGTTGACCACATGGCCGCCTCGGCGGCGCCGCCACTAGACATTGATGCTGCCTCCAAGATGATTTCTAAGGAGGATCAGCTCACTAGTATGGAGATTGCGGCGGAAGTGAATGGCTTCTTCACCGAGTCCACTTAGCATACCTCTTTGGTTATCATGATTCCGTGATTTGATACAATAAAATTGAATAAATTCGATTTGGTTGTAACCTCTATGAGAGCATAAACTTATTCTTTACTTTGGCGATTGGATGACATTTATTCATTTATTCCATTATTTATACATGATAGCATGTTATGTTCTGAGATGTGTGCATTTATTTTTAATGTATTTTCTTCCTCATTACATTAATTAGATGTCATATTTTAGAACGCGTGTGGCGCCCGAATGGAGGAAACGTGCCTTGCCGATAGCGCCACCACTCATACCATTTTACGAGAAACTAAGTACTTTGAGTCCATTAAAAAATCTCCAGGAAGTATTATGACAATCGCCGGCTGCGGTTCTCACATAGTTGGCTCTAGACGAGCCACTATTATACTCCCCATGGGAACAACTTTGATCATTAATGATGCGTTGTTGTACCCGGAGTCGACTCGTACTCTTTTGAGCTTTAGAGACATCCGCGCTAATGGTTTCCATGCTGAGACCGATGATGAAAACGGCAAGGAGTGCCTACTCATCACAAAGCGGGATGCAGGTGGTAAACATGTTATCGAAAGGCTTCCTTCGTTTGACACAGGGCTATACTACACTAAGATCATAGCACCGCCCGTGTACACTACCCTCAAGACCATTTTTAGAAGCTCTGAACTCTTCTGCCTCTGGCCCGATAGGTTAGGCCACCCCGGACTTAGGATGATGAGAAATATAATTAACAACTCACATGGCCATAATGTTAACGTGAAGAACTTCCCGAATCCCGATGATTTCGTGTGCTCCGCATGCGCTAAGGGGAAGTTAGTCATTAGGCCATCGCCCCTCAAGGTGAGGGATGAAATCCCCGCGTTCTTGGAACGTATCCAAGGGGACATATGCGGTCCAATTCAGCCCCTCACGGGGCCGTTTCGGTACTTCATGGTGCTCATTGATGCTTCCTCTAAATGGTCCAATGTTTGCCTGCTGTCAACAAGGAACCATGCCTTTGCAAAATTGATCTCACAGATCATACAAATGAGGAATAATTTCCCGGATTATCGTATAATGTCTATTTGAATGGACAACGCCGGCGAATTTACTTCAAAGGCGTTCGATGATTATTGCATGGCAATGGGAATCAAAGTTGAGCACTCGGTACCACATGTTCATACACAAAATGGACTTGCCGAGGCATTGATTAAAAGAATTAAATTCATTACCCGACCACTCCTTCAGGGTTGTAATTTACCAACTACATGTTGGGGCCACGCGGTGTTACACGCGGCTAATCTCATCAACTTTCGACCGTCGGCCTACAACATCCACTCTCCTGTTCAACTTGCGCAAGGGTCGGCACCGAAAATTTCCCACCTTCGTAGGTTCGGTTGCCAGGTATATGTACCAATACCACCCCCTCAGCGATCAGCGATGGGCCCGCTCCGTAAGTCGGGGATATACGTTGGTTATGAGACTGTGTCCATAATCAGGTATCTGGACCCCATGACAGGTGACTGTCACACGGCTCGTTTTGCTGATTGCATTTTTGACGAGGATCTTTTCCCGACTTTAGGGGGGAGAATCAACCCCTTGATGCTAAAAGTCGAGAAATCACGTGGCAGGCCACGGGGATCCACGCTCATGACCCGCGCACTGCTGAGACTGAGAGAGAAGTCCGAAAGATAATAGATTTGCAGTCTTTAGCAATTCAACTGCCCGACCACTTTAGTGACTTAAAGACTGTGACAAAATCGCATGTGCACGCGCGCAATGCACCGGAAAGTGTTGAAATACCAAAGAAAAATGATGGTATACCCGCTCCCGTCCAAAGGCCTAAAAGGACGAGAAATCCGGCTTCTCAAATCCCAAGTACTCGAGGACGCCTAACGAAAAAGGATAAGAGAGATTTATCACAGCCTGTCACCAAAGTACCCCAAATTGAAACGGGGAGCCAGTCGAGACCTGGCACAAGTACGGAAAATTCAGTGCACGAAATTCCGGACTTAAACTTTCCCATAGGGGAAACACCCAGCGGAGATGTGAGCGCACACATCGGCGCGGGAAATCTAAAGGACCTTGCTCCCATAATGGGAAATTTGGTAGAGCAAGTGTTTGCGCCGGATGCGCTCCATGACGAAATGGCCATAAATTATATTTATACGGGAGAGTCCCTGAACCGAGCAACGGTGATTGTCGACATCAACTTTGCTACGAAAATTGCCTCAATCATAGATCTTGACCCTAAGCCTGACACGCTCGCTGATTGCAAGAAAAGGTCAGATTGGAAAGATTGGCAGCAGGCAATTACTGCCGAATTATTATCTCTCAACAAAAGGAAGGTGTTCGGACTAGTTTGTCGAACTCCTCCCCACATTCGCCCTGTTGGCCATAGGTTGGTTTTTGTTCGAAAGAGAGATGAAAATAATAAGGTAGTACGGTACAAAGCAAGGCTCGTTGCTCAAGGGTTCACTCAACGACCAGGTGTCGATTTTGAGGAGACTTATTCCCCAGTCATGGATGGAGTTACCTTTATATACTTGATCTCGATGGCAGTAAACATGGGCTTGAAAATCAAACTAATGGATGTTGTCACTGCTTACCTATATGGTAACTTGGATTCGAACATATACATGAAGGTTCCAGAAGTTATCCCTGTTCCGAATCATGATAGAGCAAACAGGGGTCTATACAGTGTTCAACTTCAAAAGGCACCGTACGGACTCAGACAGTCTGGTAGAATGTGGTACAATCACTTAAGTGATTTCCTTCATGAGAAGGGCTACACGAGCAATAAAGATTGCCCATGTGTTTTTATACGGCGATCCCAAGATGGATTCTGTATAATCTCGGTGTACGTGGACGATTTAAACATAATCGGTACGCCTGAGGATATTGAGGAAGCGAGTTCCTACCTGATGTCAGAATTCGAGATGAAGGATTTGGGTAAAACCAAGTTCTGTCTAGGTGTGCAACTTGAACATTCCCCTGATGGGATTCTAGTGCACCAGTCGGCCTACACCCAGAAGGTGTTGGAAAGATTTGGATTTGATAAGGCATATCCTTCTAAGACCCCGATGGTCGGAAGATCTTTACAGCCAGACAAGGACCCGTTCAGGCCAAAGGAAGAGGGGGAGGAAACTCTGGGACCAGAGGTTCCTTACCTGAGTGTAGTTGGAGCACTCATGTACCTCACAAATTGTACACGGCCAGACATTGCGTTCGCCGTTAGTTTGCTTGCTCGGTACAGTTCTGAACCTACCAAGAGGCATTGGAAAGGTGTCAAGGATGTCTTCCGTTACCTGCAAGGGACCAAAGATCTTGGCCTGTTTTATAAAAGAAATCAAGACCTATCTATTATAGGCTATGCCGATGCTGGGTACCTATCAGACCCGCATGATTGCAAATCGCAGACTGGATATGTTTTCCTTTGTGGTGGAACTGCGTTTTCCTGGAAATCGTCCAAGCAAACACTTGTGTCGACTTCCACGAATCACTCGGAAATCATGGCACTATTCGAAGCGTCAAAAGAGTGTGTATCACTTCAGCGGATGATCGGCCACATTCAGCAGACATGTGGGCTGAACACCGTACAAACCCCTACCATTATCTATGAAGATAATGCTGCTTGTGTTGCACAAGTCTAGATGGGTTATGTGAAGAGTAACCTCACAAAGCATATTAGTCCCAAGTTCTTCTATGCACATGAGCTGCAACAGTTGAACGAGGTGAGAGTTTTGCATCCTAAGTCCTGTGACAATCTTGCTGATATGTTCACTAAATCATTACCGGCATCAACCTTAGAGAGGTGTGTGCGTGGAATCGGGATGATGAGACTTAGAGAGATGCAAGGTTCAGGGGGAGAAACTTCACAAGCTCGTCGCTAAAATCTCAATCCTGATGATCGAGTACTCAACTTGATGGTTGAGTGGATTGTACTCTTTTTCCCTTGTGTGAGTTTTCCTGATGTTTCTCACACGAGGTTTTTGACGAGGCAATTCGTGCAATACAACAATGTATACTGTGTGCTCTTTCTCCATATTTTTTCCCACTGGGTTTTTCGGAGTTTTGAGGCATGGATATACGGATAATTACCCAAGGGGGAGTGTTGGGAAACCGGGGCCACCAGGGGTGGCGGCGGCCTCGTGCGTATCGCATGGGCTAGCCCTCCCGTTTCCCCTACTTTACATTAAGTGGGTACTTATCCCTTGACCCTTTACCCCCTATATAAAGCAACGAGGAGCCATCATTGTAATTGCTGATCATTGATTAATAAAGCTGGTCTCCTCCATATCTCTCTGTGTCATTTACTTTCGCATGTTCGACTACTTCGTCTACGACGCTCGCCCTCGCTCCGCAACCTCAGACCGGACTCGCCGGCGGAGTTGCGGAACAGGATTTTCCTATTTGGATCCTGTGGATGAGGCTAGCTAAGACCCGAAGTGGAGCGGAGTGAAACGGTTAAATCTGATGTGACTTGATGCGCACCGCACTGCATACGTACTTGAGGGCAGCGAGTCAGTTGGTAGACTGAATGAATCGTGTGTGGTAGCGCACGGAACAGATGCAACCCCAATTTCTTTCTTAATTCAGATCTTGTATCCTGCATAGTTGTTCCATGCCGGCTCTTATTCATCCTACCCTTCGCGAGTTTCTCGATCCTTGAGGAGCTCCCTCCAAGAACGCAACACCACCGTGCATCAGCCCCACGGGGGTGACAACTGTCGTGGTTTTGTCACGGCAGATGTCCTAGTGTAAGGAGCTAGTCGTGAGGCCATGGCAACTAGGTGATCGCTTGAACGGGGTTGGTCGGAATCGAGAGATGCGGGTTTTACCCAGGTTCGGCCACTCGCAGTGGAGTAAAAGCCTACATCCTGCTTGATTGATATTGATGATGATAATCTCGATTACAAGGGCGGTGTTTTGCTACCTCTATCTCGAGACCATCTACTTTGATCATGTCTACGACTTGTCTGTCTGTCTAAACTTGTCACTCTTGGGGTGCCTTGCCCCTCCTTATATATGTTGAAGGGGCTGGCTTACATGTAGAGTCCTAGTAAGATTAGGACTAGTCTATCTTCTATTAGAAACTAGATACAAGTCCGGCTCTTGCTTCCCTTGCCAGGTCTTGCTCTTCTTGGGCCTTCTCCATGAGCCGGCTGTCCAGGCCTCTCCTTGAGCTGGCCCTGCCACGAGCCGCCTTCCGGGCCTTGGGCCTTGCCGCTTGTCCGGCCCACAGACCGGATCACCAATGAGCCGCCAAGTCCGGGCAGGTTACCGATGATGCGCCAAGTCCCGGTCGGGTCATACTTCAGGCTGGGTTATTGTTGGGGAACGTATTAATTTCAAAAAAATTCTATGCACACGCAAGATCATGGTGATGCATAGCAACGAGAGGGGAGAGTGTTGTCCACGTACCCTCGTAGACCGAAAGCGGAAGCGTTAACAAAACACGGTTGATGTAGTCGTACGTCTTCATGATCCGACCGATCAAGTACCGAACGCACGGCACCTCCGAGTTCAGCACATGTTCAGCTCGATGACGTCCCTCGCACTCTGATCCAGCCGAGTGTTGAGGGAGAGTTTCGTCAGCACGACGGCGTGGTGACGATGATGATGTTCTACCGATGCAGGGCTTCGCCTAAGCTCCGCTACGATATTATCGAGGTGTAATATGGTGGAGGGGGGCACCGCACACGGCTAAGAGATCAATGATCAATTGTTGTGTCTATGGGGTGCCCCCTGCCCCCGTATATAAAGGAGCAAGGGGGAGGCCGCCGGCCAAGGAGGAGGGTGCGCCAAGGGGGGAGTCCTACTCCCACCGGGAGTAGGACTCCTCCTTTCCTTGTTGGAGTAGGAAAAGGGAAGGGAGAAGGAGAAAGAAGGAAGGGAGCGCCCCCCCTCCCTAGTCCAATTCGGACTAGTCCATGGGGAGGGGTGCGGCCTCCCTTTGGGGCCTTTCTCTCCTTTCCCGTATGGCCCATTAAGGCCCAATACGAATTTCCGTAACTCTCCGGTACTCCGAAAAATACCCGAATCACTCGGAACCTTTCCGAAGTCCGAATATAGTCGTCCAATATATCGATCTTTACGTCTCGGCCTCGAGACTCCTCGTCATGTCCCCGATCTCATCCGGGACTCCGAACTCCTTCGGTACATCAAAATACATAAACTCATAATAAAACTGTCATCGTAACGTTAAGCGTGCGGACCCTACAGGTTTGAGAACTATGTAGACATGACCGAGACACCTCTCCGGTCAATAACCAATAGCGGAACCTGGATGCTCATATTGGTTCCCACATATTCTACGAAGATCTTTATCGGTCAGACCGCATAACAACATACGTTGTTCCCTTTGTCATCGGTATGTTACTTGCCCGAGATTCGATCGTCGGTATCTCGATACCTAGTTCAATCTCGTTACCGGCAAGTCTCTTTACTCGTTCCGTAATACATCATCCCGCAACTAACTCATTAGTCACAATGCTTGCAAGGCTTATAGTGATGTGTATTACTGAGTGGGCCCAGAGATACCTCTCCGACAATCGGAGTGACAAATCCTAATCTCGAAATGCGCCAACCCAACAAGTACCTTTGGAGTGTAGAGCACCTTTATAATCACCCAGTTACGTTGTGACATTTGGTAGCACACAAAGTGTTCCTCCGGTAAACGGGAGTTGCATAATCTCATAGTCATAGGAACATGTATAAGTCATGAAGAAAGCAATAGAAACATACTAAACGATCGAGTGCTAAGCTAACGGAATGGGTCAAGTCAATCACATCATTCTCCTAATGATGTGATCCCGTTAATCAAATGACAACTCATGTCTATGGCTAGGAAACATAACCATCTTTGATCAACGAGCTAGTCAAGTAGAGGAATACTAGTGACACTCTGTTTGTCTATGTATTCACACATGTATCATGTTTCCGGTTAATACAATTCTAGCATGAATAATAAACATTTATCATGATATAAGGAAATAAATAATAACTTTATTATTGCCTCTAGGGCATATTTCCTTCAGTCTCCCACTTGCACTAGAGTCAATAATCTAGTTCACATCGCCATGTGATTTAACATCAATAGTTCACATCACCATGTGATTAACACCCATAGTTCACATCGTCATGTGACCAACACCCAAAGGGTTTACTAGAGTCAATAATCTAGTTCACATCACTATGTGATTAACACCCAAAGAGTACTAAGGTGTGATCATGTTTTGATTGTGGGATAATTTTAGTCAACGGGTCTGTCACATTCAGATCCGTAAGTATTTTGCAAATTTCTATGTCTACAATGCTCTGCACGGAGCTACTCTAGCTAATTGCTCCCACTTTCAATATGTATCTAGACCGAGACTTAGAGTCATCTAGATTAGTGTCAAAACTTGCATCGACGTAACCCTTTACGACGAACCTTTTGTCACTTCCATAATCGAGAAACATATCCTTATTCCACTATGGATAATTTTGACCGTTGTCAAGTGATCTACTCCTAGATCACTATTGTACTCCCTTGCAAAAATCAGTGTAGGGTATACAATAGATCTGGTACACAGCATGGCATACTTTATAGAACCTATGGCCAAGGCATAGGGAATGACTTTCAATCTCTTTCTATCTTCTGCCGTGGTCGGGCTTTGAGTCTTACTCAATTTCACACCTTGTAACACAGGCAAGAACTCTTTCTTTGACTGTTCTATTTTGAACTACTTCAAAATCTTGTTAAGGTATGTACTCATTGAAAAAACTTATCAAGCGTCTTGATCTATCTCTATAGATCTTGATGCTCAATATGTAAGCAGCTTCACCGAGGTCTTTCTTTGAAAAACTCCTTTCAAACACTCCTTTATGCTTTGCAGAATAATTCTACATTATTTCTGATCAACAATATGTCATTCACATATACTTATCAGAAATGCTGTAGTGCTCCCACTCACTTTCTTGTAAATACAGGCTTTACCGCAAGTCTGTATAAAACTATATGCTTTGATCAACTTATCAAAGCGTATATTCCAATTCCGAGATGCTTGCACCAGTCCATAGATGGATCCCTGGAGTTTGCATATTTTGTTAGCACCTTTAGGATTGACAAAACCTTCTGGTTGTATCATATACAACTCTTCTTTAATGAATCCATTAAGGAATGCAGTTTTGTTTATCCATTTGCCAGATTTCATAAAATGCGGCAATTGCTAACATGATTCGGACAGACTTAAGCATCGCTGCGAGTGAGAAAATCTCATCGTATTCAACACTTTGAACTTTGTCAAAAAACCTTTTTCCGACAAGTCTAGCTTTGTAGATAGTAACACTACTATCAGCGTCCGTCTTCCTCTTGAAGATCCATTTTTTATGGCTCGCCAATCATTGGGCAAGTCAATCAAAGTCCATACTTTGTTCTCATACATGGATCCCATCTCAGATTTCATGGCCTCAAGCCATTTTGCAGAATCTGGGCTCACCATCGCTTCTTCATAGTTCGTAGGTTCGTCATGGTCTAGTAACATAACCTCCAGAACAGGATTACCGTACCACTCTGGTGTGGATCTTACTCTGGTTGACCTACGAGGTTTAGTAATAACTTGATCTGAAGTTCCATGATCATCATCATTAACTTCCTCACTAATTGGTATAGGCGTCACAGAAACTGGTTTCTGCGATGAACTACTTTCCAATAAGGGAGCAGGTACAATTACCTCATCAAGTTCTACTTTCCTCCCACTCACTTCTTTCGAGAGAAACTCCTTCTCTAGAAAGGATCCATTCTTAGCAACGAATGTCTTGCCTTCGGATCTGTGATAGAAGGTGTACCCAACTGTCTCCTTTGGGTATCCTATGAAGACACATTTCTCCGATTTGGGTTTGATCTTCTCAGGATGAAACTTTTTCACATAAGCATCGCAACCCCAAACTTTAAGAAACGACAACTTTGGTTTCTTGCCAAACCACAGTTCATAAGATGTCGTCTCAACGGATTTAGATGGTACCCTTTTTAACGTGAATGCAGTTGTCTCTAATGCTTAACCCAAAAACGATAGTGG
This sequence comes from Triticum aestivum, assembly GCF_018294505.1. NCBI lineage: Eukaryota > Viridiplantae > Streptophyta > Magnoliopsida > Poales > Poaceae > Triticum > Triticum aestivum. The sequence goes on along the minus strand of NC_057814.1, from coordinate 316,437,717 downwards.
TAGATCGGTAAGAGACATCATATATCGCACCATATCTAATAAAGTACAATTACGATGTTCGGACACACCATTACACTGTGGTGTTCCAGGTGGCGTGAGTAGTGAAACTATTTCACATTGTTTTAACTGAAGGCCAAACTCGTAACTCAAATACTCTTCTCCACGATCAGATCGTAGAAACTTTATTTTCTTGTTACGATGATTTTCCACTTCACACTGAAATTATATGAACTTTTTAAATGTTTCAAACTTCTGTTTCATTAAGTAGATATACCCATATCTGCTCAAATCATCTGTGAAGGTCAAAAAATAATGATACCTGCTACGAGCCCCAATATTCATCGGATCACATACATCTGTATGTATGATTTCCAACAAATCTGTTGCTCTCTCCATAGTTCCGGAGAACGGCGTTTTAGTCATCTTGCCCATGAGGCACGGTTCGCAAGCATCAAGTGATTCATAATCAAGTGATTCCAAAATCCCATCAGTATGGAGTTTCTTCATGCGCTTTACACCAATATGACCTAAATGGCAGTGCCACAAATAAGTTGCACTATCATTATTAACTTTGCATCTTTTGGCTTAATTATTATGAATATGTGTATCACTACGATCGAGATCCAACAAACCATTTTATTGGGTGTATGACCATAGAAGGTTTTATTCATGTAAACAGAACAACAATTATTCTCTAATTTAAATGAATAACCGTATTGCAAAAAACATGATCAAATCATATTCATGCTCAACGCAAACACCAAATAACACTTATTTAGTTTCAACACTAATCCCGAAAGTATAGGGAGTGTGCGATGATGATCATATCAATCTTGGAACTACTTCCAACACACATCGTCACCTCGCCTTTTACTAGTCTCTGTTTATTCTGCAACTCCCGTTTCGAGTTACTACTCTTAGTAACTGAACCAGTATCAAATGCCGAGGGGTTGCTATAAACACTAGTAAAGTACACATCAATAACATGTATATCCAATATACCTTTGTTCACTTTGCCATCCTTCTTATCCACCAAATACTTGGGGTAGTTCCGCTTCCAGTGACGCAGTAGAAGCACTTAGTCTCAGGCTTAGGACCAGACTTAGGCTTCTTCACTTGAGCAGCAACTTGCTTGCCGTTCTTCTTGAAGTTCCCCTTCTTCCCTTTGCCCTTTTCTTGAAACTAGTGGTCTCGTCAACCATCAACACTTGATGTTTTTCTTGATTTCTACCTTCGTCGATTTCAGCATCACGAAGAGCTCGGGAATTTCTTTCGTCATCCCTTGCATACTATAGTTCATCACGAAGTTCTACTAACTTGGTGATGGTGACTAGAGAATTCTGTCAATCACTATTTTATCTGGAAGATTAACTCCCACTTGATTCAAGCGATTGTAGTACCCAGACAATCTGAGCACATGCTCACTGCTTGAGCTATTCTCCTCCATCTTTTAGCTATAGAACTTGTTGGAGACTTCATATCTCTCAACTCGGGTATTTGCTTGAAATATTAACTTCAACTCCTGGAACATCTCATATGGTCCATGACGTTCAAAACGTCTTTGAAGTCCCGATTCCAAGCCGTTAAGCATGGTGCACTAAACTATCAAGTAGTCATCATATTGAGCTAGCCAAACGTTCATAACGTCTGCATCTACTCCTGCAATAGCTCTGTCACCTAGCGGTGCATCAAGGACATAATTCTTCTATGCAGCAATGAGGATAATCCTCAGATCACGGATCCAATCCGCATCTTTGCTACTAACATCTTTCAACATAATTTTCTCTAGGAACATATCAAAAATAAACACAGGGAAGCAACAACGCGAGCTATTGATCTACAACATAATTTGCAAAAATACTATCAGGACTAAGTTCATGATAAATTTAAGTTCAATTAATCATATTACTTAAGAACTCCCACTTAGATAGACATCCCTCTAATCCTCTAAGTGATCACGTGATCCATATCAACTAAACTATGTCCGATCATCACGTGAGATGGAGTAGTTTCAATGGTGAACATCACTATGTTGATCATATCTACTATATGATTCACGCTCGACCTTTCGGTCTCCGTGTTCCGAGGCCATATCTGCATATGCTAGGCTCGTCAAGTTTAACCTGAGTATTGCGCGTGTGCAACTGTTTTGCACCCGTTGTATTTGAACGTAGAGCCTATCACACCCGATCATCACGTGGTGTCTCAGCACGAAGAACTTTCGCAACGGTGCATACTCAGGGAGAACACTTTTATCTTGAAATTTTAGTGAGAGATCATCTTATAATGCTACCGTCAATCAAAGCAAGATAAGATGCATAAAAGATAAACATCACATGCAATCAATATAAGTGATATGATATGGCCATCATCATCTTGTGCTTGTGATCTCCATCTCCGAAGCACCATCATGATCACCATCGTCACCGGCGCGACACCTTGATCTCCATCGTAGTATCGTTGTCGTCTCACCAACTTATTGCTTTTACGACTATCGCTACCGCTTAGTGATAAAGTAAAACAATTACATGGCGATTGCATTGCATACAATAAAGCGACAACCATATGGCTCCTGCGAGTTGCCGATAACTCGGTTACAAAACATGATCATCTCATACAATAAAATTTAGCATCATGTCTTGACCATATCACATCACAACATGCCCTGCAAAAACAAGTTAGACGTCCTCTACTTTGTTGTTGCAAGTTTTACGTGGCTGCTACTGGGCTTAGTAAGAACCGTTCTTACCTATGCATCAAAACCACAACAATAGTTTGTCAAGTTGGTGCTGTTTTAACCTTCGCAAGGACCGGGCGTAGCCACACTCGGTTCAACTAAAGTTGGAGAAACTGACACCCGCGAGCCACCTCTGTGCAAAGCACGTCGGAAGAACCAGTCTCGCGTAAGCGTACGCGTAATGTCGGTCCGGGCCGCTTCATCCAACAATACCGCCGAACCAAAGTATGACATGCTGGTAAGCAGTATGACTTATATCGCCCACAACTCACTTGTGTTCTACTCGTGCATAACATCAATGCATAAAACCAGGCTCGGATGCCACTGTTGGGGAACGTAGTAATTTCAAAAAAATTCTACGCACACGCAAGATCATGGTGATGCATAGCAACGAGAGGGGAGAGTGTTGTCCACGTACCCTCGTAGACCGAAAGCGGAAGCGTTAACACAACACGGTTGATGTAGTCGTACGTCTTCACGATCCGACCGATCAAGTACCGAACGCACGGCACCTCCGAGTTCAGCACACGTTCAGCTCGATGACGTCCCTCGAACTCCGATCCAGCCGAGTGTTGAGGGAGAGTTTCGTCAGCATGACGGCGTGGTGACGATGATGATGTTCTACCGACGCAGGGCTTCGCCTAAGCTCCGCTACGATATTATCGAGGTGTAATACGGTGGAGGGGGGCACCGCACACGGCTAAGAGATCAATGATCAATTGTTGTGTCTATGGGGTGCCCCCTGCCCCCGTATATAAAGGAGCAAGGGGGAGGCCGCCGGCCAAGGAGGAGAGCGCGCCAAGGGGGGAGTCCTACTCCCACCGGGAGTAGGACTCCTCCTTTCCTTGTTGGAGTAGGAAAAGGGAAGGGAGAAGGAGAAAGAAGGAAGGGAGCGCCCCCCCTCCCTAGTCCAATTCGGACTAGTCCATGGGGAGGGGTGCGGCCTCCCTTTGGGGCTTTTCTCTCCTTTCCCGTATGGCCCATTAAGGCCCAATACGAATTCCCGTAACTCTCCGGTACTCCGAAAAATACCCGAATCACTCGGAACCTTTCCGAAGTCCGAATATAGTCATCCAATATATCAATCTTTACGTCTCGGCCATTTCGAGACTCCTCGTCATGTCCCCGATCTCATCCGGGACTCCGAACTCCTTCGGTACATCAAAATATATAAACTCATAATAAAACTGTCATCGTAACGTTAAGCGTGCGGACCCTACGGGTTCGAGAACTATGTAGACATGACCGAGACACCTCTCCGGTCAATAACCAATAGCGGAACCTGGATGCTCATATTGGTTCCCACATATTCTACGAAGATCTTTATCAGTCAGACCGCATAACAACATACGTTGTTCCCTTTGTCATCGGTATGTTACTTGCCCGAGATTCGATCATCGGTATCTCGATACCTTGTTCAATCTCGTTACCGGCAAGTCTCTTTACTCGTTCCGTAATACATCATCCCGCAACTAACTCATTAGTCACAATGCTTGCAAGGCTTATAGTGATGTGTATTACTGAGTGGGCCCAGAGATACCTCTCCGACAATCGGAGTGACAAATCCTAATCTCGAAATATGCCAACCCAACAAGTACCTTTAGAGACACATGTAGAGCACCTTTATAATCACCTAGTTACGTTGTGACGTTTGGTAGCACACAAAGTGTTCCTCCGGTAAACGGGAGTTGCATAATCTCATAGTCATAGGAACATGTATAAGTCATCAAGAAAGCAATAGCAACATAATAAACGATCGAGTGCTAAGCTAACGGAATGGGTCAAGTCAATCACATCATTCTCCTAATGATGTGATTCCATTAATCAAATGACAACTCATGTCTATGGCTAGGAAACATAACCATCTTTGATCAACGAGCTAGTCAAGTAGAGGCATACTAGTGACACTCTGTTTGTCTATGTATTCACACATGTATCATGTTTCCGGTTAATACAATTCTAGCATGAATAATAAACATTTATCATGATATAAGGAAATAAATAATAACTTTATTATTGCCTCTAGGGCATATTTCCTTCAGTTATACCGTGGGGTATATCCCCGACAGTATGGATACCAAGTGACATTCAAGTTATCATTTACGACAAGAACTACAACAAAGAAATAGCTAAGTCAAAAACTTTGAATCAAATTCTTTATTATAGTTGCTACTTTTTCTTGAAATAGTCTTTGTATGAAAAACCTGCACACGAAGGAACCTTGTCGGAATCAATCGTTCTCTTACTTTATTTTGAGTCCGCTCAGCAATTTAAGTAGCTGCATTGAGACCGTCATGTGTGATCTTGATGGCAGTGGCACTTCCGGCAGGCTGCTAAGGATCCGTTCCTCGAGCGCTCACGGCAAGAGTGTGCGCACTGGCAAGTTTCCGCAAGCGTAGGGTACAAAAACATACAAAGGCAGAATCAAACAAGGAATACATGATACACTCATTCAATGGCACAAGTTATATACATCAAAACACGTAGTGCAGTTGTAACTTAAGACAAATTGTTTGTTACATGGATTGCACTCGCACAAGATGCCACAAGATTACTAGTTCTTGAGGTGGCCCTAAGTTCTGGGGATTTTTCTTACCCTGTCGGCAATTGGCATGACAAGCTCTTCGGCCGCCGTGGTGTCGGCTCCCTTTGGCAAGCTCTTGAAGGCCTTGGACAGATCCACTCTAGGGTTGTGGTGCACAACCTTGATTAGTAACTTGAAGAGAACGTCGCCATAGAGCTTGTGGGACTCGCTGGCGAAATGGGCAACACAGTCCAGGTGATGTTTCTCAAGTGCGGCAATGAGCTTCTCGAAGAAGCGAGTCAAACTAGCACTCGTAGCCTCGTGTTCATTCGTGATCAACTTGTAGTCCAACATGCCCATCACTTCCAGTTGTGCACTGAGTTTGTCTACGAATTCCACAAGGCAAGTGGTCCAGAGCTGTAGACTCTTCTTCAGTTCATTGAATGTGTTCTCATTTTTGAAAAGCTGGGTTTTATCTTTTTTGAGCTCCCCCGACAGGATTTTCTCCCTGGCCTTGCCGGTGTCAAGTTTCTCCTCTAGAATTGTCAACTTCAGCCTGAGACCTATGTGAACATTCTCGGCAACAGTGAGCTCCTTGTTCTTGGTTGATAATGATGTCTGCAGCTCTGCCAAGGTGTGGAGTGTTTTCTGTGCATCTTCCTTCAACGACAAGATATCCTTGCTACTGATGGTAAGATCTTCCTCGGGCTTCTTCACCTTGGCCTCAAATTCCTTCTTGGTGGCCTTTGCGACTTCGGCAGCATTGACGGCCTCCTTGATCTTGCTAGCATGGTCCAAAGCTTGAGTTTAGATAGCTTACTTATGCTTCTGCTCTAGCTCTTAGGTCCATTGTATGAGGAGGGCTTGAATCACTTCATCCTTGCCGCGAAGTTTAGCGGCAAGCGCCTCTTCTCGGGCGGCAAGTTCTTCCTCATGGGCGTCGAGACCAATTTTGCGCTCGTCCAGTTCATCATCATCTGCCGATAACCTCTTGGCGGCCTCCTTCTGCATTATGTGGAGCATCCTATGGTCATCCCCATGGACCTACCGACATCTCACCAAGTGCAAAATGGACCGATGACACGAGCACGCGCAAGACCTCTCGAGACCAAGGTGACATCTCTCCTTAGTGATATTCCATATGACCCACTTGAGACATGGCTACTACCTAAAGCCGGAACACTATGTATGATTATCTATGAAGAACACCACCTTAGAGATGCTCATGATGATGGACATGTCCACAAGTGCACGGATGAAGAGGACAACAGAAGGAACCGAAGGAGTCCCCAAGACCCAGACATCCGGCCCAAGTCTCGGACATCGCCCCTGGAGCATCAACCACAACTGCAGCCCAGCAGTCAAAGCTACAGGGCCCGGACATCCGGCCAGGCCCCGGACATCAGGCCCGACAGCCTAGAAATTCGGCGCCTCCCTGGAAATCCGGCCCTCCTTCACTGAACGTCACCGAAGTCGGCCCCTGTCAGCCCAGAAATCCGGCATAGGCCCCGGACATCTGGCCCGATGCGAGCCGCCGGACATCCAGCCCCTGTCTGCGCATAGTGAAAGGGCATAAACCCATGTATCCTGTCGCCCCCCTAGACCATATATACTCCTCCTCCTCCACCACCACTTTAGGGTTAACATTAGATTAGCTCATTTTAGAGATAGAGCTTTGCGCATTCACTTGATACATACTCCATCGGAGACCGAGGCCACCTAGGAGAAGATCCCCCAAGTGTATTCAAGACCCCGTCTAGGGAAGATCCCCTCGTGGATTCAAGCCCCCATATCCTCAAGCATTGGGAAGAGCTTGCTACCGTATTTATCGTCCTTTGTTGGATTTGAATCATGTATCTCTCTTTGTGTTCATGGAGCTAGCACATGTGTGACCATTTCTCATTGATTTGAGTGTTTCCTCTCATTTCCCTTCGTGTTTTCCCTCATGTGTTCGCCATGTTCTTTGGGAATCCCCCTTCAAATCATGAAAGATCGGCCCCTAGGGTTCCACCCTACATCATCTTGGTATCATGAGCCAAGGTTGATCACAATTTTGGAGTCTCTCCGTTTGTTTTCTAGCATAATTTTGTTGTGGTTTGTCCCAATTTCGAAAATCCCCACAAAAATAGCCCCCAATTTATTTTTGTGATTTGTTGGTGTGATGATGTTTTGTTGGATTTGATCCGCGGATTTGATGTGTTACTCGTTGTCGGGTGGTTGGTGCGACATATGCCAAAGGATGGCTTATCATTGTGGGAGCCAATAAAACGTCGCCGGTGCCTGGAAACGGGATGAGGCGAAGACATGCACGCCGGCGAATCTTACCCAGGTTCGGGGCTGTCCGAGGAGATAACACCCCTAGTCCTGCTCTGCGGGGTCTCCGCATGATCACTAGCTCGATAAAGAGTAGCTACAATCGCTCCTAGAGCTATTGGGATCAAGGGAGAAGAAGAACAAGGCTAGCTCTTGCTTCTCTCTATCTATGGTGTGTGTGCGTGTGCTATGCTTGGAAGCCAAACATGCAGAGGCGCCAACCCTTTGCATGGGTGCTCCGGGGGGTTTATATAGGCCTACCCCCCGGGGGTACAATGGTAATCCGACTGGGAACTGGCCCCAGCCGTCAGTGTCTACGCCTGCCGGCTCCTCCGCCGGCTGCTGGGTCCCGCCGGCTGGTGGGTCCCGCCGGCTGCCCCACCGCCTAGGGTCTTGTCGGCGGCTGCTTACTATAGCCGCGCCTCTGATGATGAGGGCTTTGTCGAGGTAAGCGTGGCTACAGTGATCCGCGTCGGGGGCTATCACTGTAGCCTCGCCTCGTCTTGTCTCCTTAAATGGGCTCCTGCTTCGAGGAAGGGAATAGCCGGCTTCTGGAGGCCGGCTATGCTCCTGGCCGACTAGGAAAGGCCGGGCCGCCTTCACGCCTCCCTCTAGCTGAAGGGGCCCGCAGTCCTTGGGCCGTGCAGGAGTGGGTCGTGGATGACGTCGTAGCTGGCGTGGCTACAGTGCCCGACCGCACGGGAGACATCCCTCCCGTACGGCCTCCTGTAACCATGCCTGCCTCGGGCTTCGGGGGTCGTGGGCCGCACTGTGGCCATGCCCCGTCAGGTCGTCGTTATGTAGGGGCGGTTTTGGTCTCGGCCGGCTTCTAGGAGTCGGCGTTTCTCTTGGCCGGCTTCTTGGAGTCGGTGAGGCTGGGTCGCCTTCCGGGAGTCGGCTTTAGTGGTAGCCGGCCCGGGAAGGCGGCCCAAATGCTTGGAGTGCTTGAAGGCCCAAAGGCCTGATAAATTTTCTGAAGAGCCAGGGGTAGCCGGTTTGGCTACCCGTGGCCACTTACTCCGACAGTAGTCCCCGAAACTGATTGGGCTTCGAGGTGGAGTAGGGTTCGAGAAGCTCGAACAGCTTCCCATCGCGACAAGCCGGCAGCTGGGAGCCGGCCTTGGTCAGGCACGTCGCCTGAGCCGAAATCTTCTGGAGTCGGAAGGCGGGAACCCGCTGGCATGTGCGCCGGGCTGCGGGCCGGCCACGGGCCGACGGCGCGCCACGTAGCCGGAAAGCCTGCCAGCCCACGCGCGAGACGGGACGTTGCCGCAGAGAGGGGGCCCGCCACGTCCGCGCCCCAGCCCAGGCGCGGATCTTTTGTATCCCGGAACCGCCCGCATATTCCGTGCGGTAGTTTCGGCTCGCACTTATGTGTAATAAACGCGGGACATGGGGGGAGTGAGCGTAGTTAATCCCACGTCTCCCCCCCACGTCCGGCCTCTTCGGCCGCGTGAGGCTATAAGTAGGGGGAGGTGGAGGGCGGCAGACCCTCGCATGCTCCTCCTACTCCCTTCGTCTTCTCGCCTTGCTCGTTCCTGCGACAGCGCCTCGCCGCCGCGCTCTTCCTTCGCACGCTCCTCCGCCGCCGTGCTAGCTTCCGCCATGCCTCCCCACGTAGAGCAGCTTGGCGGGGATTGGGATGGCTCCATCGTCCACAACGACCACATCGACTTCCTCCGCGACACATGGCGTCTGCCCAGTGCGGACAAAGTGGAGGTCCGCCTCGCGCCGGAGAAAGAAATCAGGCCGGCGCCGCGGGATGGCGAGCGGGTGGTCTTCCGCTCGCACTTCCTGCGCGGCTTCGGCCTGCCAGTGAGCGCCTTCTTCCGCACCTGGCTGGACTTCTATCAGCTCCAGCCGCACCACCTCACCCCCAACGCGGTGGTGCTGCTATCGGCCTTCGTCACCCTGTGCGAGGGCTATCTCGGCGTCCTCCCCACCCTTGAGCTCTGGGGGGAGTTCTTCCAGTCGAAGCTGGGTACGCGCAGCAAGGGCGTGCCGGCCCACACTGGTGCCTTCATCGCGTCGCGGAGATCGGGCGCCGACAACCCCTTCCCCGTCATCACGCTGATCCAATCGGTGAAGAAGTGGCAGAAGTCATACTTCTACGTGCGGAACATCGCTCCACGGGGCGACTACGTCAACCTGCCGGCTTACGTAGCCGGCCAGCCGGCGGGGAGGCTGCCCCAGTGGTCCTTCCGGGCGGTGACGCTGTCGCAGGGAGGAAACGGCGCCATCGCCCGCCTGCGGGTGATGGTCCAGACGGAGGGCCTGACGGGGCCCGACCTCCTGGCCGCGTTCGTCACGCGCCGGGTCCTCCCGCTCCAGAGCCGGCCTCATCTGATCTGTCAGATGAGCGGACAGCTCGATCCGAGCCGGATGTGTACCAAGGAGATGCCGCAGGCCGACGCTGCCGACATGGTGAACTACCTCGCGAACTGCCAGCTTCCCGACGACTGGCAATTCGGCAAGGAGCCATACAGCCGCGCCAATCCTCCGCCTATGGTACGCTCCCCTTCTCTTTTTCTCTTTGTCGCCGAGTTCCTCCGGGCCGACTCTAACTCAGTCGGCTCGCTCTTTTGACAGAATCCTCTGCTTCGGCCGGCCGGCGGGGCGGACGTGGAGCGCCGCTTCGCCCCCGACCGGACCGAGCACGACCAGGAGGACCCCGATCTGGGGGTGGTCCATATGGAGGAAGCCGCCGAGCCGGCTGGTGGCCAAGCCGGCGGCGAAGCAGGCGGCGCCGGGTTCTCCGCGACCTTCGACGATTGGCCGGACGAGGACGAAGCCGAAGTCGTCCCGCCCCGCCAGCCAGCCTCCGGATGCGGCGCGGGCTCCTCCGGCGCGCAGCCTGCTCGGGGTAGAGGCCAGAAACGTCGCGCCACCCAGGGCATGTTCGGTAGCCGGACGAAGAAGCCGAGGGGTGGGGCGGCAGCCACCAGGCGGGAAGAAGCGGCCGCGAAGGCGGCTCGCTTCCGCAGAGTGGTGAAGCGGCCGCAGGGCTGTGTCAGTGTAAGCTTTCTCTCTTTCTGTGTATTCTCCTTCTTTCTTTTCTTGGGTGGTCTTCTGAACCTTTGTCTTCTTTTCTTTGATCAGAGCTCCACTGTCACTCGAGCGGGCGGCTGCCGGCTCCGTTGTCGAGTCGCCAGGGGGCTCTGGGAGCACCACCCGCCGCGTAGATCCCTGCGCTGCCCTCCTGGAGGCGACGGAAAGGAACACGCGGGAGGTGCGGGAGGAGCAGGAAGCGCGGGAGGCGGAGGCACGGAAGGCAGCCGCCGCCCAGGCAGCTCGGGACGAGGAGGCGGCGAAGGCGCTCGCCGAGGCTGCAGCCAAGGCCCAGGCAGAGGCCGAGGCCGAAGCGGCGGCAGGGGAGGCCTTGATGGTCACCCCCCTGCGCGCCATGGCGCCCGGGGACGCGGATCCCTCGCCAGGGGGAGCCAGTGGTTCCCAGCCGGGTCTGGGCGGGAGCGGCGACGACGTCATCTTCGTGAGGGAGGCGCCGGGGCCGACTCCTCCGACTAGGGCGGCCCAAGGCGGTCAGACCGAGCCTGCGCTCGCACGGTCGGCGGAAGGCGAGCCGGCCGCGGGAGCTGAGGTGGCAGTCCGGGTTCCGCCAAGCCGGCGCGCAGGGACGGCCGCGTCGGAGCCGCATAAGGCGGCGTCGGAGCCACGGCCGGCCGTGGGCTCCAGCTCGTCGGCCCGAGACGCGGAGGCGGCCAGTGCTACCTCCGGGTGGACACCAGGCGGAGGGACAGCCGTGGTGAACATCGCTGCACAAGACGTCCGGACCCGGCTCCAGAACCAAGCCGCGACGCTGAGGCAGTTCACCGACGAATTCCTTGCCACGCGGGCAGCCATCTGGGTTCGTATTCTCAATTTTTCCCTTGACTTTTCTCGTGGGGGCGCATCAGCGCACCCACTGGGTGTAGTCCCCGAGTTCCGAGTCGGCTGCTGAGCAGGCGGCTTGGAACTTCTTGGTGGATTTGCCTTTGCTATTTTTGTTCTTACTTCGGTCTTCTGTCCATCTTCAAGGACTACCACAACCTCCGAGCGGCCGCCTTCAACTCCCAGGCTCGGGAGCTGACGCAGAAGACCGCTGATCTCACTGAAAGCCGAGGTATGTGACTTGATCTCTATCTCATGTGGGGGCGCGTCAGCGCACCCACTGGGTGTAGTCCCCGAGATTCGGGCCGACTGCTGAGCAGTCGGCTCAGATCTTCCTTGATGATTTCTCATTGTTCTTCTTCTTCTGTCTCTGCAGCGGCCAACGCCAGTCTGAGGGCACAGCTGGGGGAGTCCCAGACTGCTCTTCCTGCCAACGACGCGGAGCTCGCCGCCTTGGTGCAGGAGCGCGACCGCCTGGTCAAGAAGCTGGCCGACCAGGAGAAAAGCCACAAGGCGGCGCTGAAGGCCGCGCAGGACCGCGAAGCCGCCCTCCAGGCCGAGTTCGAGACGGAGGCGGCCGCCTGGGACGAAGCCAGGCAGACTCTGGTCTCCGGCTATGGCCAGATTGAGGATCTGGTTGACGGTAAGTCGTCTACCCCTTCGTCCTTTCTTGCCATCTGTCATTTATACTTGTTTTTCTGATTTGGGGTTCTTCTTTTCTTTTCTGCGCAGAGTACTTCCCTGGCTATTCCACTGCCGCCAACCAGGCCATCGAAGCTCGTCGCCAGGCGAAGAGGCAAGCCGGCTTCGAGATTTCGCCGACTGCCGGCCGCTCGCTGGAGGAGCAGCTCCTGACGATCCAGGCTCGTATCCAGCCGGCTCACAGGCTGCTCCGCCGGCTTCAGCGTGCCGGGTCGCAGGTCCTGGCCGCCCTCTGGCCCGGCCAAGTGATCCCGCGCACTCCCAGTCGGACCGCCGACTGGCTGGAGGTGGCCGTCAGGCGCTTCGAGGCTTGGAAGGCGTCAGCGGCTCGCTCCGGGGCCGGGCGGGCACTGGAGTTCGTCAAGGCCTGGTACCCAGGCCTGAATCTGGACCAGCTGGCCACCTGGCGGCAGCAAGCCGACGCGGAGCTGGAGCCGGCGCGGCCGGCCATCATTCGACGGGCTTCGGCAATCGCCGACTACACCAACACCAACGTCTTCGCCCCCGAGGTGGACGACAATGGAGTCGCCCAGCCGGAAGATTGGTTCGGGCTGGACCCGGCGTGCGGCGAGGACTCGGCGGAGGAGATCGACTCCAGCGACGAGGGCGAAGAGGAGGAGGAGGAGGGTGAAGACGTCGAGCCGGCTGGTGGAGCAGCCGGCCAGCCTGACCGCGCCTCCAGCACTACGCTGCGTGCGAGTGCGGCTCCTGTTGCGGGAGGCGGTCAAGCCGGGACCAGCTAGGCGGCCACTCCTTCAGCCGGCGAGCTGCCTTCACCGACCAACTCGGCCTTCGCGCCTTTGTCTTCTTTCTTTTGTTTCCTGTCTTGTTACTTTTGAACAATGTTTTTGGTTAAGTCTGCGCAGTTCCACCCACTGGGTGTATTGAAACTCAAGTCTGTTGCCGCCTATCGGGGGCTTTTATGTATATAAGTTATGCAATCGGTCTTTCCTTGTACTTTTGCTTTTTGTCCTTCTGCTTTTTTCCTTTGCCACCCTCCCTTGGTTGCCGCCTCCCTAGTCAAACAGTTGCTCTGCAATCTGTAGCCGGTGAGTGCCTGGCCGATTGGGGAGGGGGAAGTACTTTTAGCTCGGTCGGACTTAAGCTAAGTTTTTAGGAAGCCGGCCACCCGGCTGCTGTGACAGCCGGCAGGCATATATGGAGGCCGTCTTTTTGCTATATAGGTTAGTTGTTCCTTAGCCGTTTTCGTGTGGGCGTCCTTTCTGTCTTCTCTCTTGCTAGTCGGACAGTCAGTTCTTTGAGCTGCGACTTTCAACAAGAGAGGACTGGGGAGCCGGCGCACTACTTTGCTGACTTCGGGAAGAACTTATAATATAGCTTAAGGCGGCCAGTCCCCGGGCCGACTAGTCGGACCCGGTGCCGGACAAGAATTCAAAATGTAATAAGACATTCATGGATATGACACTCGTCATCCATAGATAAATAAAAGGCAGTCCCCGAGTACTGTTCGGGGGGCCTGTTGGTTTGTAACTTAATACAAAAGGGGTAGCGTGATACATACTGCTTTTCAGCTGTAAAATCGTCTTAGGAGGTTTGCGTTCCATGGTCGCTCCGACTCCTTGCCGGGGTCGTCTCTCTTGCGTGCTCTTGGCTTTTGCGCGTCGATCAAGTAGTAGGAGTCGTTGCCGAGTGCCTTGCTGACGACGAAGGGGCCTTCCCAAGGGGCCGAGAGCTTGTGCTGGCCGGCTGTTCGCTGGATCAGCCGGAGCACAAGGTCGCCCTCTTGGAAGGATCTTGGCTTGATCTTGCGGTTGTAGTAGCGGCGCAGGCCTTGCTGGTAGATGGCGGACCGGCTGAGGGCTAACAGCCGGCCTTCTTCCAGTAAGTCGACGCCGTCTTCTCTTGTTTCTTTGGCTTCCTCCTCCGTGTACATGGTGATCCGAGGCGAGTCGAACTCGATGTCTGTTGGGATGACAGCCTCGGCACCGTACACGAGGAAGAATGGAGTGAAGCCGGTTGACTTGTTGGGTGTAGTGCGCAGACTCCAGAGGACAGCCGGCAGCTCTTCGAGCCAGCAGCCGGCCGATCGCTCCAGTGGTACAACCAGTCGGGGTTTGATGCCGGAGAGGATAAGTCCATTTGCTCGCTCGACCTGGCCGTTTGACTGCGGGTGGGCAACGGACGCTAAGTCCAGTCGGATGCCCTGTGTCGCGCAGAAACGTGCCAGTGCGCCTTTGGCGAAGTTCGTGCCGTTGTCGGTGATGATGCTGTGCGGCACGCCGTACCGAGTAGTGATGTTGGTGATGAATGTCACGGCAGTCGGCCCGTTCAGCTTCTTAATCGGCTTTGCTTCGATCCACTTTGTGAACTTGTCCACAGCAACGAGTAGATGTGTCAAGCCACCGCGGGCTGTCTTGAAAGGGCCTACCATGTCCAGTCCCCAGACGGCAAAAGGTCAGGTGAGGGGAATGGTCTTGAGGGCAGAAGCCGGCAGGTGTTGTTTGGAACTGAAGACTTGACATCCTCTGCAGGTCTTGACTATTTCTTTAGCATCCTCTAAGGCAGTCGGCCAGAAGAACCCATGGCGGAAAGCCTTGGCCACGAGGGATCTTGAGGCGGCGTGATGGCCGCATTCGCCTTGGTGGATGTCTTTGAGGATTGCCACTCCTTTTTCTGGCTCGACGCAACGCTGGAAGACTCCAGTGACGCTGCGCTTCACAAGCTCCCTGTTGATTATTGTGTATGCTGCGGCTCGTCGTTGCACTAGTCTTGCTGCGATCTCATCAGTCGGCAGCTCTCTGCTGACTAGGAACTTGAGGATGGGCTGGGCCCATGAGGGAGCTGTGACTTCTTCTGCTGTTATCGTGGCCACCATGACTCGGGTGGGTGGGTTGGGTGTTGCGTTCGGGTCGAGCACCACTTCTTGCGTCGTAGCAGTCCCCGGGCCAACTGCTGCAGTCCCCGGGCCGGGCTCTGAGGTCCCTGGGCCGGGTGCGACTACCTCAGTTCCCGGGGCAGTCGTCGAAGTCCCCGTGCCGCGTGCGGGATTTCTTGAGCCGGATCCGGCTGTTTCTGGCGCAGGCGGTACGAAGATGGAATCCGACTCTGGAGACGGCTTGATGGACGGCTTGAGGAGGCGCTGGAGGGAGACGCCAGTCGGTATGGCTTGTCGGGTGGAGCCGATCCGTGCTAGGGCATCTGCTTGGTTGTTGTCGGCCCTTGGCACGTGAAGGAACTCGCACCCTTCGAAGTATCCGCTCATCTGCTGGACGAGGAAGCGGTAGCTTGCCATGTTCGCGTCCTTGGCGTCCCAATCGCCAGATGATTGCTGGACCACTAAGTCGGAGTCGCCGTAGCACAGGATCCGGCGTATGCCGAGCTCTTTGGCTAGCCGGAGCCCATGTACGAGCGCCTCGTACTCGGCCACGTTGTTGGAGGCGGCGAAGTGGATCTGCAGCGTGTACTTGAGCTTGTCGCCTTTGGGAGAGGTGAGGACGATGCCGGCTCCCAAGCCGGTGCGCATCTTGGACCCGTCAAAGTGCATCCGCCAATGGGTAGAGTCGGGAGCCGGCGGTAAGTACTGGGTCTCGGCCCAGTCGACGAGGAAGTCGGCCAATGGTTGCGATTTGATGGCGGTGCGGGGTTGATAGAAAATCGTGTAAGGCGCCAAGGCAATGGCCCATTTGGCCACCCGGCCGGATGCATCCCGGCTGCCTATGATCTCGGCGAGCGGGGCAGTGCACACGACCGTGATGGGGTGCTCTTGGAAGTAGGGCTTCAATTTCTTGGCAGCGAAGTACACCCCGTAGCACATCTTCTGGTAGTGTGGGTAGTTTTGCTTTGAGCTGGATAGTACTTCGCTGAGATAGTAGACCGGCCTCTGGACCAGCTGGGCTCGGCCTTCCTCCGGGCGCTGGACCACAACAACAGTGCTGACGACTCGGCTTGTCGCGGCGATGTAGAGGAGCATGGGCTCCTTCTCAGTCGGCGCGGCCAGGACAGGCGGAGTGGTCAACATTTTCTTCAACTCATGGAAGGCTTGGTCGGCTTGATCATTCCACTCAAAGTGAGTGGACTTCTTCATGAGTCGGTACAGGGGGAGGGCCTTCTCTCCTAGTCGGCTGATAAAACGGTTCAGGGAGGCTAAGCAGCCAGTGAACTTCTGCACATCTCGCAGCTTGGTGGGAATCTCCATCCTCTCGATGGCTTTGATTTTGACAGGGTTGCACTCAATGCCGCGTTCGGAGACCAGGAAGCCTAGCAGCTGGCCGGCTGGCACTCCGAACACGCACTTCTCGGGGTTGAGCTTGATCTGGAATCGGCGCAAGTTGGCGAATGTTTCCTTCAGGTCTTCCAGCAAGGTACCGCGCTTCTCTGTCTTCACCACAATGTCGTCTACGTAGACGTGGGCATTTCTGCCGAGTTGTTTCAAGAGACATTTCTGCATGCAACGCTGAAAAGTGGCACCGGCGTTTCTCAAGCCGAATGTCATTGTCAGGTAGCAGAAAGCTCCAAAGGGTGTGATGAAGGCAGTCTTCAGGCGGTCAGCTGGGTCCAATTTGATCTGATGATACCCTGAGTATGCATCCAAAAAACACAACAGCTCGCATCCGGCTGTAGAGTCTATCACTTGGTCAATCCGTGGCAAAGCAAACGGATCCTTTGGGCAGGCCTTGTTCAAGCTTGTGTAGTCTATACACATGCGCCACTTGTTATTCTTCTTCAAAACCAGAACTGGATTGGCAAGCCATTCTGGAAAGAACACTTCCATGATGAAGCCGGCTGCAAGGAGCCGGGCTATCTCTTCTCCCACGATTCTTCGCTTCTCTTCTGATAGTCGGCGGAGGGGTTGCTTGACCGGCTTCGCATCAGCTCGGACATGTAATTTGTGCTCGGCGAAATCCTTCGGGACACCCGGCATGTCCTTTGGGGACCATGCAAAGATGTCTCGATTCTCACGGAGGAAGTCGGCGAGCTCGCCTTCCTATTTACTGTCCAAGTTCGCCCCAATCACGGCGAACCTCTCCGGGTGCTCCGGGTCTAGAGGTATCTTCTTCATCTCTTTTGCAAGCTGGAAGGAGCCCTGCGCATCACAGTCCTTGGGGTTGGGGGACAAGGTCGGCTGCTTGCCGGCCATGGCCACAACCTGTTCCAGCATCTTCTTCTCTTCCGCCACCACGAGGGACTCGGCCAGCCGGCTGCTGGCCATGGCACACTTGATGGACTTCTTGTAGTCGCCGGCTATCGTGATGATCCCTTTCGAGCTCGGCATCTTCATCTTCAGGTAGGCATAGTGGGGCACAGCCATGAACTTGGCCAAAGCAGGTCGGCCAAGCAGTGCATGATAGGGGCTTTCCAAATCCACCACCTCGAACCATATTGCTTCCCGGCGAAAATGATCTTTGTCTCCGAAGAGAACATCCATCTTGATCTTGCCGATTGGAGAGCAAGATAGGCCGGGTAAGATACCATGGAAGACTGTGCGGCTCGGCATGAGCTGCTTTGCTTTGATGTTCAGCTTGTCCATGGTGTCGCGGTACAGTATGTTGATACTGCTTCCGCCGTCTATCAGGACGCGGGAAAATCTGGCAGCTCGCCTCTCCGTCGCAAGGGTGACGTCCAAGACCATAGCATAGGAGCCAGGCGAAAGCATCACCTCTGGGTGGTCGGCCTGGCTCCAGCTGATGGGCTTTTCCGACCAATGCATGAACTCAGCGGTGCTAGAGGCGACTGCGTTTACTTCTTGGTGTTGCCGGCATCGGCTGCGCTTGTCGTCGACTTGACTCGTGAAGACGACGTAGGCGTCGTGCGCTTCGGGGAACTCGTCTTGGATGGCGCTGACTGCCGGCCGGGCCGCCGGCTGCTGGGGAGCTGGAGGCGGCGGGCCGGGAGGCGGAGGCGGCACTATCCCTTCGCCCTTGGTGATGCGGGTGAGCCAGTGGCATTTCCGTGTTGTATGGTTGGGCGGCTTCACGCCGCTGTGGAACTTGCAGGGGGCATCGAGTGCTTGTTCGTAGGAGAAGGACGGCTGCCAGGGCGGCCGGCCTCCCTTCTTCTTGGGAGCGGGCCACTCCTCGGGCTGCTCGTCTTCAACTGTGGCCACGTGCCGACTGGAGGAAGTCGTCATGGGGCCCTTGCGCTTGTGGTCGTTCTGGTAGGGGCGCCGGTTGGGGTCGCCAGCCGGCTGCTTGGGAGCCGGGGCGACCACTTTCCCCGAGGCGTCCACTCGGAGCTCGGCCTTCATGGAGGAGTCGGCAGTGGCGTACTTGTCGGCGGTGATCAGCAACTCATCGAGGGTAGCCGGCTCGTCGCAGAGGAGTCGGTGCTTGAGGAGGGTGCCCTCTCGGCACCCGGCAGTGAAGTACTCGATGGCCTGGACCTCATGCACTCCCTCGCAGGAGTTGCGGAGCTCGGCCCATCGTGTGAGGTAGTCGCGGGTCGACTCGTTGGGCCCTTGGACGCAGAGGGAGAGCTGGCGAGGCTTGGGAGGCCGCTTGTAGGTGCTAGTGAAGTTGCGGACGAAAACCTCGGTGAAGTCCAGCCAGCTGTTGATGCTGTATGGCTTGAGGCTGTTAAGCCACGTGCGCGCCGTCCCTTGCAGCATCAAGGGGACGTACTTCACGGCGACGCGCCGATTGCCGTTGGCGATGCTGACGGCCATGGAGTAGTTGATGAGCCAATCTTCCGGCTTCACCGAGCCGTTGTACTTGGGCGTGTCTCTGGGGAGCGAGAACCCTTTGGGGAAGGGCTCGTCGCGGATGCGGGGGCCAAAGCATGGCGGGCCGACATCGTCTTCTTCTTCTAACGCCAGGGACCGAGCAAGGCGGTCGATCCTGTGGCGGGCGTCACTCTCGCCGACTCCTTCTCGGCGGCCGAGTCGGTCGCCAAGAGTCGGATGTGTGATAGGCGGTGGAGTGAGGCATCTTTCTCTTCGAGGCGGGGGAGGAGGCAGGTTTCCCTGATGTTCAACCGCCCGAGGGCGGCCTTCCGCGTCGCGCTCGATAGTGATGCGGGTCCGGCTGCGGCTGGCAGCCGGCTCCTTGTCTTTCTTCTGGCGCGTGCCGCTCGCAGTCGGCGAGCGGGACGTCGCGGCGTGCTCCCGGCGCGGGGGATGGCTATCAGCTCGGGCGCCGGCTTCGTGCCGTTCTGCAGCCGCGTCGATCAGCTGCTGGATCCGTCTTGTCATGTAGGGGAGCTCATCGGCTCCCAGCCCATTGAGCTCCTCTGCTGCCGCCTGAGCGGCTCGCAGATTCTCGAGCGGGGTGGCGTAGACGGGGCGATCTGCGCCCAGCATGCTGGCAACGGCTGCGCCGCGCTTCTGGACGAAGCCGGCTCGGCTCAGGCCGCTCGGCGGCGGCGTCCCGAAGGCAGCGCGGTCGACTTCGCGCTGGTGGGCCTCGGTGAGGCGTCTCATCGAGGCTATCTTCTTGCTCTCCGTGATGAGGGCAAGACGGCGTGCCTCCAGGGTCTCGGCGTCGGCGTCGGCCGGGAGGGGGATGGAGAGGTCGTGCATCGCTGCTTGCTGAGCGTCGCGGGCGCTCCCGCCCGAGTTGGAGACGTGGCTGATGACCAGCACTTCGGTGACAGCGCTGCTGCCGCTGTCAGCTCGAGGGAGTGGGTCGTCGAAGACCACCACGTCGGAGGGGTAGGCGTCGAGCGACGCGGTGTCGGAGTCGATGAGCATCGGGTCGGTGGAGCCGACAGACTCCATGTCCGCAGCAGGCTCGCTGGAGACGTGAAGTTGGTCGAGGAGGCTGACGAGGCGGCTCTCGGTGTAGTCGATGCCTGCGTCGGACGCAGGCTCGTTGGAGATGCGAGTCTCGCCGAGCAGATCGGCGAGGCGGCTCGCTGCGCAGGCGTCGTCGACGCTTTGCAGCGCGTCGGGGCAAGCGCCATCGGGCGCAGCAGGCTGGCTGCGCTCGCGGGGAAGGAAGAAGGTTCCCGTCCAGAACAGGTCTCCGGACGACGGTGCACCTAGCCCCACGGTGGGCGCCAAATGTCGGGTGGTTGGTGCGACATATGCCAAAGGATGGCTTATCATTGTGGGAGCCAATAAAACGTCGCCGGTGCCTGGAAACGGGATGAGGCGAAGACATGCACGCCGGCGAATCTTACCCAGGTTCGGGGCTCTCCGAGGAGATAACACCCCTAGTCCTGCTCTGCGGGGTCTCCGCATGATCACTAGCTCGATAAAGAGTAGCTACAATCGCTCCTAGAGCTGTTGGGATCAAGGGAGAAGAAGAACAAGGCTAGCTCTTGCTTCTCTCTATCTATGGTGTGTGTGCGTGTGCTATGCTTGGAAGCCAAACATGCAGAGGCGCCAACCCTTTGCATGGGTGCTCCGGGGGGTTTATATAGGCCTACCCCCCTGGGGTACAATGGTAATCCGACTGGGAACTGGCCCCAGCCGTCAGTGTCTACGCCTGCCGGCTCCTCCGCCGGCTGCTGGGTCCCGCCGGCTGGTGGGTCCCGCCGGCTGCCGGCTACTCGATTGACAGGCCGGCCCCACCGCCTAGGGTCTTGTCGGCGGCTGCTTACTGTAGCCGCGCCTCTGATGATGAGGGCTTTGTCGAGGTAAGCGTGGCTACAGTGATCCGCATCGGGGGCTATCACTGTAGCCTCGCCTCGTCTTGTCTCCTTAAATGGGCTCCTGCTTCGAGGAAGGGAATAGCCGGCTTCTGGAGGCCGGCTATGCTCCTGGCCGACTAGGAAAGGCCGGGCCTCCTTCACGCCTCCCTCTGGCTGAAGGGGCCCGCAGTCCTTGGGCCGTGCAGGAGTGGGTCGTGGATGACGTCGTAGCTGGCGTGGCTACAGTGCCCGACCGCACGGGAGACATCCCTCCCGTACAACCTCCTGTAACCATGCCTGCCTCGGGCTTCGGGGGTTGTGGGCCGCACTGTGGCCATGCCCCGTCAGGTCGTCGTTATGTAGGGGCGGTTGTGGTCTCGGCCGGCTTCTAGGAGTCGGCGTTTCTCTTGGCCGGCTTCTTGGAGTCGGTGAGGCTGGGTCGCCTTCCGGGAGTCGGCTTTAGTGGTAGCCGGCCCGGGAAGGCGGCCCAAATGCTTGGAGTGCTTGAAGGCCCAAAGGCCTGATAAATTTTCTGAAGAGCCAGGGGTAGCCGGTTTGGCTACCCGTGGCCACTTACTCCGACACTCGTAGATCTAGCTTCCCTAAATTTCCCTCAATTCAAACACGAAATCTCTCGAATTTTTCCATGAATTTTTTGTTTTCCCACGAGATCCACCGAGTTCATCACGGATCTGTAGCCCCTGACATCTGGCCCGTGGTCCGCGGACATCCGGCCCGCAAGCACGGACATCCGGCCTCGCATAGGATCACTTCATCCACTACTCCTTCTTCTGCCTAACTTTCGCCAATTTTGACCGGGTTTCAACCAATACTTCCGCATACCACCATCGCTTTCTGCAACCACCATCGCTTACCCTCTACCACATTCGACAATTTTGACGCATTTGTTTTGAGAATTTGAGTTGTGGTTTCTGTTTCCTAACGTGTTTCGGCTACTTAGGGACGGTTCGACAATGACATCAGCGCTGCTCATCTTCGCCACAGACTCGTCATCGACAACAACCACTTCACAATTTTGATACCATGAACCGCAAGCAAGGGTGATAGAGGCAAAGGTGTCCCGTCTTTCGATGATAAGGTGATTTTCGTTTCGGAGGAGTAGACTTTGACGATCCGACTACGAACGTGCGAGGATGTCGCGCCTTAGCAATCGGTAAACCAACTCCGAGAGGTTATTGACCACGCCGGCGCATGATCAAGCTAACCACGAAGCTCTATTTCTTGCAAGCAAGCGAAGAACAAGCAAGAAACTAAGATTGCAATCTGGATATCGCGAATATAAGATGATAGCTTTATTGATCAAGGTGGAGTTATGTGACGTCTTGGTCTGGTCGTTGTACACAAACGAAGTACGTGAAGTTGCAGCTACGGCGAACTTATAATCTAAACAAAACCCAAATTCTATATGATTCCCTACGGGATGCATATATGGAGGAAGAGGGGGGGGTCCGAAACCAACCCTAACTCTTGTTTCCCCACACATACAGACTCTAAAAGTAGCCTATACTAAAGTATTACAAAATTACATGGGTCTGACCCAAAAATAAGGTGGTGCAGCACCTAAAATAAGCTATGGACGAAATTTATGAAAGGCCATCTTGTATATTTCGTCCATGTCCTTGTAGGTTATCACGAAGGCTTCAAAGTGCTCAAATATGCACTAGAAACGCCATTCTGGATCCGTTCGCGCGCGCCTTCATCTTCATGCTTGATCCTGCTCCAGTGTTCGTCCCTCTTGTCCAAGCTAGGCCCGTCATTAGTAATCAACACAAATGTATCCAATTTAAGCAGCATCATATTCTCATGAACATTAGAATTGTTACCAAGAAATGAAAGTACCTAGTAATTGAATCGGCGTGCTCGAGCTCTTGTAATTGGTCCAGTATGTACAGCAGCAGGGCAGTGGGTGTAACAATTGTATTGATTTCCTCATCATCCCCCCCTTCTTGAAATGAAGTCGTCCTCGACAGAAGCTGTCGGGTGGTAGGTGCGACATATGCCAACGGGTGGCTTATCATTGTGGGAGCCAGTAAGATGTCGCCGGTGCCTGGAAATGGGATAAGGCGAAGACATGCTCGCCGGCGAATCTTACCCAGGTTCGGGGCTCTCCGTGGAGATAACACCCCTAGTCCTGCTCTGCGGGGTCTCCGCATGATCACTAGGTCAGAACGAGTAGCTACAGGTGCTCCTTGAGCTATCGGGTTCAAGGGAGAAGAAGAGCAAGTCTAGCTCTCGCTTCCCTCTCTATATGGTGTGTCTGTAACTCTAAGAAGCCAACCCTTTGCATGGGTGCCCCGGGGGGTTTATATAGGCCTACCCCCCGAGGTACAATTGTAATCCGGCTGGCCGCGCGTCCCAGTCGTTAGTGTCTGTGCTCGCCGGCTTCTCCGCCGGCCATTGGGGCCCGCCGACTGGTGGGTCCCGCCGGCTGCCGGCCACTTTGTCGACAGGCCGGCCCCACCGCCTAGGGGTCTTGTCGGCGGCTATTGACTGTAGCCTCGCCCCTGATGACGAGGGCTTTGTCATGGTAAGCGTGGCTACAGTGTACCGCCTCGAGGGCTCTCACTGTAGCCTTACCTCGTCTTGTCTCCTTAATGTGGCACATGTTTCGAGGGAGGGGGTTAGCCGGCTTCTGGGGGCCGGCCACACCCCTGGCCGACTGGGGGTGGCCGAGCTGCCTTCGCGCCTCTCTCTGGCTAAAGGGGCCCGCCACCCGCGGGCCATACTAGCGTCTGTCGCGGATGACGTTGAGGCCAGCATGGCTATAGGGCCGAGCCGGACGGGAGATGGCTGACCCGTACGGCGTTCTATGGCCATGCCTGCCTCGGGATTCGGGGGTAGTGGCCGGTACTGTAGCCACACCCCGTCTTGTCACGCTTACGTGGGCGTAGTTTTGGTGGGTGCGGTCTTGGCCGGCTTCTTGGAGTCGGCGTTCTTCATGGCCGGCTCTTGGGAGTCGGCGTTCTCCATGGTCGGCTTCCTGGAGTCGGCCATCTTGTAGTTATCTTGGGGGAGGTTTCTGAGGCTGGGTCGCCTTCTGAGAGTCGGCTCCTGTGGTAGCCGGCCGGGGGAAGGCGGCCCAATGCTTTTAATGCTTGAAGGCTCAAATGGCCTGATAATTTTTGAAGAGCCAGGGGTAGTTGGTTAGGCTACCCGTGGCCATTTACTCCGACAGTAGTCCCCGAAGCTGTTGAGCTTCAAGGTTGGGTGGGAGTCGAGAAGCTCGGTCAGCTTCCTATCTTGACGAGTCGGCAGCTGGGAGCCGGCTTCGGTTGGGTGCGCCGTCTCGGCAAAAATTTTTGGAGTCGGAGGGCGGGAGCCTGCCAGCGCGTGCACCGGGCCACGGGCCGGCCACTTGCCGCCTGCGAACCACGTGGCATCCCTTGGCTAAAAAGCCTGCGAGCCCACGCGCGCGATGGGACGTCGCCGCAGGTCGGGGGCCCGCCACGCCTACGCCCGGGCCCAGGCGCGGATTCTCTGTGGTCCAAAGCCACCCACACGTCTTCCTGCGGCGGTTTTGGCACGCCTTTAGGGCGTAATAATCGCGGGGCATGGGGGGAGTGGGTGCAGTTAATCCCACGTCTCACCCCACGCCCTGCCTCCTTGGCTTCACCGTGCGAAGCTATAAGTAGGGGGAGGGGGGAGAGCGGCAGGCGTTCGCACGCCCCTCCCCTCTCCACCATCTTCTTCCTTCTGCTCTTTCTTGCGACAGCGCCTCGCCGCCGCACCGCGCTACCACCCGATCCTCCGCCGCCGCGCTCATTCTCGCCAGCCCTATGCCACGATGCAGTACCGCGGGGATTGGGACAGCTCCAACGTCCATGAGGATCATGTCGAGTTCCTCCGCAAGACGCGGCGGCTGCCCGACGCGGACAAGGTGCAGGTCCGTCTTGCGCCGACAAAGGAGATTACGCCGGAGCCGGAGGAAGGCAAGCGGGTAGTCTTCCGCTCGCATTTCTTGCGCGGCATCGGCTTGCCCACGAGCGCCTTCTTCCGCTCCTTTCTCGAGTTCTACCAACTCCAGCCGCACCACCTCACCCCGAACACGGTGGTGCTGTTGTCCACCTTCGTCACCTTGTGTGAAGGCTACCTCGGCGTCCTCCCCACCCTCGAGCTCTGGGGGGAGTTCTTCCAGTCCAAGCTGGGCACGCGCATGCAGGGCGTGCCGGCTCAGAGTGGCGCCTTCGTCGCGATGCGGAGGGTGGCTTCCGACAACCCCTTCCCCGTCATCACGCTGATCCAGTCGGTGAAGCTATGGCAGAAGTCATACTTCTACGTGAAGAACGTCGCCCCGCAGGGCGACTACGTCAATCTGCCGGCTTACGTAGCCAGCCCACCGGCAGGCAGGCGGCCCCAGTGCTCCTATCGGGCCGTGACGCTGACACCGGCTGGAGCCGCAGCTGTCGCCCGACTGCGGGTGATGATCCAGTCGGAGGGCTTGTCGGGGCCTGACCTGCTGGCCGCCTTCGTCACGCGCCAGGTGCTCCCACTCCAGAGCCGCCCTCATCTGATCTGTCAGATGAGCGGCCAGCTCGATCCGAGTCGGATGTGCACCAAAGACATGCCGCACGACGAGGTGGCCCATATGGTGAACTACCTTGCGAACTGCAAGCTCTCCGCAGAGTGGCAGTTCGGTGTCACGACCGGTTTTCCAATAAAAATATTTATTGAGAAACCGATCCCTTTTACGGACCAGCAGAGAAGAATCCATCTCACTGGTAGACAATTTCTTGATCACATAAGAAAAACCAGGAGTACTAAATATAATACAAGGTTGAGCGGAGACTGCTCAACAATTTATTACAAGCACGCCGATAATACATAAAGGCGGATAGGGTGGCATAACTACTGACTCATAATAAAAGCGGTAGTGGATATGTCACAGTGAAGTGGGTGACATGACTCCTGAATCTAACAGCTCTTCGAGCGTCGGAGCGAGGCTCGAGGATACTTATTGTGGGTGGCGGAAGCGAATATAATACAAGTGATCAATATCCAGGATCGCACGGGATTGACTGGGACTCCTCTAGGCGTCGGACTCACTATCAAACTCTTCATCCATGAGATCGCCTTCGTCAACATCTGGCCAAATCAACAAGCCAGGTGAGTACTATGAAAGTACTCGCAAGACAGTTCAGACATAAGATATAACAAATGTAAACATGATGCATATGAACAGAATAATAGAGCGCACTCAGACAGAGAAATAGCCATGCATGGGAAATAAAAGGGAAGTCGGGCGGTAGTCCTCCCGAAATCCCAAAGTAATACTGAAGGCCAATCGAGTGTCTGAATGACTCCTCGAAAGGATACAAATGAAATAACAATGCCGCAGTCGGGCGTCAAGGCGACACCACATAAAGGGCTTATAATGGAAAAGAAATGACAGTGCGTGCCACAGTCGGACGTCTGAGAGACATCACGTAAAGGGCTTATATCAAAAGTAAACAACGAGCGTGCCATAGTCGGACGTCTGAGCGACATCACATAAAGGGCTTATATCAAAAGTAAATGACATGAGTGCCACAGTCGGACATCTGAGCGACGTCACATAAAGGGCTTATATCAAAAGTAAATGACATGAGTGCCACAGTCGGACGTCTGAGCGACATCACATAAAGGGCTTATATTACATAACTTGATATTTCAGCAGCTCATGAATTTAAAACATTCACGGGAGTATTCAGGTACGAGATAAATAAAAGGTTAGTCCATCCACAGGAATGATAATACAACCGGGTTTACCACTCAAACTTGTTTACCGGGGATTTACCATGGAGACTGACATAGGGACTGACATGGATATGGATATGCTAGCCACGGTCCTTGACCATGGACACGATGACTCGGAAGGATTTGACTCTGCAGAGTTTGTACTCTTAACCACAGCCAACGGATTTCAGTAGCCACAAGGGACTAGTTCCGTTTACGGTGTTTTAGGAGAAACACATCTAACCCGTACACACCACTTCAACATTCCGATGCCAGGAATCACCCTTGGCAACGTTCAAGAAAAACCTTGAGACGGGGAGGCTACAACCTCGGGTAGCATGGGATCAAATTTATACCGCGCGCTCTAAGGGGTGCCCCCCTCTCGGTCCCAACCGGAAACACCCATGCCCCCTGACCGGATGACTGGCTTTAATCCAGGGCCATGGAACCCTCATCCCGGCCCCTCTATTTGGTGTGTACAAGGAAAGAGGTTAGCAACTTACTAAACCGTACTCTTTGCAGAAGACATGTGGCAGCACGAAAGGGGAAGGACGGTAACGTGACTCAGTCCACGTTAACGTCGGAGTTTATCGGATGACGTAAGACTGGCATGCTACAACAATACCATCTTACTACCTTTCATGTCACCACATGATCAGGTCATCTCTCATCAAAGATCACAGTAACTTCGGAACACACGGTTAGTTGCCTTGCATGCAACGTAATACTCACCGATGCTCATATGCCATGCACAAACCATTCAAGAAAACATGCAAAACACCTATCATATCAAAGGTTCAAACATGCTTTCCTGGTTCGGAGAAGTCGGAGTCTAGCTCGGCGAAGTTCGCGGCTCCGTCACCTCCTCCGGAACCTACGGTATAGCGAAACCGTATACTAACGTGAAAACCGTTGCGTGCATAAAAATTATTCCAAATTTTTTCCAAATAAATACTAAAAAAACTAGACAAAAATATAAGACTGACAAAAAAGAATCAATCAAAAATCATCTTTTATTTAAAAGATATAAGGGTTTTAGTCCAAGGACTGATCTGTGATGAAACAGAAAAGATCCCGGGACTTGTTTGAGAAAACAGAAAACGGTTCGGTAGGAAATGCGCCAGCCCAAAGAGAAAACGCATTTGGCCCGAAGGCGCTTTCAGAAAACGGTTCGAGGGGGGGAAAAGAAAAGAGGCTGACGGGGGGGTCCCACCCGTCAGGTTTAAAACTCCAACGAAGCTCGTCGGCGCCCGAAGGCTGCGGTGGTTGCCGGCGTTGAACCACGGCGAGGCGGAGAGATCGGAGGGTACCAAGAGGTTCAGGGTGTTCTTCCGCGTCGGTGGGTGGTGGACTTGGCCGTCGGAGAGCACCACGTCGACGGCGACACTTTCTCCGGCGGACGGTGGTTCGGGCGATGTTGGAATACTCCGGTGGGTGCTGCAAACTCCAAATTGAAGCGCAGGTCAGAAGAGTGGAAGCATTAGAAGAATACTGGCAAGAGCTGAAGGGTAGGGGTGCACACATGGGGGTGAATCGAGCTGGGTCCCGAAGCGGGTCGAGGCGGTCGGAGTTGGGGAAGAAGACTCCCTTGGGGGCTGCCCAGTGGCTTGGCGTGGTACTGGAGGTGTGCAGAGGTGGTGTGGGTTCGAGTTCGAGCTCGGGGCCTCCTTTTATAGGCGATCCGAGGGGGCGGCCATGAACGGGATAGCTCCGGCGAGCGATTACGGCGAGGCAGAGGTTGGGCAGGGGGTTTAAGGGGCTAGGCACCATCTGGGAGGATCACTGGTGCCGTTCCCCCGCTAAACCTCGGCCGGGCTAGGCGTAATGCGCCGATCCTCGACGGGACGGCCGTACGGGCACGGCGGCGGCAGGGAGCGCGCTCCGCGCCTACCAGTTCACAACGAAGGACTGCAGCGTGCACGGGTGAGTGGATGGCCATGCGGTGGCCTCTGGTGGCTTGGGCGGCGTCGTCCAACGCTGCGCCTCTCTGGCAGCCGCAAAGGCCGCTGCTGCCGTCGCTCACGGGGTGGCGCACCTCCTCCTGCTCGTCGCCGACGCCCGCAATCTTCCAGGTGATCGTGGGGCGCAGGGATAAGAAGGAGGGAACAGGGAGCAAGGCGCCACCGTGGTACTGGCGAGATCGAGGAAAGGTTCTGAAGAAAACGACAGCAGTTTCTAAAACTGTTTACTGAACTTGACAGTAACAGTGCCCTTCAAGTGTTCGACGAAATGATTTGGCATGAAGAAATTTTTTTCTGGAGCTGGGACTTGGTGAGGTGACCTCTCACTGCATCCAGAGGCTGCCTGAATTTTCTCAAATTTTTAGGAGGAGAAAACAATTGAATTTCATCAAATTTGGCAAATAAGGTCCAAACTTGCAGCAAGTACAATTTGAAAATTTTGAACTGGAGACCAGTGGATCTTCATGGATCTTGGTTGAGGGCTCTAAGGACTAGCCAGGGAAATTTGTTTGGAGGCCAAACTCAAAGTAGAAATGGTAGTTCCTTTGTAAATCTCCAAGAGCCAAAGTAGAAGGCAGAAAATATTTCTGATAAGGATTAAATGGAAGAAAATTCATGGGGAGGTTCAACTTGCTGGATTTGAAGTATATCTTGACACAAAGATGGGGAATGGCTTTTGGGAGGGGATTTCCACTTAGGTCATGGCAAGAGGAGATTTTGAAGAGGGGAAAAAGATCACTCCAAATTCCATAGGGCTATTTAAAAGATTTTGTCCAAAAGTTTAATTTCCCAAATGAAAAACATTTGGTGTTGAGTCCACATAAGATTGGAAAAACCTCCAAGACCAAAAATCAAGTCTTGGGTGAATCCAAACAAAACACTTGTCATAAAAGAAATTTTTTGAGAGGGAGAGTTCTTTAGAAGAAAATTTTAAATAACATCCCTCCAATCAAAGAAAAGTTTGAAAAAGCCAAATAAAATTTTTGGGTGTCACAACACCTACCCCCTTAGGAAAAATCTCGTCCCCGAGATTTCTGCTGATCCTTATATAGATGTGGGTACTCTGCCTGAAGAAAATCTTCCCTTTCCCATGTAGCTTCATCCTCGGTGTGATTGCTCCACTGAACCTTGAAATTTTTTGTTGTTTTCTGACGGGTCCTCCTTTCAGACTCTTCCAATATCTTTACTGGCCGCTCTCTGTAGGTGAGGTCTGGTTGTACATCAATCCTCTCATGAGATACATGCTTCTCCGGGTTGTTCACACATTTCCTCAACTGTGAGACGTGGAACACGTCGTGGACGTCTGACAGCTCTTTGGGTAGGTCCAGCTGGTAGGCTACTGTGCCTCTTCGTGCAACTATACAGAAAGGTCCAATAAATCTTCATGCAAGGCGGTGAAGGAGCCACAGACGGTGTCGGCGTAAGTATATACTCCTTCGTGTATTCTTTTTTCTTTTCTCTAGTAGCTCCTGAGTCCTTGTCTTTTCTCCAAAAAACCAGGGCTCCATTGTCGCTCGAGCGGGCTGCTGCCGCCTCCGTCATTGGGTCGCCGGGAGGATCTGGGAGCACTACTCGCCGCGTGGACCCCCGTGCCGATCTTCAGGCGGCGACGGAGCGGAACACGCGGGAGGCACGGGAGGAGCGGGAGGCGCGGGAGGCGGAGGCATTGAGGGCGGCCGCCGCCAAGGAGGCGCAGGAGGAGGAGGCGGCGAAGGCGCGCGCTGACGCCGCGGCCAAGGCCCAAGCGGAGGCTGCGGCTGCGGCGATGGCGGAGGGGGCCTTGCTGGTCACCCCACTGCGCGTTGCGGCGCCTGGGGCCCCAGAGCCCTCGCCAGAAGAAGCCAGCGGTGACCAGCCAGGGCTGGAGAGGGAAGACGACATCGTCATCCTGGAGAGGGTAGCGGCACCGGCCCCGCCGACTGGGGCGACTCAAGGCGGCCGGCCTGTCCTGCCGCCTGTGCAATCGGCCGGGGGCGAGCCGGCCGCGAGGACTGATCTGGCGGTCCGGACGCCGTCGCGCCAGCGCACGGGGAAGGCCGCATCAGAGCCTCAGCCGGCCGCGGGCTCTAGCTCGTCGGCCCAGGATATGGAGGCGGCCAGTGCCAGCTCGGGGTGGACGCCGGGCGGAGGGACGGCCGTGATGAATGTGGCCGCGCAAGATGTCCGGACCCGGCTCCAAGCCCAGGCTACGGCGCTGAGGAAATACAACGACGAGTTCCTTGCGACGCGGGCGGCCATCCGGGTTAGTCTTCTTATCTTGTTTTTTATCTTGGTTTCTTCCGTGGGGGCGCGTCAGCGTACCCACTGGGTGTAGTCCCCTAGTTCCGAGTCGGCTACTGAGCAGGCGGCTTGGAACTTCTTAGAGGATCTAGTTTTGCTATTCTTGCTCTTACTTCGCTCTTCTGCCTGTCTTGCAGGACTACCACAATCTTCGCACGGCTGCCTTCAACTCCCAGGCTCGGGAGCTGACCCAGAAGACCGCCGACCTATCTGAGTGCCGGGGTAAGTGCTTCGTCCTTTATCTCACGTGGGGGCGCGTCAGCGCACCCACTGGGTGTAGTCCCCGAGATTCGGGCCGACTACTGAGCAGTTGGGTCGGATCTTCCTTGACGACTTCTTCTTATTGCTTCTTCTTTCTCTACCGTCCCTGCAGCGGCCAACGCCAGTCTAAGGGAGCAGCTGGGAGGGTCTCAGGCCGCCCTTCGTGCTAATGAGGCCGAGTTTGCCGCCTTGGTGCAGGAGCGTGACCGCCTGGCCAAGAGGTTGGCCGACCAGGAGGAGAGCCACCAGGCGGCTCTGAAGGCGGTGCAGGACAGCGAAGCCGCCCTCCAGGCCGAGTATGAGACAGAGGCGGCTGGCTGGGCCGAAGCAAGGCAGACGCTGATCAATGGCTATGGCCAGATCAAAGATTTGGTTGACGGTAAGCCATCTTCTTCTTCGTCCTTTCTTGCCGTTTGCCGCTTTTGGCTCATTTTCTGACTTGGTGTTTCCTCTTCTTTCTCTTTCTTTCTTGCGCAGAGTACTTCCCTGGCTACTCTACCGCCGCCAACCAGATCATCGAGGCCCGCCGTGAGGCATGGAGGCAGGCTGGCGCCGAGATTGCACCAAACGCTAGCCGGTCGCTGGAGGAGCAGCTCTTGGCGATCCAGGCCCGCCTCCAGCCGGCTCATCGACTGCTCCGCCGGCTTCAATGTGCCGGGGCGTAGGTGTTGGCCGCCCTCTGGCCTGGTGAAGTGGTTCCCCGCACCCCCAGTCGGACTGCCGATTGGTTGGAGGTGGCGGTCGGCCGCTTCGAAGCCTGGAAGGCTTCGGCGGCTCGGTCCGGCGCCAGGTGGGCACTGGAGTTCGTCAAGGCCTGGTATCCCGGCCTGAGTCTGGACCAGCTGGCTACCTGGCGGCAGCAGGCCGACACGGAGCTGGAGCCGGCGCGGCCGGCTATCATCCGGCGGGCTTCGGCGATCGCCGACTACACCGACACCAGCGCCTTCGCCCCTGAGGTAGATGACAACGGTGTTGCCCAGCCGGAGGAATGGTTCAGGCTGAACCCGGCGGACGGCGAAGACTCGGCGGAGGAGATCGACTCAAGCGACGAGGGCGAAGAAGAGGAGGAGGAGGGTGAAGACGCCGGGCCGGATGGTGGAGCGGCCGGCCAGCCTCAGCTTGACCGTGCCTCCAGCAACACGGCATGCGCGGGTGCGCCGCCTGCCACCGGCGGTGATCAAGCCGAGACCCGCCAGCCAGCCACTCCTTCAGCCGGTGACGCCGTCTCCACCGACCAACCAGGCTCCCACATCGCACCTTTAGTCTAGTCTGCTATCTTTTATTTTCCTGTCTTGTCACTTTTGGAACAATATTCTGTTAAGTTTACACAATTCCACCCACTGGGGGTGTATTCGAACTATGTCGATTGCCGGCCTGTTGGGGGCTTTATATGTATATATGACTATGCAAGTGTTTGGCTTTTCCTTGTTCTTTGCTTTTCATCCTTCTGCTGTTTCCTTTGCCGCCCTCCCTTGGTTGCCGCCTCCCCAGTCAGGCAGTTGCTCTGCAATCTGTGGCTGGAGAAGTGCTTGGCCAATTGGGAGGGCAAGTACTCTAGCTTTGTTGGATTATAGCGAAGTGTTTGGGAAGCCGGCCAGCCGGCTGTTCTGACAGGCGGCAAGCATGGTCGGAGGCCGTCTTTTCGCTATACAAGTTCATTAGTCCTTAGCCGTTTTTCGTGTGGGCGTCCATTCTACCTTGGCTCTTTCTAGTCAGACAGTCGGTTCTTCAAGCTGCGACTTTCAACAAGAGAGGACTCGGGAGCCGGCACACTACTTGTCTGACTTCAGGTAGAACTTTAATATAGCTTAAGGCGGCCAGTCCCCGGGCCGACTAGTCGAACCCGGTGCCAGACAGGAAATCAAATGTAATAATACATTCATGGATATGACACTCGTCACTCATAGATAAATGAAGGCAGTCCCTGAGTGCTCCTCGGGGGGCCTGTTGTTTCGTACTTAAAAAAGGGTAGCATGATACATACTACTTTCAACTGTAAAATCTTCTCAGGAGGTTCGCGTTCCATGGTCGCTCTGACTCCTTGCCGGAGTCATCCCTCTTGCATGCTCTTGGTTTTTGCGCGTTGATCAAGTAGTAGGAGTCATTGCCTAGTGCCTTGCTAATGACGAAAGGGCCTTCCCAGGGGCCGAGAGCTTGTGCTGGCCGGCTGTTCGCTGGATCAGCCGAAGCACAAGGTCGCCCTCCTGGAAAGATCTTGGCTTGACCTTGCGGTTGTGGTAACGGCGCAACCCCTGCTGGTAGATGGCGGACCGGCTGAGTGCTAACAGCCGGCCTTCTTCCAGTAGGTCGACACCGTCTTCTCTTGCTTCCTTGGCCTCCGCCTCCGTGTACATGGTGATCCGAGGTGAGTCGAACTCGATGTCGGTTGGGATGACAGCCTCGGCACCATATACAAGGAAGAATGGAGTGAAGCCGGTTGACTTGTTAGGGGTAGTACGCAGACTCCAGAGGACAGCCGGCAGCTCATCGAACCAGCAGCCGACCGATCGCTCCAGTGGTACAACCAGTCGGGGCTTGATGCCGGAGAGGATGAGTCCATTTGCTCACTCGACCTGGCCGTTTGACTGCGGGTGGGCAACGGACGCTAAGTCCAGTCGGATACCCTGCGTCGCGCAGAAACGTGCCAGTGCTCCTTTGGCAAAGTTTGTGCCGTTGTCGGTGATGATGCTGTGCGGTACGCCATACCGAGTAGTGATGTCGGTGATGTACGTCACGGCAGTCGGCCCATTCAGCTTCTTGATCGGCTTCGCTTCGATCCACTTGGTGAACTTGTCCACGGCGACAAGCGGATGTGTCAAGCCGCCGCGAGCTGTCTTGAAAGGGCCCACCATGTCTAATCCCCAGACGGCAAAGGGCCAGGTGAGGGGAATGGTCTTGAGTGCAGAAGCCGGCAGGTGTTGCTTGGAACTGAAAACTTGGCATCCTCTGCAGCTCTTGACTATCTCTTTGGCATCTTCCAAAGCAGTCGGCCAAAAGAAACCGTGGCGGAAAGCTTTGGCCACAAGTGACCTTGAGGCAGTGTGGTGGCCGCATTCGCCTTGATGGATATCCTTGAGGATTGCCAGTCCTTTTCCTAGCTCGACACAGCGCTGGAAGACTCCAATGACGCTGCGCTTGACAAGCTCTCTGTTGATTATTGCATATGCTCCGGCTCGTCGTTGCACTAGTCTTGCTGAGATCTTATCAGCCGGCAGCTCTCTGTTGACTAGGAATTTGAGGATGGGCTGGGCCCATGATGGAGCTGTGACCTCTTCTTCTGTTAGTATGGCCACCATGACTCTGGTGGGTGGGTTGGGTGGCGTGGAATTGGAGTCGGCCACCGCTTCTTGTGTTGCTGCAGTCCCCGGGCTGACTGCTGCAGTCCCCGGGCCGGGTTCTGAAGTCCCCGGGCCGAGTGCGACTACGGCAGTCCCCGGGCCAGTTGTCGAAGTCCCCATGTGTCACAGCCCCAGATCAACCCTTGCTTGACTTCTCTTGCATCCATGCATCATGTTTAAATTCAAATGAAATTTGAATTGAGGAATTTTCAAAGCCTCAGAAACCTTTTAAAAATGATCAACATTAAAATCTTCTCAAAGAAGCCCAAGAAAACGTTCCTGTTAAACCTTGAAAAATATTGGCAAGAATAACATTCAAACCAATATTTTTGGAATCACAGAAATATTTATTTTGGGCCTTTTTGAATTAAATCAATGACATATTTGGGTTGGATTTATTTCTGTTACATAAGAAATAAAGTTCATATATTTTTGTGAGTTGCCTGTGACCTTGGACTAGTTTCTGAGCTCACATAACAAATTACAGAAAGTTTAGAAAATGATCTGATGTTTTAAATCAAGTCAAAACAAATAGCAGAAAAATTAGAAAAGAGAAATAAAAGTCGGAAGAGAGAGAGAACCTTACCTGGGCCTTACCTGCAGCCCAAGTGGCTAGGCCAGCCCACCTGGCCCATGCCAGTCACCACCTACCTTTGCCAGTAGGCAGAGGAGGGGGACAGCGCACCGCCGCCGAGCACGCGCCCGCGCCACCTCCTGCTTCCCTGGCCCCTCCTGGCGACGCCACGACGACGCCCCGAAGCCCCTGTCTCCTCTCCCTCACTCGCTGCACTCTCTCCCCTCCCCTGTCCCTCTCGCGCGCACACACCCGAGCGGAGCTCGTCGACGCCGCTCGCCATAGCCATGGCCACCGGCCACCCCTCGCCCCGCCGATGAGTCCACGAGCTCCGCCTCGACGCCTTGAAGCTCCCCCTCAACGCGAGCATCGCCGGACGCCCTGTCGCCTCGCCATCGACCCGTCGTCTCCGCGCACGGCCGTGCATCGCCGCTGCCAAATTCCGACGCCGTCCGTGCCTCCCCGAGCTCGCCGAGAACCTCTTCGTGACCGCGGTGAGCCCCCGGTCATTTCCCCCTAACCCTGTCCCCGTTTGGTTGCCGTAGCACCATACCCCACGAGCACCGAAGCTCGCCGCCGCCATTGCCAACGAGCTCCGTGCTCCTGAGCTCGGCCGCTCGCCCGAGCATCACCAGCGTGCTTGCCGCGCTCCTGTGAACCTGAAGCACCCGGCCGTTCGCCCCGCCGTGCCCCACAGCCCCGTTCCCAACCTCGCCCGAACTCCGGCGGCCGCAAAGAGCCCGCCGTCGTCAACTCTGTCCACCCCAGACCCTCCCGCGTGTTCCATTGGATGGGCGCGAGCGCTAGCTACCCATAGCACCCATCCGCGCGTCGAATGGACGCCGGAGCCGCGATTCCGGCGTGCCTCCGCCGTGG
Source organism: Triticum aestivum (assembly GCF_018294505.1). NCBI lineage: Eukaryota > Viridiplantae > Streptophyta > Magnoliopsida > Poales > Poaceae > Triticum > Triticum aestivum. Next base: position 316,402,001 of record NC_057814.1, on the reverse strand, counting down.
CCAGAGGTCACCGGCGGCTAAGCGCCGGCCTAACCCCGATTAGGCTAGTGCTAATGATGCCCTGTGCAATTGACATGCGGGCCCCACTATATAATTAACCAGCTAACAAAAATAGAATAAATTAATCTAAGTCCAGTGGCCCACGTGTCAGTTTGACTACGCTGACGTGGTCGTTGACCTGGCCCCACTGGTCAGCCACTGTTCCTGCCCTGTCACACTGACGTGTGGACCCCACTGGTCAGGTTTGACCTGACCGGGTTAGTTGACCTGCTGACGTCACACTGACGTCAGGCTGACGCAGTAAAGCATTATCTGGATTTAAGTTTATTCGGAAAATTCCAGAAAATAGAATAAACTTCTAAAATTCATAGAAAATCAACCGTAGCTCAGAATGAGATAATTTATATATGAAAAATTATCAGAAAAATGCAATCTATCCATCTGTATCATTTTCATGCATGTCAAACTAAGTTATACCTGCTGTATAGGTGAAAACATGATAATGCATTATTTGAATTCATAGTTTGAATTTGAATTTGAACCTTGAGTTCAAATCAACCCAAACCTTTCTGTTGCTAGTTGCATTAGGCCAAATCACGTCATATTGCCATGTCATGATCATGCATCATATTGTGCATTGCATTGATTGTGTTCTTCCTTGTTTGCCGGTGATTGTCCCCTCTCGATAGCCGTGATTCCGACGATGAGTTCGATGACACCGATGAAGAACTATAATATCTTCAGAAGTGCCAGGCAAGCATAACCCCTTGTTCATTCCGATACAATCCCACTCTCTCGCTCCTGCTCTCTTTACTGCATTAGGACAACAACGATTCAACTGTTACATGCTGCGGTAGTTGAACCCCTTATCCTCTGCATGACCTGTCATTGCCACAGTAAATAGATGAAACCCACTAGCATGAGTAGGAGTTGTTTGAGCCCTAATGTGCCTACTCATTCATGCCTGTTTGTCATGCCTGCTACTGCTTAGAGTTGAGTCGGGTCTGATTCGTCGGGGATGAATTGGAATGGTGATGAACATGTCCTACTTTGTGTGAGCTAAGTGTGTGAACACGATTTGGTAAAGGTAGCGGTGAGAAGCCATGTAGGAGTACATGGTGGGTTGTCTCATTGAAGCCGTCCTCAGGAACTGAGTTCTGTGTTTGTGATCCATGATACAGTTACTACCACGCATTGGGCCCGAAACCAATGGACCCTCTCGGCTTCTTAATCACCCTTGTCCTCTGTCCAGGAGTTGCAAGTAGTTTCTGGTGTTTGTAGTATGCTGGAGGCCGTGGACAGCGCTGACCGGAGGGGTGGGTTGTGATGCGGTAGGCACGTGGCACGGTGTACCGGGCGCCCTTTGGTGTCTCGGGAACCCTGCACACATCGTTCGGGGCCGTATGTGGAAACCTCGGCCGGACTCCCTGCGGATGGAACCTGAATAGGCGATAAACCTGGACTAGAGACTTGAGTGTTTAGGTAGGTTGTGGCCGACTCCCTCGCCAGGCTTCCGCTTGAAGGTTGCCGAGGTACACGACGTGTACATGGTGGTAAGTGGCGAGAGCGTGTGTGACGAAGTACACCCCTGCAAGGTTAACATCATCTATTCGCATAGCCGTGTCCGCGGAAATGGACTTCTGGGTTGCCTATAACAGTTCATAGACAAGTGAAAGTGGATACTCTAAAATGCGCAAGATAAGCGTGAGTGCTATGGATGGCGTTCTCGTAGGGAGACGGGAGCGGATCCATAGTGGAGTATTGATATGGTGATTAGGTGGACTCGTGTGCGCCACCTCAAAAGAGTTGCTTGCAGTCGTAGTTAGGATAGCCACCGAGTCAAAGCTGGCTTGCTGCTGTTAAACTCCACCACCCCCCTTTGTTGATACCGATGCATATGTAGCTAGTTCTGATGTAAGTCTTGCTGGGTACATTTGTACTCATGTTTGCCTATTTTATGTTTTTTGCAGAGAGACGCCAGTCTCGCTAGTAGTTCTGTGTGGACTTCGACGTTTAGCTTGATACCTTAGCTACGATCTTGTGCGCTCGGCAGGATCTAGTAAATAGTCAGGCTTCTCAGCCTTTTTCATTTGTAGATGTCTGTACTCAGACATGTTAAGCTTCCGCATGTGCTTTGACTTGTATGCTCTGAATGTTGGGTCATGAGACCCATGTTTGTAATATCTGGCTCTTCGGGGCCTAATGAATAAATACTCTGAGTCGTAGAGTCTTGTTGTGATGCCATGTTGTATTTGCACATATCGAGCATATTGTGTGTATGATTGAAATGCTTGGTATGTGTGGGATCCGACAACCTAGTTGTTTATCCTTGGTAGCCTCTCCTATGGGGAAATGTAGTCTTGTGCTCCCATGAGCCATAGTAGTCCGCTACAGCCCAGTTCACCGGAGTCCTGCTAGCCCAGCACTACTGCTCCTGAACACTTGACTGGCCGGCATGTGTTCATATCGTTCCTGTGTCTGTCCCTTCGGGGAAATGTCACGCGGTGACATCCGGAGTCCTGCCTAGCCTGCTACAGCCCGGGTTCCCGGAGTCCTGTTAGCCCAGTGCTACAGCCCTGATTCGCACGCTGCTGACCGACACGTTCGATGTTGATTCATATATGCCTGTCCCCATACGTTAGTGCCGCTTTGGGTTCACGACTAGCCATGTCGGCCCGGGTTCTCTGTCATATGGATGCTAGCGACATTATCATATACGTGAGCCAAAAGGCGCAAACGGTCCCGGGCCATGGTAAGGCGACACCCGTGGGAATACCGTGCGTGAGGCCGCAAAGTGATATGAGGTGTTACAGGCTAGATCGGTGTGACGTAGAATCGGGGTCCCGACAGCGTTGGTATCAGAGCCTGACTGCCTGTAGGTTTACCAAGCCAAACTGGTCGAAGTTGAGTCTAGAAATGCTTTAGTTATATAAGGGAATTGATTGTGGAAGGGAACGTAAGGCTCTTTTTACTCCTTTACCTTATGCCCTTCTGATCTGAGTCACCCTCTTCTCTTCTACGGGGATTAAGAACTAGGCTACTCATGTTTCTATCAGGATCACGTGTTACTAATCCGTAGACTCGTAGGATTGATGGTCTCAAGCCTTAGTTCGGTTCCTACTACTTCCATGTGTTCTTAGTTGATCTCAGAACATTGATATTGTAATGTTAAGTGGTTATGCCACCATTTTTTTGTAGGATGTCTCAAATCCTTTGAGCATTTACAGTCGTTACGCTGTCCGAGTCATCCCAGGTTCCTAAATGGTCTGATGCATTGCAAATCCTTTCTTTCCGTTCTCGATGTTCCTTTGGGCCAGATTAACCACACTAATTGCTGAGTTGAGGTATTCTATTGCCTCGGCATATATGTTGGAGTTATTATTACGACCCTAGGTGTCTTAGAAGATTACCTAGTAAGCTAGCTATGCTTGTATTCCCAGTGTGCAGATTCTGGCCATTATTCTCGAAAGCATCCCGTGATGCCATCTAGTTAGTAGGCATTCTACTTCTGGGTTCTTGAGCCCAAGATTCACTCCACTTACCTCCTGTTGATAGTGTTTGCTAGTTCCCTTAAGTTATTAGTAACCTTTGCATTAGTCCTCGAGGTCCGAGGTATATCGTTCTTCTAAATACCATGAACCATTCTTGGCAGGAGTTCGTTTGAACCAAAAGGTCACGACCAGAGTGCTCTTAATGAGTACTCCATTCATATTGTGACTCTGCCAGTCCTACCTTTCTGCATGGGTTATCTAGAAGAAACTTGTTGGACTTGGTTCGACATACTAATCCATGCATCCACAACTCAGAAAAAAAGCATATGTTCCTTTGGGTTGTCCCTCTTTAGTTATTTTCTGGCCCTCGTCTATCAATTGATAGTCAGGAGTAATTGTGCATTTGTGTTATCGATGCCTATTATTCCTGTGGTCTGTCAAGCCATTCTAATCCGGAATGACTAGGAGAAACAAACTCCAGTACCTCGTCCATCTCTGGGATTGGGCCAAAGTAGTTGTATTCCACAGATCAAAATGCCAATCCAGCTTTTGCTCTGTTCTACCTTGGAGTGTTACCATCTTTATGTCAAGAATGTCATGAGAATTGCACCACCTCTTATGAATTCATTGACGCAGTGATACTCCTCGCCATCATCACTCGTTTCTTGGTCCCGTGTTATTGTAACCGGAACACCGACAAGTGAATTGTGATGCGTGAAATCAATACTCCTAGCAACTCCGTTGCTTGGTAGTTAAAGGACAATAATTTCATCCTTAGCGTGTTGGTTATTGAATCACTATACTAGGATTGATCGTGCTACCTTGTTCTTATTCTGGTGCACTCTTCAAACTTTGGGTTAGGATTGAATCCCTTGCTTATTTGATCATATCGTCTTGCTCTGAAAAGCAAGATTGTTCTCGATCTTAAGAACATGTCGGTGGTTCATGATTTTCCAAATATCTTCTTGGAAGTACCACCAGGTTGTCCCTGACCGATATGTTGAGTTCGTGAACAAGTTGGTTCCCTGTAAACCACCCCTTCTCCAATAATCCGTGTTGGATACCCTGAGCTAGTTGGTCAAGCTAAACAACAACTTGGAGAGTTGGAAGATAAAAGCATGCCAGCCTAGATCATTTCAAGGGATATATCTGCGTGTGTTGAAGATAGATGATATCTTCATCGATTGGTCCCTATGATCAGTTGTTGGACCTATTGTCGTATCAAGACTTTGATTTGAGTATGGGCTATCACCAAATCAAATCAGAACCAACGATGTTCATAATGTTGTCTTACTCGTGGTTGATCCCTCGAGCATACACCATTATATCTTTGGGTCTGACCAATGCTATCACTTGTTCACATAATTATGGAATTCCATCTCCATGGAAACCGGGATGAATTGTTGTTGAGCCCATCAGCAACACTGCTACCTTCCCCATGACTCGTGTTGAACGTCCAGCTAGTATTGGAAATTTTATAAGCAATATCTTCGTGTTCCGTTCATGAAGCATATGTTGGATGAAAGAAGTGACTTACTCTAATTCATGTGCATTAGATGCAAATTGCCGCCGTGAATTCGAGAAAGTTTGTTTTGCTTCCTCTGGAATCATCCCAAGTCAGTCATGCATATGTGCGAAGTATACCGTGGTTTGGAGACTTGCAACCTTCTTTCTATATGTATCCCTAGCACACCAAGCCACTAACTGACTTGTTCAAGAGAAGGAGTTCCTTCATAAGAGCTAATCCGGACTTATGAAAGAACTTCGATATCCTCGTTGATGGTTCCCAACCAGAACTCGGTAGTGTTTCATTGTAAGGCTACCATGTGGGCATGCTTGTCTGGGACAACGTGTTCACATGTTTGCAGCAGAACCAGCTCGTGTTTTGGAGCTTGCTATCGTAGTTCATCCCTTGAGAATCTCGCAACGTCATCTCGTCGATTTGTGTTGCAAACCTTAATTTTCTTTCTAGACTTGATGAGTCTGGAATATACTGAAACCAACTAGATCTGAATCTCAGGTAGATATGATGGTTGGAACATTTCCCAAGAACTATAATATTGCCCTCTCGATAACCGGTAAAGTGGATGTCGTGGCCAACACATCCAGCCGGAAGGCCTATTATTGTAGTATCTTGATTGAGGAAGTTGGCCACCTCCCCATAAGGATTTCGTAGGATTTACTCCCGCAGTTATTCCTTATGGATTCCTGCGCACCCGAAGTCCGACCTACTACTTGATGTTCAAGATACCAAACCACATCTAATGGGTTACGCTAGAACATCAAGGAGAACATTAGAAGCGGAGTGCTAAATGTCTCTCGGTCGATCATCCAGATTTTGCTCCCTTGGCTTCACTAAGGTGAAATCTGAGAAAGTGTTGTCCTCCTTTGCACCTGCATCCTCCATCACCATTCATCATGGTAGTATGATGTTGTCGGGACCCCGATTCCAAGTCACACCGATCTAGCCTGCAACACTTCATATCACTTTGCGGCCTCACGCACGGTACTCCCACGGGTGTCGCCTTACCATGGCCCGGGACCGTTTGCGCCTTTTGGCTCGCGTATATGACAATGTCGCTAGCATCCATATGACCGAGAACCCGGGCCGACATGGCTAGTCGTGAACCCAAAGCGGCACTAACGTATGGGGACAGGCATACATGAATCAACATCGAACGTGTCGGTCAGCAGCGTGCGAATCCGGGCTGTAGCACTGGGCTAACAGGACTCCGGGAACCCGGGCTGTAGCAGGCTAGGCAGGACTCCGGATGTCACCGCGTGACATTTCCCCGAAGGGACAGACACAGGAACGATATGAAACACATGCCGGCCAGTCAAGTGTCCAGAGCAGTAGTGCTGGGCTAGCAGGACTCCGGTGAACCGGGCTATAGCGGACTACTATGGCTCAAGGAGGCACTAGACTACATTTCCCCATAAGAGAGGCTGCTAAGGATAGACAACTAGATTGTCGGATCCCACACATACCAAGCATTTCAATCATACACACAATATGCTCGATATGTGCAAATACAACATGGCATCACAACAAGACTCTACGACTCAGAGTATTTATTCATTAGGCTCCGAAGAGCCAGATATTACAAACATGGGTCTCATGACCCAACATTCAGAGCATACAAGTCAAAGCACATGCGGAAGCTTAACATGTCTGAGTACAGACATCTACAAATGAAAAAGGCTGAGAAGCCTGACTATCTACCAGATCCTGCCGAGGGCACAAGATCGTAGCTGAGGTTTCAAGCTAAACGTCGAAGTCCACACGGGACTACTAGCGAGACTGACGTCTCTCTGCAAAACATAAAATAAGCAAACGTGAGTACAAATGTACCCAGCAAGACTTACATCAGAACTATCTACATATGCATCGGTATCAACAAAAGGGGTGGTGGAGTTTAACTGCAGCAAGCCAGCTTTGACTCAGTGGCTAACCTGAACTACGACTGCAAGCAACTCTTTTGAGGTGGCGCACACGAGTCCACATATTCACCATATCAATACACCACTATAGATCCGCTCCCGTCTCCCTACGAGAACGCCATCCATAGCACTCACGCTTATCTTGCGCATTTTAGAGTATCCACTTTCACTTGTCTATGAACTGTTATAGGCAACCCAGAAGTCCTTTACCGCGGACACGGCTATTCGAATAGATGATGTTAACCCTGCAGGGGTGTACTTCGTCACACACGCTCTCGCCACTTACCACCATGTACACGTCGTGTACCTCGGCAACCTTCAAGCGGAAGCCTGGCGAGGGAGTCGGCCACGACCTGACTAACCACACAAGTCTCTCGTCCAGGTTTATCGCCTATTCGGGTTCCATCCGCAAGGAGATCCGGCCGGGGTGTCGCTCACGGCCCCAAACGATGTGTGCAGGGTTCCCGAGCCCACCATCCGGGTGCCACTCGGTACACCAGGCCACGTGTGCCTAGTCTGTCCCAAGCCCACCTATACCGGGTGCCACTTGGTAGACTACTAACACTACCTACAAACACCAGAAACTAGTTGCAACTCCTGGACAGAGATCAGGTTGATTAATAAGTCGAGAGAGCTTGGAGCGCCCGGAGCCCAATGTGTGGTAGTAACTGTTCATGGATCACAAACACAGAACTCAGTTCCTGAGGACGGTTTCAATGAGACAACCCACCATGTACTCCTACATGGCCTCTCACCGCTACCTTTACCAAATCGTGTTCACACACTTAGCTCTCAACAGTAGGACATGTTCACCACTTCCAATTCATTCCCGATGAATCAGACCTGACACAACTCTAAGCAATAGCAGGCATGACAAACAAGCATGAATGAGTAGGCACATCAGGGCTCAAACAACTCCTACTCATGCTAGTGGGTTTCATCTATTTACTGTGGCAATGACAGGTCATGCAGAGGATAAAGGGGTTCAGCTACCGCAGCAAGTAACAGATAGATCGTTGTTGTCCTAATGCAGTAAAAGAGAGCAGGAGCGAGAGAGTGGGATTGTATCGGAATGAACAAGGGGGTTTTGCTTGCCTGACACTTCCGAAGATAGTATAGCTCTTCATCGGTGTCATCGATCGCATCGTCGAAGCAACGTCTACTGAGAGGGGACAATACCGGCAAACAGAGAAGAAACACGATCAATGCAATGCACAATATGATGCATGCTATGACATGGCAATATGAATGTGTTTTAAGCTAATGCAACTAGCACATATTAAATGGAGTTGGTTTGAACCTTAGGTTCAAATTCAAACTCCATATAAGACATTTCAAATGCCATTTATTCAAATTGTCATATACAATGGCTGTAAGTTGTTCAAACATGCATGAGGATGCCATAAACAGATTCTTTGGATTTTTCTGATAATTTTTCATATATGAATCATTTCATTTGGAGTTATAGATTAATTACTATGGGTTTTTGAAGTTTTAAACATTTTCTGGAATTTTCAGATTTATTACTAAATAAGAAAATCCCAGCAAATGTATTTATGACGTCAGCAGTGTGTCATAGCGACGTCAGCAGTCAACCACGGTCAAACCTGATGGTGGGACCCGCATGTCATTGAGACAGTGTTGAACTCTGGTTAATCCCGCGTTGACTCTGGCTTTGACCCGCTGCGGGGCCCACTGTCAGTGACTCTAGGGGGTTTGTTAGCGCTAATGACGGTGCCACGTCACCAACCACCGGAGTTGGACGCCGGCGACCAAACCTGACGGCGGAGGATCGCCGGAGTTGCTCGTGACGGCGCTACAGGCGGTGATTTGCGGCACGGTTTGGAGCTACGGCGAGCTGGCGTTCGCGTGCATCTGCTAGGGCAGACGGGAGGGGCTGGGACGGACCGAGCTCGCCGGAAGCAAGCTCGCGGCGGCGGCCGGAGCTCGGGCACCGACGGGTTAGGCGCCACAGCGCGTTTCGAGGCGAACTGGTGGGGTCTGCGGCTTCCTAAGGAAGCGCTGAGCATGCCTACGTGCTCTGGTGCGGCGTGCGGGTGTTGCAACCGCGGCGGCGACATGGCCGGCGGCGGGGAGCGGTCGGCTCTGGTGGTTGATGCGGCTAGGGGGCGAATCACGCAATGAGGCAAGGCGGAAACGGTGCAACGGCTCACCGCGGTTCTTCTGGTGCTGCTGGCGAGGCAGGGGAGGCACGGGGTCCGGCGAAACGATGGTGGGGATCACCGGCGCCCGAGGTCAAGATCGGCGGCGTTGGAGATGCAGCAAGGCTTCTGGCGCCGCGTGACTCGATGGAGAGGACAACGACATCATGGCGGAGCTCGTGGTTACGTCGGAGAGGCGCGGGGAAGGCTGTGGGTGCGGCAACGGCGAGCGGTGGCGACGAGCTCTGCTCGGTTGTCGCGGGAGAGAGACAAGGGAGGGGATGAGCATGGAGGGAGGAGTGAGAGGGCCCGGGGTGGCGCGTGGCGTCGTCCAGAGGGGTCGGGGAGGCCAACCAAGCAGGAGGTGGCCAAGCGCGTGGGCGCGCGCGGCGGCCACACGCCCTCGTGCCCACTGGCACGAGGAGGAAGACGACAGGCGGGAAGCTGGGCTGGGCCAGCCAGCTGGGCCGCCTGAAAGGCCAGGTAACTCCCTCTCTCTCTCTCTTTACTTTCTATTTTAGTTTCTGTTTTCCCATTTGTTTTAACTCTGTTTTGATTTAGTCTCTGCGCTAAATCATTTTATATGCTTCTTGTAAATTTTTGTTGGGACTATTTGGATTATTCCAGAGCCCCTCACATTTACCCAGAATTATTGGACATATATAAAATATATAACATGTATATATATCTAATGCAAATAATTATTGCATTAGCTTCAAATGCCCAAAACAAATATTTATGAGCTCCTAAAATTATTGGTTTGAATTTTAATTCTGGCCAATATTTCCATAGAGAAACATGAACATTTTCTTGGACCTATTTGAAGCAATATTTATCTTGGTCTTTTTCAGAAATGATTTCTGAGGCTTTCACATGTCCCCATTTCAAATTCATTGAAATTTAAACATGATGCACACATGACTAGCTAGCCTAGAGGAAACCAGAACTAGGGATGTGACAACTCACCCCTACTAAACAAAAATCTCGTCCCGAGATTCAAGCGTAGGGTAAGATGAAAAGGGAACGCAAACTAACATAATCTTCACGATCCAATTGTTCTTCTCGGAGATGTTGATTCATTGCATCCCTTGATCTCAACGTCTCGCTTTGAGAACTACATCCAACATAACAACGAATAGAGAGGGAGAATTTTTAGAAGAATCAATCTTCCTGAGGTTCGAGCAACTTAGGATCATCTTAATGATCACAAGATCAACTCACGGAATGGGACATAGAAATATCTATGGAGCTGAGAGGCAAAACATGCATCAGAAGGGACGGAAGAAACAATTTGACGAAGGTTTCAGGATAGCGAGGAAGAATTGCCATGATTCCATAATGGGGCACCTTGGAAAAGGTGACTCGTAGAATTCTTCCCTTAAGTGGCAAAAAGAATTACTTTTGATTCAGAGATCATTGAAACTCTTCATACCAGCGTAAGGCAATCACAACGATCGTGTGAACGAATTCTAAAGAATGGCATAATCGGACTAGAATGGTTGATGTGGACTACCTTGTTGATGACAACACCATGGATGGTTTTGCTTATCATCGGAAATGAATGGGACTCATGGTAAGTCCACCTTTGAAGATGATCCTAAACAGTAATTACTGAGATGCAAGCTGGGAACAAAATGCAAATGATGGGAATGATTCTGGTAACTGGGGATAACTCAACGAGAGTGATTCCACCGTTGAATGGTTCTAGCATAACCGGGGAAATTGGGGCCAATCCCAGTTAGTGCCGATGATGACACCTAATGCTTGCGCGTGCTCTCAAGAACTTGAGCATTTCCATATTCATCAAGTTTTACCAATATCCGTGTCGAGGATCCTGGCAGCACAACATACTACCATGATGAACGGTGATGGAGGATGCAGGTGCAAAGGAGGACATCACTTTCTCAGATTTTTCCTTGGCAATGCCAAAGAAGCAAATCTGGATGATCGACCGAGAGACATATAGCACTCCGCTTCTAATGTTCTCCTTGATGCACTAATATATCCCATTCATAGATATGGTTTGATATCTAGAACATCAGGTAAAAGGTCGGACTTCGGAAATATAAAAATCCATAAGGAACAACTAGGGAGCAAATCCTACGAAATCCTTATGGGGAGGTGGCCAACTTTCTCAATCAAGATACTACAATAATAGGTCTTCCGGCTGGGTGTGTTGGCCACGACATCCACTTACCGGTAACAGAGAGACCATTAGTATAGTTCTTGGGAAACGTTCAACCATCACATCTGCCTGAGATTCAGATCTGGTTGGTAACAGGATATTTCATACAGCATGTCCGGAAAAGGAAAGTTTGCAACACAAACCGACGAGATGGCGTTGCAAGATTCTCGGGAGATGGACTACGGTAGTAAGCTCCAAAACATGAGCTGGTTCTGCTACAAACGTGTGAACACGCTGTCCCAAACAAGCATGCCCACATGGTAGTCTTACAATGAAACACTACCGAGTTCTGGTTAGGAACCATTAACGAGGATATCGAAGTCCTAACATAAGTCATGATTCTTAAGAAGAGACTTCTTCTCCTTGAACAAGTCAATCAGTGGCTTGGTGTGCTAGGGATACATATAGAATGAAGGTTGCAAGTCTCCAGACCACAGAATACTTTGCACATATGCATGACTGACTTCGGATGATTCCAAAGGAAGCAAAACAAACTTTCTCGGATCCACAGCGACAACTTACATCAAATGCACATGAACTAGAGGAAGTCACTTCTTCCATCAAAACATAAACTTCATGAGCTAACACGAGGAAGATGCTTTCAAAAGTTTCCAACGCTAACTTAGATGTTCAACCAAATCATGGAGGAGATAAGGATGTTGTCGATGGGCTCAACAACAAACCATCTAGGCTTCCATATAGATGGAATTCCACAATTAAGTGAACACGGTGATAGCATTGGTCAGACCAAAAAAATGTAATGGTGTATGCTCGAGGAATCGACCACGAGTAAGACAACATTACGAACATCGTTGGTTCTGATTTGATTTGATGATAGCCCATACTCAAATCAAAGTTTGGTTAAGATGATAGGTCCATTAATTGATCACGAGGACCAATCGATGAAGAAATCATCTTTCTACAACGCACCACACAAGATATCCCTTTGGAAATGAACTAAGTTAGACAAGTTTTTATCTTCCAACTCTCCAAGTTGTTGCCTAGCTTGACCAACTAGCTCAGGGGTATCCAACACAGATTCTTGGAGAATGGGTGGTTTGGAAGAAAACCAACATGATCACGAACTCAACATAGCGGTCAGGTGACAACCTGGTAATACATCCGAGAAGATATTCGGAACATCACGAACCACCGATATGTTACTAAGCTCGAGAACGATCTTGCTTTTCAGGGCAAGACGATATGACCGAATAAGCAAGGTCTGACACTATCCTAACTCATTGATTGAAAAGTGCACCGGAAATAAGGACTAGGTAGCACGATCAATCTTAGGATGATGATTCAATAACCAGCACGCTAAGAATGAGAGTATTGCCATTAACTACCAAGCAACGAGTTGCTCAGAGTATTGATTTCACGCATCACGATTCACTTATCGGGATTCCGGTTGTGACAACACGGGACCGAGGAATGAATAATGATGGCGAGAAGTATCACTGCGTCAAGAATTCATAAGAGGTGGTGCAATTCTCATGACACTCTTGACATAAGGATGGTAACACTCCAAGGTAGAGCAGAGCAAAAGCTGGATTGGCATTTTGGTCTGCGGGATACAATTGCTTTGACCCAATCCTAGATATGGACGAGGTTCTGGAGTTTGTTTCTCCTAGTCATTCCGGATTAGAATGGCTTGACAGACCACACGAATATTAGGCATCGATAACACAAATGCACAATTACTCCTGACTATCAATTGATAGACGAGGGCCAGGAAATAACTAAAGAGGGACAACCCAAAGGAACATATGATTTTCTGAGTTGTGGATGCATGGTTTAGTATGTCGAACAAGTTCACCATATTTCTTCCGGATAATCCATGCAAAAGGAGAAGGACTGGCAGATTCACAATGTGAATGGAGAACTCGTCATGAGCACTCTGGTTGTGATCTTTCGGTTCAAGAGAACTTCTGCCATAAGCAGTTCGTGGTATTGGCAGAACGATATACCACGGACCTCGAGGGCTAAAGCAAAGGTTACTAATATCTTAAAGGAACTAGCAACTCTATCAACATGAAGTAAGTAGGTGAATCTCGAGTTCAAGAACCCAGGAGTAGAATACCTACTACTAAATAGCATCATACGGGATGCTTTCGAGAATAATGGCCAGAATCATCACACTGGGGATGCAAGCATTGCTAGATTACTAAGTGGTCCTCTAAGACACCTAGGGTCATAATAATAACTCCAACATATATGTCAAGGCAATAGAGTACCTCAACTCAACGATTAGTGTGGTTAATCTGGCCCAAAGGAACATTGGGAACGGACGGAAAGGATTTGCAAATGCATCAGACTATTTAGAAACTTGGGGTGACTCGGACAGCATAACGGCTGTAAATGCTTAGAAAGGATTTGAGACATTCACAAGGATTTGCATAGTCACTTAACAACATCATATCAAGGTTCTGGGATGAACTGTCAACTCATGGAAGTAGTAGAAACTGAACTGAGGCTTGAACCCAACAATCCTACGAGTCTACGGATTAGTAACACGTGATCCTGATAGAAAGATGAGAAGCCTACTTCTTAATCCCCGCAGAAGAGAAGAGGATGATTCAGATCAGAAGGGCATAAGGTAATGGAGTAAAAAGAACCTTACGTTCCCTTCCACAATCAATTCCCTTATATAACTAAAGCATTTCTAGACTCAACTTCGACCAGTTTGGCTTCGCAAACCTACAGGCAGCCTGGCTCTGATACCAAAGCTGTCGGGACCCCGATTCCAAGTCACACCGATCTAGCCTGCAACACCTCATATCACTTTGCGGCCTCACGCACGGTACTCCCACGGGTGTCGCCTTACCATGGCCCGGGACCGTTTGCGCCTTTTGGCTCGCGTATATGACAATGTCGCTAGCATCCATATGACCGAGAACCCGGGCCGACATGGCTAGTCGTGAACCCAAAGCGGCACTAACGTATGGGGACAGGCATACATGAATCAACATCGAACGTGTCGGTCAGCAGTGTGCGAATCCGGGCTGTAGCACTGGGCTAAGAGGACTCCGGGAACCCGGGCTGTAGCAGGCTAGGCAGGACTCCGGATGTCACCGCGTGACATTTCCCCGAAGGGACAGACACAGGAACGATATGAAACACATGCCGGCCAGTCAAGTGTCCAGAGCAGTAGTACTGGGCTAGCAGGACTCCGGTGAACCGGCCTATAGCGGACTACTATGGCTCAAGGAGGCACTAAACTACATTTCCCCATAAGAGAGGCTGCTAAGGATAGACAACTAGATTGTCAGATCCCACACATACCAAGCATTTCAATCATACACACAATATGCTCGATATGTGCAAATACAACATGGCATCACAACAAGACTCTACGACTCAGAGTATTTATTCATTAGGCTCCGAAGAGCCAGATATTACAAACATGGGTCTCATGACCCAACATTCGGAGCATACAAGTCAAAGCACATGCGGAAGCTTAACATGTCTGAGTACAGACATCTACAAATGAAAAAGGCTGAGAAGCCTGACTATCTACCAGATCCTGCCGAGGGCACAAGATCGTAGCTGAGGTATCAAGCTAAACGTCGAAGTCCACACGGGACTACTAGCGAGACTGACGTCTCTCTGCAAAACATAAAATAAGCAAACGTGAGTACAAATGTACCCAGCAAGACTTACATCAGAACTATCTACATATGCATCGGTATCAACAAAAAGGGTGGTGGAGTTTAACTGCAGCAAGCCAGCTTTGACTCAGTGGCTAACCTGAACTACGACTGCAAGCAACTCTTTTGAGGTGGCGCACACGAGTCCACATATTCACCATATCAATACACCACTATGGATCCGCTCCCGTCTCCCTACGAGAACCCCATCCATAGCACTCACGCTTATCTTGCGCATTTTAGAGTATCCACTTTCACTTGTCTATGAACTGTTATAGGCAACCCAGAAGTCCTTTACCGCGGACACGGCTATTCGAATAGATGATGTTAACCCTGCAGGGGTGTACTTCGTCACACACGCTCTCGCCACTTACCACCATGTACACGTCGTGTACCTCGGCAACCTTCAAGCGGAAGCCTGGCGAGGGAGTCGGCCATGACCTGACTAACCACACAAGTCTCTCGTCCAGGTTTATCGCCTATTCGGGTTCCATCCGCAAGGAGATCCGGCCGGGGTGTCGCTCACGGCCCCAAACGATGTGTGCAGGGTTCCCGAGCCCACCATCCGGGTGCCACTCGGTACACCAGGCCACGTGTGCCTAGTCTGTCCCAAGCCCACCTGTACCGGGTGCCACTTGGTAGACTACTAACACTACCTACAAACACCACAAACTAGTTGCAACTCCTGGACAGAGATCAGGTTGATTAATAAGTCGAGAGAGCTTGGAGCGCCCGGAGCCCAATGTGTGGTAGTAACTGTTCATGGATCACAAACACAGAACTCAGTTCCTGAGGACGGTTTCAATGAACAACCCACCATGTACTCCTACATGGCCTCTCACCGCTACCTTTACCAAATCGTGTTCACACACTTAGCTCTCACACAGTAGGACATGTTCACAACTTTCCAATTCATTCCCGATGAATCAGACCTGACACAACTCTAAGCAATAGCAGGCATGACAAACGAACATGAATGAGTAGGCACATCAGGGCTCAAACAACTCCTACTCATGCTAGTGGGTTTCATCTATTTACTGTGGCAATGACAGGTCATGCAGAGGATAAAGGGGTTCAGCTACCGCAGCAAGTAACAGATAGATCGTTGTTGTCCTAATGCAGTAAAAGAGAGCAGGAGCGAGAGAGTGGGATTGTATCGGAATGAACAAGGGGGTTTTGCTTGCCTGACACTTCCGAAGATAGTATAGCTCTTCATCGGTGTCATCGATCGCATCGTCGAAGCAACGTCTACTGAGAGGGGACAATACCGGCAAACAGAGAAGAAACACGATCAATGCAATGCACAATATGATGCATGCTATGACATGGCAATATGAATGTGTTTTAAGCTAATGCAACTAGCACATATTAAATGGAGTTGGTTTGAACCTTAGGTTCAAATTCAAACTCCATATAAGACATTTCAAATGCCATTTATTCAAATTGTCATATACAATGGCTGTAAGTTGTTCAAACATGCATGAGGATGCCATAAACAGATTCTTTGGATTTTTCTGATAATTTTTCATATATGAATCATTTCATTTGGAGTTATAGATTAATTACTATGGGTTTTTGAAGTTTTAAACATTTTCTGGAATTTTCAGATTTATTACTAAATAAGAAAATCCCAGCAAATGTATTTATGACGTCAGTAGTGTGTCATAGCGACGTCAGCAGTCAACCACGGTCAAACCTGACGGTGGGACCCGCATGTCATTGAGACAGTGTTGAACTCTGGTTAATCCCGCGTTGACTCTGGCTTTGACCCGCTGCGGGGCCCACTGTCAGTGACTCTAGGGGGTTTGTTAGCGCTAATGACGGTGCCACGTCACCAACCACCGGAGTTGGACGCCGGCGACCAAACCTGACGGCGGAGGATCGCCGGAGTTGCTCGGGACGGCTCTACAGGTGGTGATTTGCGGCACGGTTTGGAGCTACGGCGAGCTGGCGTTCGCGTGCATCTGCTAGGGCAGACGGGAGGGGCTGGGACGGACCGAGCTCGCCGGAAGCGAGCTCGCGGCGGCGGCCGGAGCTCGGGCACCGATGGGTTAGGCGCCACAGCGCGTTTCGAGGCGAACTGGTGGGGTCTGCGGCTTCCTGAGGAAGCGCTGAGCACGCCTACGTGCTCTGGTGCCGCGTGCGGGTGTTGCAACCGCGGCGACGACATGGCCGGCGGCGGGGAGCGGTCGGCTCTGGTGGTTGATGCGGCTAGGGGGCGAATCACGCAATGAGGCAAGGGGGAAACGGTGCAACGGCTCACCGCGGTTCTTCTGGTGCTGCTGGCGAGGAAGGGGAGGCACGGGGTCCGGCGAAACGATGGTGGGGATCACCGGCGCCCGAGGTCGAGATCGGCGGCGTTGGAGATGCAGCAAGGCTTCTGGCGCCGCGTGACTCGATGGAGAGGACGACGACGTCGTGGCGGAGCTCGTGGTTACGTCGAAGAGGCGCGGGGAAGGCTGTGGGTGCGGCAACGGCGAGCGGTGGCGACGAGCTCTGCTCGGTTGTCGCGGGAGAGAGACAAGGGAGGGGACGAGCATGGAGGGAGGAGTGAGAGGGCCCGGGGTGGCGCGTGGCGTCGTCCAGAGGGGTCGGGGAGGCCAACCAAGCAGGAGGTGGCCAAGCGCGTGGGCGCGCGCGGCGGCCACACGCCCTCGTGCCCACTGGCACGAGGAGGAAGACGACAGGCGGGAAGCTGGGCTGGGCCAGCCAGCTGGGCCGCCAGCTGGGCCGCCTGAAAGGCCAGGTAACTCCCTCTCTCTCTCTCTTTACTTTCTATTTTAGTTTCTATTTTCCCATTTGTTTTAACTCTGTTTTGATTTAGTCTCTGTGCTAAATCATTTTATATGCTTCTGGTAAATTTTTGTAGGGACTATTTGGATTATTCCAGAGCCCCTCACATTTACCCAGAATTATTGGACATATATAAAATATATAACATGTATATATATCCAATGCAAATAATTATTGCATTAGCTTCAAATGCCCAAAACAAATATTTATGAGCTCCTAAAATTATTGGTTTGAATTTTAATTCTGGCCAATATTTCCATAGAGAAACATGAACATTTTCTTGGACCTATTTGAAGCAATATTTATCTTGGTCTTTTTCAGAAATGATTTCTGAGGCTTTCACATGTCCCCATTTCAAATTCATTGAAATTTAAACATGATGCACACATGACTAGCTAGCCTAGAGGAAACCAGAACTAGGGATGTGACAGATGTGTTGCCAGGATCCTCGACACGGATGTTGGTAAAACCTTGATGAATATGGAAATGCTCAAGTTCCTGAGAGCACGCACAAGCACTAGGTGTTATCATCGGCACTAACTGGAATTGCTCCCAGTTTCCTTCGGTTATGCTAAACCCTTCAAATAGTGGATTCACTCTCTACTGTTGAGCTTCTCCCCTGTTACTAAAATCATTCCAGCATTTGCATTATGTTCCCAGTTTGCACCGCCATTGTGCCGTCCTACCTTGGATTACCCTTCCCAGTAATTACTGATAAGGACCATCTTCAAAAGTGGTCCCACCAGGGGTTCCGACCATTTCCGGTGATAAAAAAATCACCCCTTGTGTTGTCTTCAACAAGGTAGTCCACATCGTCCATCCTAGCCCGAGTGTGTCGTTCTCCCGAACTCCCTCGAACGATCGTTTGTGATTGCCTTAGGCTGGCATAAAGAGTTTCAATGATCTTAGGATCAAAAGTAATTCTTTTTGCCACTTAAGGAATATTTCTATGAGTCACCTTCCCCAAGGTGCCCCGTTATGGAATCATGGCAATTTTCCTTGCTACTTTGAAACCTTCGTCAAATTGTTTCTTCCGTCCCTCCAGATGCATGTTATGCCTCTCAGCTCGAGAGATGTTTCAATGCCTC
This sequence comes from Triticum aestivum, assembly GCF_018294505.1. Classification (NCBI taxonomy): domain Eukaryota; kingdom Viridiplantae; phylum Streptophyta; class Magnoliopsida; order Poales; family Poaceae; genus Triticum; species Triticum aestivum. The sequence continues at coordinate 316,383,194 of NC_057814.1, read as the reverse complement.
CCTCCATGAGTTGATCCTGAGTTGTTCGATATTCGAGAAGATCGATCCTTCTAGAGTTTTCCCCTTTCCTCTTGTTGTCTTGTCAGTTGGAGTTCCCAGAGCAAGACATCGAGACAAAGATGATGATCGAATCAACGTTCTTATGAAGTGCAACCTGGATCGTGAAGATCGTGTTAGCTTTGCATCCCCTCTGTCTTCTCACCTCACGTCTTGAATCTCGGGACGAGATTCTTGTTTAGTTGGGGTGAGCTGTCACAGCCCCAGATCAGCCCTTGCTTGACTTCTCTTGCATCCATGCATCATGTTTAAATTCAAATGAAATTTGAATTGAGGAATTTTCAAAGCCTCAGAAACCTTTTAAAAATGATCAACATTAAAATCTTCTCAAAGAAGCCCAAGAAAATGTTCCTGTTAAACCTTGAAAAATATTGGCAAGAATAACATTCAAACCAATATTTTTGGAATCACAGAAATATTTATTTTGGGCCTTTTTGAATTAAATCAATGACATATTTGGGTTGGATTTATTTCTGTTACATAAGAAATAAAGTTCATATATTTTTGTGAGTTGCCTGTGACCTTGGACTAGTTTCTGAGCTCACATAACAAATTACAGAAAGTTTAGAAAATGATCTGATGTTTTAAATCAAGTCAAAACAAATAGCAGAAAAATTAGAAAAGAGAAATAAAAGTCGGAAGAGAGAGAGAACCTTACCTGGGCCTTACCTGCAGCCCAAGTGGCTAGGCCAACCCACCTGGCCCATGCCAGTCACCACCTACCTTTGCCAGTAGGCAGAGGAGGGGGACAGCGCACCGCCACCGAGCACGCGCCCGCGCCACCTCCTGCTTCCTTGGCCCCTCCTAGCGACGCCACGACGACGGCCCGAAGCCCCTGTCTCCTCTCCCTCACTCGCTGCACTCTCTCCCCTCCCCTGTCCCTCTCGCGCGCACACACCCGAGCGGAGCTCGTCGACGCCGCTCGCCGTAGCCATGGCCACCGGCCAAACCTCGCCCCGCCAATGAGTCCACGAGCTCCGCCTCGACGCCTTGAAGCTCCCCCTCAACGCGAGCATCGCCGGACGCCTGTCGCCTCGCCATCGACCCGTCGTCTCCGCGCACGGCCGTGCATCGCCGCCGCCAAATTCCGACGCCGTCCGTGCCTCCCCGAGCTCGCCGAGAACCTCTTCGTGACCGCGGTGAGCCCCCGGTCATTTCCCCCTAACCCTGTCCCCGTTTGGTGGCCGTAGCACCATACCCCACGAGCACCGAAGCTCGCCGCCGCCATTGCCAACGAGCTCCGTGCTCCTGAGCTCGGCCGCTCGCCCGAGCATCACCAGCGTGCTTGCCGCGCTCCTGTGAACCTGAAGCACCCGGCCGTTCGCCTCACCGTGCCCCACAGCCCCGTTCCCAACCTCGCCCGAACTCTGGCGGCCGCAAAGAGCCCGCCGTCGTCAACTCCGTCCACCCCAGACCCTCCCGCGTGTTCCATTGGATGGGCGCGAGTGCTAGCTACCCATAGCACCCATCCGCGCATCGAATGGACGCCGGAGCCGCGATTCCGGCGTGCCTCCGCCGTGGCCAGAGGTCACCGGCGGCTAAGCGCCGGCCTAACCCCGATTAGGCTAGTGCTAATGATGCCTTGTGCAATTGACATGCGGGCCCCACTATATAATTAACCAGCTAACAAAAATAGAATAAATTAATCTAAGTCCAGTGGCCCACGTGTCAGTTTGACTACGCTGACGTGGCCGTTGACCTGGCCCCACTGGTCAGCCACCGTTCCTGCCCTGTCACACTGACGTGTGGACCCCACTGGTCAGGTTTGACCTGACCGGGTTAGTTGACCTGCTGACGTCACACTGACGTCAGGCTGACCCAGTAAAGCATTATCTGGATTTAAGTTTTTTCAGAAAATTCCAGAAAATAGTATAACCTTCTAAAATTCATAGAAAATCAACCGTAGCTCAGAATGAAATAATTTATATATGAAAAATTATCAGAAAAATGCAATCTATCCATCTGTATCATTTTCATGCATGTCAAACTAAGTTATACCTGCTGTATAGGTGAAAACATGATAATGCACTATTTGAATTCATAGTTTGAATTTGAATTTGAACCTTGAGTTCAAATCAACGCAACCTTTCTGTTGCTAGTTGCATTAGGCCAAATCACGTCATATTGCCATGTCATGATCATGCATCATATTGTGCATTGCATTGATTGTGTTCTTCCTTGTTTGCCGGTGATTGTCCCCTCTCGATAGCCGTGATTCCGACGATGAGTTCGATGACACCGATGAAGAACTATAATATCTTATGAAGTGCCAGGCAAGCATAACCCCTTGTTCATTCCGATACAATCCCACTCTCTCTCTCCTGCTCTCTTTACTGCATTAGGACAACAACGATTCAACTGTTACATGCTGCGGTAGTTGAACCCCTTATCCTCTGCATGACCTGTCATTGCCACAGTAAATAGATGAAACCCACTAGCATGAGTAGGAGTTGTTTGAGCCCTAATGTGCCTACTCATTCATGCCTGTTTGTCATGCCTGCTACTGCTTAGAGTTGAGTCGGGTCTGATTCGTCGGGGATGAATTGGAATGGTGATGAGCATGTCCTACTGTGTGTGAGCTAAGTGTGTGAACACGATTTGGTAAATTTAGCGGTGAGAGGCCATGTAGGAGTACATGGTGGGTTGTCTCATTGAAGCCGTCCTCAGGAACTGAGTTCTGTGTTTGTGATCCATGATACAGTTACTACCACGCATTGGGCCCGAAACCAATGGACCCTCTCGGCTTCTTAATCACCCTTGTCCTCTGTCCAGGAGTTGCAAGTAGTTTCTGGTGTTTGTAGTATGCTGGAGGCCGTGGACAGCGCTGACCGGAGGGGTGGGCTGTGATGCGGTAGGCACATGGCACGGTGTACCGGGCACCCGTTTGGTGTCTCGGGAACCCTGCACACATCGTTCGGGGCCGTATGTGGAAACCTCGGCCGGACTCCCTACGGATGGAACCGGAATAGGCGATAAACCTGGACTAGAGACTTGAGTGTTTAGGTAGGCTGTGGCCGACTCCCTCGCCAGGCTTCCGCTTGAAGGTTGCCGAGGTACACGACGTGTACATGGTGGTAAGTGGCGAGAGCGTGTGTGACGAAGTACACCCCTGCAGGGTTAACATCATCTATTCGAATAGCCGTGTCCGCGGAAATGGACTTCTGGGTTGCCTATAACAGTTCATAGACAAGTGAAAGTGGATACTCTAAAATGCACAAGATAAGCGTGAGTGCTATGGATGGCGTTCTCGTAGGGAGACGGGAGCGGATCCATAGTGGAGTATTGATATGGTGATTAGGTGGACTCGTGTGCGCCACCTCAAAAGAGTTGCTTGCAGTCGTAGTTAGGATAGCCACCGAGTAAAAGCTGGCTTGCTGCAGTTAAACTCCACCACCCCCCTTTGTTCATACCGATGCATATGTAGCTAGTTCTGATGTAAGTCTTGCTGGTACATTTGTACTCACGTTTGCCTATTTTATGTTTTGCAGAGAGACGCCAGTCTCGCTAGTAGTTTCGTGTGGACTTCGACGTTTAGCTTGATACCTTAGCTACGATCTTGTGCCCTCGGCAGGATCTAGTAAATAGTCAGGCTTCTCAGCCTTTTTCATTTGTAGATGTCTGTACTCAGACATGTTAAGCTTCCGCATGTGCTTTGACTTGTATGCTCTGAATGTTGGGTCATGAGACCCATGTTTGTAATATCTGGCTCTTCGGGGCCTAATGAATAAATACTCTGAGTCGTAGAGTCTTGTTGTGATGCCATGTTGTATTTGCACATATCGAGCATATTGTGTGTATGATTGAAATGCTTGGTATGTGTGGGATCCGACAACCTAGTTGTTTATCCTTGGTAGCCTCTCCTATGGGGAAATGTAGTCTTGTGCTCCCATGAGCCATAGTAGTCCGCTACAGCCTGGTTCACCGGAGTCCTGCTAGCCCAGCCCTACTGCTCCGGAACACTTGACTGGTCGGCATGTGTTTCATATCGTTCCTGTGTCTGTCCCTTCGGGGAAATGTCACGCGGTGACATCCGGAGTCCTGCCTAGCCTGCTACAGCCCGGGTTCCCGGAGTCCTGTTAGCCCAGTGCTACAGCCCGGATTCGCACGCTGCTGACCGACACGTTCGATGTTGATTCATGTATGCCTGTCCCCATACGTTAGTGCCGCTTTCGGTTCACGACTAGCCATGTTGGCCCGGGTTCTCTGTCATATGGATGCTAGCGACATTATCATATACATGAGCCAAAAGGCGCAAACGGTCCCGGGCCATGGTAAGGCGACACCCGTGGGAATACCGTGCGTGAGGCCGCAAAGTGATATGAGGTGTTACAGGCTAGATCGGTGTGACGTAGAATCGGGGTCCCGACACCGTGCCGCCTGCGGGGTTCCTCCAGTCGGATCCGGCTACATCGGGGACAGGCGGTATGAAGATAGAGTCCGACTCTGGAGACGGCTTGATGGACGGCTTGAGGAGGCACTGGAGGGAGATACCGGTCGGTATAGCCTGTCGAGTGGAGCCGATCCGTGCCAGGGCATCTGCTTGGTCGTTGTCGGCCCTTGGTACGTGAAGGAACTCGCACCCTTCGAAGTACCCACTGATCTGCTGGACGAGGAATCGATAGCTCGCCATGTTTGCATCCTTGGCGTCCCAGTCGCCAGACGACTGCTGGACCACCAAGTCTGAGTCGCCATAACACAGGATCCGGCGTATGCCGAGCTCTTTGGCTAGCCGGAGCCCATGTATGAGCGCCTCGTACTCGGCCACGTTGTTGGAGGCGGCGAAGTGGATTTGTAGCGTGTATCTGAGTTTGTCGCCTTTGGGAGAGGTGAGGACGATGCCGGCTCCCAAGCCGGTGCGCATCTTGGACACGTCGAAGTGCATCCGCCAATGGGTAGAGTCGGGAGCCGGCGGTAGGTACTGGGTCTCGGCCCAGTCGACGAGGAAGTCGGCCAATGCTTGGGACTTGATGGCGGTGCGGGGTTGGTAGAAGATTGTGTATGGTGCCAATGCAATGGCCCATTTAGCCACCCGGCCGGATGCATCCCGGCTGCCTATGATCTCGGCAAGCGGGGCGGTGCACACGACCGTGATGGGATGCTCTTGGAAGTAGGGCTTCAGCTTCTTGGCGGCGAAGTACACCCCATAGCACATCTTCTGGTAGTGCGGGTAGTTTTGCTTTGAGCTGGATAGTACTTCACTTAGATAATACACCAGCCTTTGAACTAGCTGGGCTCGGCCTTCTTCCGGGCACTGGACCACGAGAACTGTACTGACCACTCGGCTAGTTGCGGCAATGTAGAGGAGCATGGGCTCCTTCTCAGTCGGTGCCGCCAGGACAGGTGGAGTGGTCAGCATCTTCTTCAGCTCATGGAAGGCTTGGTCGGCTTGGTCATTCCACTCGAAGTGAGTGGACTTCTTCATGAGTCGGTACAGGGGGAGAGCCTTCTCTCCTAGCCGGCTGATAAAGCGGTTTGGGGAGGCCAAGCACCCGGTGAACTTCTGCATATCTCACAATTTGGTGGGAATCTCCATCCTCTCGATGGCCTTGATCTTCACAGGGTTGCACTCGATGCCGCGTTTGGAGACCAGAAAGCCTAACAGCTGGCCGGCTGGTACTCCAAACACGCATTTCTCGGGGTTGAGCTTGATTTGGAATCGGCACAAGTTGGCGAATGTTTCTTTGAGGTCCTCCAGCAGGGTGCCGCGCTTCTCTGTCTTCACCACAATGTCATCTACGTAGACGTGGGCATTTCTGCCGTGTTGCTTGAGGAGGCATTTCTGCATGCAACGCTGAAAAGTGGCACCAGCATTCCTTAGGCCGAATGTCATAGTCAGGTAACAGAAAGCTCCGAATGGTGTGATGAAGGAAGTCTTCAGTCGGTCTGCTGGGTCCAACTTGATTTGATGGTACCCTGAGTAGGCATCCAAAAAACTCAACAGCTCGCATCCGGCTGTGGAGTCTATCACTTGGTCAATCCGTGGCAAAGCAAACGGATCCTTGGGGCAGGCCTTGTTGAGGCTGGTGTAGTCTATACACATACGCCACTTGTTATTCTTTTTCAAAACCAAGACTGGGTTGGCAAGCCACTCTGGAAAAAATACTTCCATAATAAAGCCAGCGGCGAGGAGCCTGGCTATCTCTTCTCCCACGATTCTTCGCTTTTCTTCTGACAGTCGGCGGAGGGGCTGCTTGACCGGCTTTGTGTCGGCTCGGACGTGCAATTTGTGCTCGGCGAAATCCTTCAGGACACCCGGCATGTCCTTTGGGGACCATGCGAAGACATCTCGATTCTCACGGAGGAAGTCGACGAGCTCACCTTCCTATTTACTGTCCAGGTTTGCCCCAATGACAGCAAACCTTTCCGGATTCTCCGGGTCCAGAGGTATCTTCTTCATCTCCTTGGCCGGCTGGAAGGAGCCCTGCGCATCATAATCTTTGGGGTTGGGGGACAAAGCCGGCTGCTTGCCGGCCATGGCCACAACCCGTTCCAGCATCTTCTTCTCTTCTGCCACTACGAGGGACTCGGCCAGCCGACTGCTGGCCATGGCGCACTCGATGGACTTCTTGTAGTCGCCGGCTACGGTGATGATCCCCTTCGAGCTCGGCATCTTCATCTTTAGGTAGGCGTAGTGGGGCACAGCCATGAACTTGGCCAGAGCAGGTCGTCCAAGCAAAGCATGGTAGGGGCTCTCCAGATCCACTACCTCAAACCAGATCGCTTCTCGGCCAAAATGATCCTTGTCTCCGAAGAGAACATCCATCTTGATCTTGCCGATCGGGGAACAAGACAAGCCGAGCACGATGCCATGGAACACGGTCCGGCTTGGCATGAGCTGCTTCGCCTTGATGTTCAGCTTCTCCATGGTATCGCGGTACAGTATATTGATACTGCTTCCGCCATCAATCAGGACGCGGGAGAATCGGGCAGCTTGCCTCTCCGTTGCGAGGGAGACATCCAAGACTAGTGCATAGGAGCCAGGGGATGGCATCACCTCTGGGTGGTCGGCCTGGCTCCAGTTGATGGGCTTCTCGGACCAGTGCATGAACTCGGGAGCGCTAGAGGCGACTGCGTTGACCTCTTGATGCTGACGGCGCCGACTACGCTTGTCTTCAACTTGGCTTGTGAATACGACGTAGGCGGCGTGCTCTTCAGGGAACTCATCTTGAATGGCTCCGACTGCTGGCCGAGCCGCCGACTGCTGGGGGGCTGGAGGCGGCGGGCCGGGGGCGGAGGCGGCACCAGCCCCTCGCCCTTGGAGATTCACGTGAGCCAGTGGCACTTTCGGGTCGTGTGGTTGGACGGCTTCGCGCCGCTGTGGAAGTTGAAGGGGGCGTCGAGAGTCTGCTCGTAGGAGAAAGCCGGCTGCCAAGCCGGCCTACCACCCTTCTTCTTGGGAGCGGGCCGTTCTTCGGGTTGCTCATCTTCAACTGTGGCCACCTGCCGACTGGTGGAAGGCGGCATAGGGGCCTTGCGCTTGTGGTCGTTCTGGTAGGGGCGCCGATTGGACTCGCTAGCCGGCGTCTTGGGAGCCAGAGCAAGCACCTTCCGAGAGGCGTCCACTCGGAGCTCGGTCTTCATCGAAGAGTCGGCCGTGGCGTACTTATCCGCGATGATCAGCAGTTCGTCAAGGGTAGCCGGCTCGTCGCAGAGGAGCCGGTGCTTGAGGAGGGTGCCCTCTCGGCACCCAGCGGTGAAGTACTCGATGGCCTGAACCTCGTGCACCCCCTCACAGGAGTTGCGGAGCTCGGCCCATCGCGTGAGGTAGTCGTGGGTCGACTCGTTGGGCCCTTGGAAGCATAGGTAGAGCTGGCGAGGCTTGGAAGGCCGCTTGTACGTGCTGGTGAAATTGCGGACGAAGACTTCCATGAAGTCCAGCCAGGTGTTAACGCTGTAGGGCTTGAGGCTGTTGAGCCAGGTGCGCGCCGTGCCTTGCAGCATGCGGGGGACGTATTTCACGGCGACGCGTCTGTTGCCGTTGGCTATGCTGACCGCAGTAGAATAGTCGATGAGCCAATCTTCCGGCTTGACAGAGACGTTGTACTTGGGCGTGTCTCTGGGGAGCGAGAACTCTTTGGGGAAGGGCTCGTCGCGGATGCGGGGGCCAAAGCATGGCGGGCCAACATCGTCTTCTTCTTCTAGCGCCAGGGATCGAACTAGGCGGTCGATCCGGTGGCGGGCGTCGTTCTCGCCGACTCCTTCGTGGCGGCCTAGTCGGCCACCAAGAGTCGGATGCGTGACAGGCGGCGGGGTGGGACGTCTCTCCCCTCGAGGCGGGGGAGGAGGCGGATTTCCTTGGCGCTCCACCGCTCGAGGGCGGCCTTCCGCGTCGCGCTCGATGGTGATACAAGTCCGGCTGCGGCTAGCATCCGGCTCCTTGTCTTTCCTCTCGCGAGCCCCGCTCACAGTCGGCGACCGGGACGTCGCGGCGTGCTCCCGGCGCGGGGGATGACTATCAGCGCGGGCGCCGGCTTCGTGCCGTTCTGCGACCGCATCGATCGGCTGCTGGATCCGCCTTGTAATGTAGGGGAGCTCATCGGCTCCCAGCCCATTTAGCTCTTCAGCGGCCGCCTGAGCGGCTCGTAGATTCTCGAGCGGGGTGGCGTAGACGGGGCGATCTGCCCCCAGCATGCTGGCGATAGGCACGCCGCGCTTCTGAACGAAGCCGGCTCGGCTCGGCCTGCTATGCGGCGGCGTACCGAAGGCGGCGCGGTCGACTTTGCGCTGGTGGGCCTCGGTGAGGCGTCTCATGGAGGCTATCTTCTGGCCTTCCGCGATGAGGGCAAGGCGGCGTGCCTCCAAGGTCTCGGCGTCGGCGTCGGCCGGGATGGGGACGAATAAGTCGTGCATCGCCGCTTGCAGGGCATCGTGGGCGTTCTCTCCCGAGTTGGCGACGTGGCTGATGACCAACACTTCGGTGACAGCGCTGCTGCCGCTGTCAGCTCGAGGGAGAGGGTCGTCGAAAACCACCACGTCGGAGGGGTAGGCGTCGAGCGATGCCGTGTCGGAATCGACAAGCATCGGGTCGGTGGAGCCGACCGACTCCAAGTCTCCAGCAGGCTCGCTGGAGACGTGAAGTTGGTCGAGGAGGCTGACGAGGCGGCTCTCTGGGTAGTCCGTGCCCGCGTCGGACGCGGGCTCGTCGGAGATGCGAGCCTCGCCGAGCAGATCGGCGAGGCGGCTCGCCGCGCAGGCGTCGTCAACACCTTGCAGCGCGTCGGGGCAAACGCCATCTGGCGCAGCAGGCTGGCTGCGCTCGCGGGGGAGAAAAATGGTTCCCGTCCAGAACAGGTCTCCGGACGACGGTGCACCTGGCCCCACGGTGGGCGCCAAATGTCGGGTGGTAGGTGCGACATAGGCCAACGGGTGACTTATCATTGTGGGAGCCAGTAAGACGTCGCCGGTGCCTGGAAACGGGATGAGGCGAAGACATGCTCGCCGGTGAATCTTACCCAGGTTCGGGGCTCTCCGTGGAGATAACACCCCTAGTCCTGCTCTGCGGGGTCTCCGCATGATCACTTGGTCAGAACGAGTAGCTACAAGTGCTCCTTGAGCTGTCGGGTTCAAGGGAGAAGAAGAGCAACTCTAGCTCTCGCTTCCCTCTCTATATGGTGTGTGTGTAACTCTAAGAAGCCAACCCTTTGCATGGGTGCCCCGGGGGATTTATATAGGCCTACCCCCCGGGGGTACAATTGTAATCCGGCTGGGCGCGGGTCCCAGTCGTCAGTGTCTGTGCTCGCCGGCTTCTCCACCGGCCATTGGGGCCCGCCGACTGGTGGGTCCCGCCGGCTGCCGGCCTCTTGGTCGACAGGCCGGCCCCACCGCCTGGGGGTCTTGTCGGCGGCTGTTTACTGTAGCCATGCTCCTAATGAAGAGGGCTTTGTCGAGGTAAGCGTGGCTACAGTGTACCGCCTCGAGGGCTCTCACTGTAGCCTTACCTTGTCTAGTCTCCTTAATGTGGCACATGTTTCGAGGGAGGGGGGTAGCCGGCTTCTGGGGGCCGGCCACACCCCTGGCCGACTGGGGGAGGCCGGGCCGCCTTGGCGCCTCTCTCTGGCTAAAGGGGCCCGCCGCCCGCGGGCCATACTGGCGTCTGTCGCGGATGACGTTGAGGCCAGCATGGCTATAGGGCCGAGCCGGACGGGAGATGGCTGACCCGTACGGCGTCCTGTGGCCATGCCTGCCTCGGGATTCGGGGGTAGTGGGCTGTACTGTAGCCACACCCCGTCTTGTCACTGTTACGTGGGCGTAGGTTTGGTGGGTGCGGTCTTGGCCAGCTTCTTGGAGTCGGCGTTCTTCATGGCCGGCTCTTGGGAGTCGGCGTTCTCCATGGTCGGCTTCCTGGAGTCGGCCATCTTGTAGTTATCTTGGGGGAGGTTTCTGAGGCTGGGTCGCCTTCTGAGAGTCGGCTCCTGTGGTAGCCGGCCGGGGGAAGGCGGCCCAATGCTTTGAATGCTTGAAGGCTCAAATGGCCTGATAATTTTTGAAGAGCCAGGGGTAGTCGGTTAGGCTACCCGTGGCCATTTACTCCGACAGAAGCTCATCTTTCTTACCCAAATAAGGCTTCAAATCTGCAATGTTAAAAGTGGGACTAACCCCAAAATCTACAGGCAGCTCAAAGTTTATATGCATTATCATTTATTTTATCTAACACATTAGAAGGACCATAAGCACATGGAATTAGCTTTAACTTACGCAAATCAGGAAATCTATCCTGATGCAAATGTAACCAAACAAGATCTCCAGGTGCAAACACAACATGTTTTCTACCCTTATTTCCAACAAGTTTATATTTAGTATTCATACGCTCAATGTTCTCCTTAGTTAACTCATGCATTTTGAAGATCAATTCAGCACATTGTTTAGCATCAAAATTAACCTTCCCTGAAGATGGAAGAGGCAACAAATCAATGGGTGCACGAGGTAGGAAATCATACACAAACTCAAAAGGGCACATCTTAGTAGTAGAATGCAGCGAACAATTATAAGAAAATTCAATATGAGGCAAGCATTCTTCCCACAATTTAAGGTTAGTCTTCAAAACAGCCCTAAGCATAGTAGACAATGTTCTATTGATTACTTCAGTTTGTCCATCAGTTTGGGGTGACATGTATTACTAAAAAGCAGTTTAGTACCCAACTTAGCCCATAAACATCTACAAAAGTGGCTAAGAAATTTAGTATCAGGATCTGAAAAAATTGTTTTGGCACACTATGCAAGCGAATAATTTCACGAAAGAATAAATCAACAACATTAGCAGCATCATCACTTTTATGACATTGTATAAAGTGTGCGATTTTTCAGAATCTATCCACAACAACAAATATGCTATCCCTCCCCTTCTTTGTTCGAGGTAACCGCAAAACAAAGTTCATAGATATATCCTCCCATGGAACACTAGGCACAGGCAAAGGCATATATAAACCATGAGGATTGATTCATGACTTCGCTTTTTGACATGTAGTGTAGCGAGCAACAAAGCGCTCAACATCCCGTCTTATCTTTGGCGAAAATAAATGTGTAGATAGCACATCCTCCGTCTTCTTCACGCCAAAGTGACCCATTAATCCTCCTCCATGCGCCTCCTGCAACAACAAAAGACAAATAGAGCTAGCTGGAATTCATAGGTTGTTAGCTCGAAAAGACAAATCCATCATTAACAACGAACTTGTTCCATGTTCTCCCTTCTTTAGAATTCTGCAATACATCTTTAAATTCAGGATCATGCACATATTGATCTTTGATGGTATCCAAACCATATATTTTAAAGTCAAGTTGTGAAAGCATAGTATAACGACTAGACAATGCATCAGCAATAACATTTTCTTTACCCTTCTTGTGTTTAATGACATAAGGGAAAGTCTCAATGAATTCAACACATTTAGTGTAAGTAACATCCCAAATTTTCAATTTGGAATGTTATACATTAGATCATCATTGCATATCATATTTTATTGCATTTTTGGTTTGATCCTAGAAATTCTACGCAACTGAAGGACCCACGGAGAGAGTTGGGGATTTCGTTATTTTCATATTTGGGTTTTCTCAAATTTTGAAAATAGGATCATTTGATTTTATTTATTTTATCTTCAATTATTTCATTTATAAAAATAAGAGAGGGGGAATAAAATGACTTTCCCAAAAACAAGAAATATTGAGGATTTAACAAAAACAAAATCAAATCTTATTTTATTTGGAGTTTCGCTATTTTATTTGAATTTAGGAAAATTGCACGTTTTTCAAAATTGCATTTTAGGGCCAAGAAAATGTTCATCTTTTTCTAAATATTTTATTTAGACGGTGAAAAATTTATTTTGGCATTTTTAGAATTTATTTTGACCGAGGGGTGCGGCGAGGATGCTTGCTGCTCGTTCCCCACCGGGCCGCCGGCGGCGTTGGCGGTAGGCGACGGAGAACGACGGGGTGGCCCGCCGACGGGAGCCATCTGAGCGACGCGGGTAGCGAGGGCAGCCCGGCGCTCAGCGCGAGCGCGACGTGCTTCCGCCATGGAGATGATAAAGCAACGAGACGCGGATCGAAGGAAGGGAGGCTACGGTGCACCCCTACCTGGCGCACCAAATGTCGGATCATGGGTTCAGGCAAAACCCTCAAGGTTCGAACACTGGGGTGCGCACGAAGATCTCCTCCTACCGATCCACGCCCTAGCTCGCTAAGATCTCGCGGACGAACTCGACGAACTCGCAACACGAAGGACACAGGGTTTATACTGGTTCAGGCCACCGTTGTGGTGTAATACCCTACTCTAGTGTGTGGTGGTGGATTGCCTCTTGGGCTGATGATGAACAGTACAAGGGGAAGAACAGCCTCCTGAGGTTGAGGTGTTCTTGTCCTTGGTGGACTTGTGTGAGTGAGGATTACTCAAGATCAGATCGAGATGCCCCTACTATGGTGGCTAGTCCTATTTATATAGGCCATGGTCCTCTCCCCAAATATTGAGCGGGAAGGGAGCCAACAACGGCCAATTTGAAAGGGGACGGCTAGTACAGCTTATCCTGACAAAAGCGGTCTTCTCCCGCAAAAGGCTCTCATGGTGACGCCGCCTTGGGCTCCATGGTGACCTCCGTCTTGCCGTCCCGCTGTTCTTGGTCTCGTTGCACGGACATGGAAACCTTTGCTTGACGCCTTGGTACTCCGCGCCTGCGCTTGCTTCCTTAGCAGCAAAGAGGAAACTGGTACACTGCGCGCGCTGGCGCCCGCCTAGCCTCGATCGTCATGCCTTGATCTCGCGAGGTTTGCCTTGCCTTGATCTCTCCGCCCGTCGCGAGCCAGCCTGGTGAGGTCGCTCCTAAGGAGGTCCTGCGTCGTCCGCCTCGCGAGGCTTGGCCCCTCTCGAGGGTCTTGAATGCTTTGTTGATGAAGATGGGCCGTACGGGCCCGCTCGCAGAGCCACGCCGTGGGCCGCAGGCAGGCAAGTCTGGGGACCCCCGTTCCTAGAACGCCGACACCTTTCCTACTCTAACTAGGGAAAAGTGGGAATCCTACTCCCGGTGGGAGTAGGACTCCCCTAGGGCGCGCCATAGAGAGGGCCGGCCCTCCCCTCCTCCACTCCTTTATATACGGGGGAGGGGGCACCCCATAGACACATAAGTTGATTGTTTAGTCGTGTGCGGTGCCCCCCTCCACATATTTCCACCTCGGTCATATCGTTGTAGTGCTTAGGCGAAGCCCTGTGTTGGTAACTTCATCATCACCGTCATCACGCCGTCGTGCTGACGAAACTTTCCCTCGACACTCAACTGGATCTAGAGTTCGTGGGACGTCACCGAGCTGAACGTTTGCAGATTGCGGAGGTGCCGTACTTTCGGTACTAGGATCGGTCGGATCGTGAAGACGTGCGACTACATCAACCGCGTTGTCATAACGCTTCCGCTTTCGGTCTACGAGGGTACGTGGAAAACACTCTCCCCTCTCGTTGTTATGCATCTCCTGGATGGATCTTGCGTGTGCGTAGGAAATTTTTGAAATTACTGCGTTCCCCAACATGGTTGTCTAACCATCTCGCAGGACCATCACAATTGTTCTGAATCAAATTCAGGCGCAACCCACCTTGAGGTAGGGCCTCGTGAGTCCCGCGATGGCTCACGAGTGCCCAGACACACCTCCTCTAGCCTTGCCGTGCAAGCCACATGTCAGGGTGGGGCTGTACACGCCCCGGGGGCTCCACTCAGAGGGAGCCCCCACCCATGCACCAGTGGAAGCACCATGCTCTGTGCTGGAAGTCAACACGGTCGAGGAGCGGCTATGGCTGTGCAAGTGCAGAAGCGCCATCCTCCGTGCTGGTGATAAACAACTGGGGCGGCCCCATGACCGCATTAACCTTAGGTAGCCAGCAGGCTCAATGTTCAGCCTCATCGCTACACTTTACCTTTGGGAGAGTCGCGCGAGGGGGCTGGGCATGGGGGCTACGCTCAGGTCACACCTAGCGTATGCCGCGTTGCTAGGTCCCTCGGACCCGGTCATCGCGCGCCCCTCCCGAGCGGGACCTCGGCGAGGAAAGGCATGGAGGTCTGTTCCTAAAGGGGGACTCCTGAGCATCGCGACTCAGGAGCCTAACTGGTCACGTAGCCCCTCACCCCTTGGTCTCGTTCTGGTGATCCGGACGACCCAGCGGCGGCTGAGGTATGCGCGGGGCCAGGCCCTGCCGACGCAAAACGCTAAGGCCTACTCTCGCATCTCCTTCCCAAGGGCTGTTTGCACGTCAGGGGGACTCTTGAGCATTGCGACTCAGGAGCCTAACTCATCACGTAGCCCCTCACCCCCTGGGCTCGTCCTGGTGATCCAGACGACCCAGTGGCAGCTGAGGTATGCGCGGGGCCGGGCCCTGCCGACGCAGAACATTGAAGCAAACGAGAAGGAAATCGCAAAATCCTAGCAAATTATCACAAGACATACTGTTTCTTAAAAGTGCAGAGCACATAAGTTCTGATGCCTCCACGAGGCATGGTGCATGTTGCAGGAAATAAAACGGAGAGGAGGGCCACCAGCGAGCTTCTTCTTTAGCCTTGGGCGATGCCATCGCCCGCAAGGAGCGCTCCGTCGTCGGCAACGTCGCCATCACCCGTCCACGAGGCATGGTGCATGTTGCAGGAAATAAAACGGAGAGGAGGGCCACCAGCGAGCTTCTTCTTTAGCCTTGGGCGATGCCATCGCCCGCAAGGAGCGCTCCGTCGTCGGCAACGTCGCCATCACCCGTACCATCAGCCGCAGCCGTAGGCTCGCATCACCGTCAGCCCTGGGGGTGGGGTCGATGGCGAAGAACTTCCGCAGTAGGGCCTCCACCTGGTCCTTCACTGCTTCGGCAGCAGCGGTGCAGTTCTCCAGGTCCACAGGCTCAAGCAGGGCCTCAAAGTCAAAGTTGGGATCGCGAAGATGGAGGTGGCTGAAGATGCGAGTCATGGCCGAGGCATGGAGTGTGCGGGCTTCTGCTTCCACCATGGGGCCGACCCCAAGGACAACGCCCTCAAGCATCGACGACCGCGTCTTCCCGAGCCTTCAGCTTCTCCTCCCGCGCCTCGCGCTGACGGGCCTCAGTGGCCTGTTGGTCGCGGAGGGTCTTCAGTTCGGCCTCTGCCACTCGGCAGTGCTCCTCGGCAGCCTTGGTGTCCTTCACTGCCATATCGCAGGTGGCCACGCCAGGCCAGCAGCTTGTTTACCCTCCTCTGAAGTCGCCACGGCCTGGCTCCACGCCGCCCTGACAGACGCGTCGGCTCGGAGCCATCCCGAGATTAGCTCCAGGTGCCCCGACGCCAGGCGCTGGTCGGCCCCTTGAAGGTCGCCACGAAGCAGCTCCAGCACGGAAAGAGCCTCCTCCCGAGCACCAGGTGTGGCGGAGGAGTCACGGCCTAGCGGTGTGACGGACGGGGGAGGAGACAGAGCCGGCGTCACGATCAACAAAGTGGCAGCAGCAGAGGGGGCCAGGGGCTCCGAAGCCTTCAGGACCTCTGCAGGCGAGCTGAGGGCGGGCGCATTCGGAGCCGGCTTGGCTACGGAGATCGCCTCCTCCTGAGGCCGGACCTCCGAGTCTCGGGAGGATGACCCAGTCGCAGGAGTGCGCTGGCCGTCCCCGTCCTTCTATGCCAGAGGTGGCGTGGCTGTGGTAAGCTGCTGGGCCTCGATGGTCCCGACCGTCTCCTTCTTCTTCTTCACCACCGACATTGGCCTAACCATACGAGAGGGAGGCATCAAGATACTGCGACAGCAACAGGGAACAAAGATCAAGGCGGAGCAATTACTGGTCTACGGTGGCGTAATCCCTCGCCCTCTTTTGAAGCACCATGCTCATGGGCTTCGTGGGCTGGGGCACTGGCGTGCGAGCCCGAGGGGTAGACAAGGACACAGTGCCCGGATCTGCAGCGGCGCCAGCCGGTGACGAGATGAAGGCATTGCCTTGGGGATCGGCGCCGATCTGCTCTTCTTCGGGACCCGTGCCTTTAGCCTGTTCGGAGGGGGTGCCCTTGGACCTTGTGGTGACCCCGGCGGGGCGTGGTGACTCGCTCACCAGGTGCTCGCCGGCGTCATTGTTGTCAGGAAGGATGCAGAGGAGATCGGTCTGGTGTGGAGGAGAAGTCTCCCCCGCCCCCTCCAGGGTCGCCTCCGAGTCCGATTTCTCCTCCTGGTCGGACTCTCCAGAGGACAACTGCACTGGGGAGCCCGGGGGCCCGTGTGGGTGCCAGGGGTACGAGCCCGCGCCCGTCGAAGACGGGCATGGCGTCGGCAACCTTCTCCCCGTCGGGACGGCGGTATAGTGGAAGATGAGTATCCGGCGGGCATCCCTGGTCCTTCCCAACAAGAAGGCGCATGACCTTGCTCAGCTCCTCTTCGGGCAAGTCGCCCGAGCGCAGCCGGAGGTCGCCTCCCGCGCCCATAAGCTTCCACAAGGGGCGTGAGCGTGCCTGGAGCGGAGCCAGGAACTGTGTCAAGAACTCCTTGCCAATCATGGCCCCCGTGGGCTTCTTCGCCTTCGGGTCGTCCGGCTTCAGGTCGGCCACCATCTTCTCCATCAACTGCTCCACCCGGGGATCGGTGAGCTTCTCGTGAGACCATCCCTTATGAGGCGCCGGCATCCCGGTCGGCAGCACCAGCAGAGGGTAGGAGTGCTTGGCGTCCATGAAGATACATTTGTTCCTGAAGTCCTCCACCTTCTTTCTGGCCCGCGATATCGCGTTGCTACCTTTGGCCGCGACGAAGTTGGAACACCCCGAACACTGGCCCTCCTTGACCCGAAGGTAGAAGAAATGGCGGAGCAGTGCCACAGACGGCATCACCCCCACGAATGCCTCGCAGTAAAAGGCAAAGATCGACAGGAGGAGGATGGAGTTGGGATGAAGATGGAGGGCATGGAGATTGTAATGGCGAAGGATGGCATAGAAGAAGCTGGAGAAAGGGGGGACCAGCCCTGCAAAGACGCTATGCAAGAAGAAGGGATAGAAGGTACCGCCAAAGGTTTCCGACTTGATGGAGCCGGCCCGTAGCGCTGTCTCTCCCCCCTCATTGCTGCTGCTCGCCGTCACCTGGAGCACGGCGGCTAGGTTCTTCTCTATGACGGTGGACGCGCTCAGGGCAGGCTCGAACCAGGAGGGCGAACGCGCGGACTTCGCCTTGTCGGTGGCCATCGGCTGCGGGCTTGGGGGATAGTTTCGGTGGATCTGGGGTCTCTCTGGGCGAGAAGGAGAAGGGGATCTGGAGCAAGACGAAGGAGGGGAATGAAAGCTCTGTAGCGGGCGCCAGCCTTTTTGTCAGGCAAGGACGGTTGCCAAGGCAACATGTGGAAGCGGAGACGCCCACGTCCCATCAGTCGCCATGCGTCGACCGAGGCCGCAGGCGGTTGGGGCCCGCGGCGCTCCGCACTTGCCCTTTGGCTTCGCCTCGAAGCCAAGTTCAAGCGCGCCTTGGGCCCGGGGGCTACTGTCGGCGTCCTGGGAATGGGGGTGCCCTGACTTGCCTGCCTGCGGCCCATGGCGTGGCTCTGTCGATGGCCCGGTACGGCCCAGCTTCAGCACCAACAACCCAAGACCCTCGCGAGGGGCCAAGCCTCGCGAGGCGGACGACACCAAGACCTCCCTGGGGGCGGCCTCACTAGGCTGGCTCCCGAGGAGCAGAGATATCTATGCAAGGTACACCTCGTGAGGTTCATATGACATGAGCCATGACGACCAAGGCCAGGCAGGCGCCAGCGGGCGCAATGCACCAGTTTCCTCTTTGGTGCTAAGGAGGCAAGCGCAGGCACGGGGTCCCAAGGAATCAAGCAAATGTTTCCATATTGGTGCAATGAGACCAAGACTGCTAGGACGCAGGACGGAGGTGATCATGGAGCCCACTGCAGCGTCATCCCAGAGGCTTTCACTGGCGAAGGCTACTTTTGTCAGGATAACTTGTACTAGTTGTCTCCCTTTGAATTTGGCCGTTGTGGGATCCCTTCTCGCCTACATTTTGGAAGAGGACCAAGGCCACTATAAATAGGACCTACCACCACCATAGAGAGGGGGATCCATTCCACCCTGACCAGCTCACCAGTTCATCGAGCACAAGAACACCTCACCTCCTGGGGCTGTTCAACCACTGTACTAGTTCATCCTCAGCCCCTCGAGGCAATCCACCACAAAGATGGAGTAGGGTATTACACCGCAAGGTGGCCCGAACCAGGATATAATGATGTGTCTCTTGTTCGTTGGGTTCGTCTAGCTAGGCCTCGGAATCGTTGAGCAGGCGGACTGGGGAGGACGAGTTCTTCGCACGCACCCCAGAGTTCAAACCTCTCAAGGGTCTGCGGAACCCTGAATCCGACAGATAGGCTGTCGGCATTCTGGGAACCAGGGTACCCAGACTTGCCTGCCTGCGGCCCATGGTGTGGCTCCCTCGCCCGCCTGGTATGGCCCATCTACAAGACTACCAAGACAAGACCCTCGCGAGGGGCCAAGCCTCACGAGGCGGACGACGCCAAGACCTCCTGAGGGAGCGGCCTCCCATGGGCTGCTCCTGAGGTGCGGAGATTCCTATGCAGGTGCCCAAAATCATGAGGTTGCGATGACGCAAGCCATGATGCTCAAGGCCAAGCGGGCGCCAGCGGACACCGAGAGGACAGTTTCCTCTTTGGTGCTAAGGAGGCAAGCACAGGCGTGGGTTCCCGAGGAATCATGCAAAGGTTTCCATTCCTGTGCAACAGGACCAAGACCACCAGGACGGCGGAAGGATGTCATCACCGAGTCCACCATGGTGTCATGACCAGAAGCTTTGTAGGCGAAGACCACCTTCCGTCAGGATAAGATTTACTACTTGTCCCCTTTCAAATTGGACAGTGTAGGATCCCTTCCCGCCGACGTTTTTTGGGAAGAGGACGAAGGCCACTATAACTATAGGTTAGCCACCACTGAAGAGGGGGTCGACTCATTCCCTCACCAGAGCAGACCTCGCAAAGTTGTTCATCCCTTGTACTTGTTCACCCTCGGCCCCTCGTGAGGCAAATCCACCACAAAGCAGGAGTAGGGTCTTACACCAGAAGGTGGCCCGAACCTGGCTAAACTGCCGAGTCCTTTCTCTCCCTTGTTCATCGAGCTAGGTAGTGGGGAGACGGATTGGTTGGCTGGAGCGGTTGAGTTCTTCACAGAAGCCCTAGAGTTCGAACCTTTCTTGGGTCTACAGAGTCCTGAATCCGACATTTGGCGCAGTAGGTAGGGGTGTGTCGAAGCCTCT
This sequence comes from Triticum aestivum, assembly GCF_018294505.1. Taxonomy (NCBI): domain Eukaryota; kingdom Viridiplantae; phylum Streptophyta; class Magnoliopsida; order Poales; family Poaceae; genus Triticum; species Triticum aestivum. Next base: position 316,363,427 of record NC_057814.1, on the reverse strand, counting down.
CTTCCACCGTTTGCTCCGTCGCTGTTCCGCCGTTCCTATGGCCGACGCTTGCTGGGTCCGTGCCGAGCGCCAGGCCGCTCGGGTCGCCCAGACGGCACCCGTGGGCAACGGTATCCCTAGCCGCTCGGCCTCCCCGGTGGCTAACACCACCACTGACCCTGCTGCACGCGAACAGGAGGACTCATTGCTGCCATCGTCCATGCGGTGTGACGGCCGCAGTGTGACTCCATCACCCACTCCGGTCACGGTGTCGTCTTCTCACACTCGTCGCGGGCCGGCAAACGCGTAGGCTGCGCTGCTCATGGCGCACGAGCTTCTGCGCGACTGCCTGGCCAACGACCTCTACAACGACTGGCTCACCCGCATCACCGAGATCGTCAACGCCGCCGGTGAGGCCCCAGCACCGTCCCGCTCGGCTCATCCTCTATCGTCACTGGCGGCCGACATGGCTCACAGAGCGCCTCCTCGTCCTCTGCATGGCGTAGACCCCGAGCAAAGGCGTGAGGCACCCTAGCGCGACCTGCTGTGCAGGGCGCCGGCGTGCGATGAAGAATGTTTCCAGGTAGTGCAGCGGCCCCAAGGAGAAGCACATGCGCTTCCAGCACCACCACGTCAAGACTGCGTGCCGCCAGAGGCGGCACCGCGCGGGGGTCAAGATCATGCTGCTCCCATCCGACCTGCCCCTGTGAGCACGGTAGGCTGCCGTGCTTTCACGCTGGAGCTGCGTCGTGTTGTCTGGCCCGGCAAGTTCAAGCCGGATCTACCTCCACACTATGACGGCAGCCCTGACCCCGCTGAGTTCCTCCAGCTCTACGAGCTGATCATCGAGGCGGCGAACGGCAACGAGAAGGTCATGGCGAACTGGTTCCCCATGGCCCTCAAGGACGGCGCGCGCTCTTGGGTCCTGAACCTTCCGGTTGGGTCGATCTCCTCCTGGGACAAGCTCAGCGGGCGCTTCATCGCCAACTTGCAAGGCACTTGCGACCGCGCTCCTGTAGCAGGCGACCTGCGGCGAATACGGCAGCAGCCGGGCGAGACCTTGCACAACTACATACAACACTTCACGAACATTCTCCTCAAGATCCTGAAGGTTCCGGACGAGGCCATCATTTTGGCATTCTCTGAGGGTATTCAGGATGCCAAGATGAAGGCAGAGCTCGCCATACACGAGGACTTGTGCTCGGCTCCGGAGATGTTCAACATGGCCACCAGGTGCGCAAGGGCAGAGGAAGGTCGCATGTCCCTCCTGGAGCTCCCGAAGGCCGATCCTGAAGACAAGAAGGCCAAGGCTAAGGAGGTAAAGTGCAAGGGCCCCGCTGTCCTCGTGGCTGAACCTCAGATGAAGCGCGACTGTGACCACGACGAATCCTCTAGGGGCAGCCGCCCGTTCTGCGTCTTCCACAATGTCCATAGCCACAACACCAATGACTGCCAGGAGCTCATGGCAATGTTGAGCGCAATGACCGCAGCTACGGCCTTGGAGGAAGCCACGGTGGAGGCCGCTGGGACAACCGCGACCCCCGCCAGGACTAGCATGATCAGCCTCATGAGGACCGCTGGCAGGGCCAGCCTCGCGATGGCCCCTGGCGTGACCAGCCATGTGAGGACCATCCTCGGGGCAATGCCGACCTTCCTGCGCTGCCGCCGCCCCCAAGGAGAAACGACGACAACCGCCAAGATGATGGGGCTGGGGGCTTCTAGGAGCCACGCGCGATTTCCTGCATCCTGGGTTGTGCTCAGGCCCCCGCCTGTCATCGCATCTTCAAGCAGTTCGCTTGTGAGGTGAAAGCGGCCCTCCCCAAGCTCGAGGCGTCGTGTCCCCTCAGGTGGTCCAAGTATGCCATCACCTTCGACTCTACGGACCAGCTCAAGTGCTCAGGCGCCACTGGCACGCTCCCGATGCTCTGCGCACTGACCATCAGCAATGTCCTTGTCACCAAAATGCTCATCGATGGTCGCGCAGGACTCAATGTTCTCTCCGTTTAGATATTTGAGACGCTTCAGTTGCCGTACGACCAGCTCCTCCCCACCAAGCCCTTCTCAGGGGTGACCGATGGCTCAACCATCCCCATAGGGTAGATTCATCTCCCTATCACCTTTGGCAAGCGCGACAACTACCACACCGAGTGCATTGACTTCAACATCGCCCACATTCATCTCTTGTACAATGCCATCCTCGGGTATCAGGCCTTCGCCAATTTCATGGCGGCGACTCACCACGGCTAGAATGTCCTCAAGATGCCAGGAAGTGGCGGCATCATCACAGTCGCTTGCGACGAGAAAGATGTGGTGTGCTCCCTCGAGCGCGCTTACCAGGCCGCAACGGTCGAGAGCTTCGATGCCGAGGGTGCCACCATGTCCTCTGAGGCCATACCCAAGAAGAAGAATCAGCTCCTCCCCAAGGGACGTCAGGAGGCTGGGGCACCCGACGACCGTGCCTCAGGCCCCGCGCCCACTGCTAGGGCGCCTTCCCCTCTCGCATAGGAAGGCACGCCTGGCGCCCCTCTCAGGATGGGCTTGGGGGCTCTCCTCTGGAGGGCCTCTGACCTGACCAGCGTCATGAGGGAGGCGTTCAGGCACCACATGGGGGTGAGCTTCAACGCGCGCCTCTGTGAGCAAGGCGCAAGGCGCCAGGCGCTCAGGAGTTCATCACCAAGGCGATCAAGGAGCTTTAGGAGGCGCGAGCCATGCGTGGCGAGCGTCGCCCCGCATCACCCAGTGCAGCTGTCGCCCCTAACATGGGTAGCGAGCTACGCGTCTGCGTCAACATCCCAGGGCTCAACAAGGCTGCTTCTCAGGAGCTCTTCTAGCCGTCCCGTGTTGGACAGAGTGGGGGCTGCCCCTGCAGCTACGTCTGCATGCCATTCAGACTACTGAATGTGGCTGCCTTGCACCAGCGCTACATGCAAGGCGTCCTGGCAGCTCACGAGGCTAGGCACCAGGCGATCTTGACAATGGAGGTGCCGGAACCTCGCGAGCCCCGCGGACCTTCGGAGCCACCGGGACCCAAGAGCTGGCAGGGTCATGAGGAGCAACCTCTAGAGCACGCGTCTTTAGCTACCTCAACGCTTCTAAAACGACGGTGCAAGGTGACTTTTTCCTTTGTTCAGTTGAGGGCACCCCTCGGGTTGCATTATCCTCAAGCTGTTAGTGGCCGCCCCGGCAGCCTGTGTCGTTTTGCGCATGTATTATAATTGACTTCACCTCTTATGACTTTCCTAAATATTGCAACCTGCATGTCCGGTGCTTCGCCACCAGGAACGTTGTGCGCCCTCACAAACCCGCCCGCGGGCGCCTCATGATTAAGGACTAGCACGACGTCTATGCTTGGGTCCATCCCTACAGCGTAGCTAAACCCAAGCGGTCGAGCTTTGTCTCGCGGGCCAGCTCGCGTGCACGTCACCTCCTGTGGTCCTTGGTGCCTTGATCTCGCATGAGCTAATGATGAGTGGATGAGTCAGGGCGTCTGACTCGATGCCTCGCTGTCGCGGGAGCCGCGCACCGGTTGTCTTTCTTTAGGATTATTGCATGAGAAGACTGGGCACGGCGTCCGTGCTCGGGTCCGTCCCTGCAGCGTCAATAAACCCAAGAGATGAGCTTTGTCTGGCGGGCTGGCCCATTCATGTCACCTCCTGGGGTCGTTGGTGTTCGGCCTTCTCATTTGATGTCCTTCGGAGATTCACTCGGCGCAGGCCACCTCAACATTTCACAGGTTCCTTACATGTACCCCGTGCTGAAAATTCAGGCGCAACCCGCCTTGAGGTAGGGCCTCGTGAGTCCCGCGCTGGCTCATGAGTGCCCATATACACCTCCTCTAGTTCTGTCGTGCTAGCCACATGTACGAACGGGGCTGTACACGCCCCGGAATCTCCCCCCGAGGGAACTCCCACCCACGCACTAGTGAAAGCCCCATGCTCCGCGCTGGTGGACGACACTGTCGAGGAGCGACTATGCCCATGCACCAGTGGAAGCCCCATTCTCCGCGCTGGTAGACGACATTGTCGAGGAGTGGCTATGCCCACGCTAAAGTGGAATCACCATGCTCCGCGCTGCTGAATAAACAACTGAGGGCACCCCAGCGACTGCGATAACTTCAAGAGGGCCTATAGGCTTGTTGTATGGTCCCACCGCGCGGGCCGCACGGGGGGGGGGGGGCTGGACAAGGGGGCTACGCTCAGGCCACGCCTGACGGACGCCACCTCACTAGGTCTCCCGCACCTGGTTTTCTCGCGTCCCTCCCGGCAAAAGCTGGCGAGGAAAGGTATGGAGGGCTCCGGATTAACATAGACGCTGCTCATGTTTCCTTCATGAGGGTTGTTCGTACGTCAAGGGGGACCCCTGAGCATCGCGACTCAGGGGCCTCACTGGTCACATAACTCCTCACCCCTTGGCCTCATACTGGTGATCCAGACTCCCCAACAGCGGCTGAGGTATGCGCGGGGCTGGGCCCTGCCGAAGTTGAACACTAAGGCAAACAGGAAGGAAATTGAGCATGAAAAGGAAATCCCGGGGTTCCAGGAAGTTATTACAAAACATAATGTTCCACAAATTCAAATAGAAGTTCTCACGCCTCCGCGAGGTACAATGAATGGTGCAAGGTCAATTAGGAAGAAGCGCAGCCGTCGCCTTGGGTGCCGCCATCGCTCGCCTTGGGAAGCCCATCGTTGATGACACTGCCACCAACTTCACCGCCGGCCTCTACTGCCGCAGCCGCGGGGTCGGGGAGGCAACGGAACTTCCCCAGCAGGTCTTCTACCTGCTTCTTCATGGCTTTAGCGACAGCGGTGCGGGACTCAGGGGACACCAGCTCGGTTAGTGCGCTGAGGTTGAAACCTAGGTCCCGAAGGTGGAGGTGGCTGAAGACGCACGTTGCGGCCGAGGTGAAGAGCGCGTAACACTCCTCCTCCACCGCGGAGTCTACTCCAGCAGCGATGCCATCAAGCGCCTCAGCAAGCTCGGGGAAAAGCCCGGCAAGGCCGTCCTCCGGAGTCGCTAACGGCTTTTCGTACCCTCCTCTGTAGATGGGAGCGCAGCGCCATGCGAGACCTGAGCTCGAGGGAGATGAAGGCTTCGCATTCCACGACCGCCATTTCCTCAACGGTGGCGAGGGTCTTCTCCTTGGCCTCCAGCTAGGCCGTGGCCTCGGAGACGAGTGAGGCATGGGACACCTAGGCCTTGTTCACCTCCTCCTTCAGCTTGCCCAGGCGGTCCCACTCCACAGCCTGGTCGGCGGACGCCTCGACCAGCTTGGCGTCGCGATCGGGGAGCGTCGCTTCACGGGCCTTCAGCTCGGCCTCCGCCTTGTTGTAGCACTACTTGGCGGACACTGCGACGGCCAGCGCTGCTTCGCGAGATCCTGTGGCTTCGTTGGCCTCCCTCTTTCTCTCCACTGCGATGGCCTCGGCCCGGCCCCAGGCTGTCCTAGCGGACGTGTTGGCCTGGAACCACCCGGAGATCAGCCCCATGGGCTCCTCACCAGGCACCTGTTGGCGTCTTGGAGGTCGGCCTCGGTGTAAGCTTCCCCCAGGGCCCCGGGCCTCACAAGGGGACCGCAGTCCGCCAGCACAAGGGCCTGGGGAGGAGACGACGCCGGCGCCGAGGCTGGCGTCATTGCCAGGGAGGCAGCCGCAGGAGCAACTTGGGGCACTAGAGCCTCCGTACCCCCCGCACACGCGATGGGGATGGGCAGCTCCGGAGCCCGCTAGCCCGCGGGAGCAGACTACCCTAAGGTTCCACCACCACGCCTTTGGGGGCCCGCTCCATCGCGAGGGAATGCGGGGCGACCTCTTCTATATGTGTTAGAGCCATCACGGCTTTGGCGAGCGGTGGTGCCTCAGGGGTCCCGGCTTCCTCCTTCCTCTTCTTAACCACGATGCCCACCTTGATCATCAGGAGGGGAGCGCTATGGGCTTGGTATCAAGAGGCGACAAATTAAAACAAGGTAAGACACTTACTCGTCAGGGGCGACGTACACCCTCTTCCTAGCCAAGGTCGGGGCACCTTCAACCTTCTTGGGTGCGGTCTTGTCCACGTCCTGGCGGTTGGCAAGGCGCACGATGGCCGACTCCGGTGCGGCGCCGACTGGCGGCAAGGCAGAGGCGTCACCTTGAGGAGGGAGCGCCGCCCCGCCCTTCTTTGTGGTAGCTAGACCCGGCCTTCGCAGGGCCCGTGGCGTGGCCCCAGACCTCGTGACGACCCCGATAGAGCGTGGGGATTCCATGACCGGGGGCTCGACGATGTCATCATCATCTGTGAGGTCGCAGAGAAGCTTGCTCTGAGACGGCGGAGAGGTCTCCGCCACATCATCCATGGTCGCCTCCGTGTCTTCATCACCCTCTTTGCCGGCGTTGTCGCCAGAAGACACCATCACCAGGGAGTTTGGTATATCGGGCGGCACGAGCCCTAGTTCGTTGAAGACCGGCATGGCGGCGACCAATGCTGCCCAGTTAGTGCGGCGGTATAGCAGGATGTAAGCCACTGGGAGGTTGCCCAGATCCCCCTCGAGCAGGGTGTTCATGGCTTTGTCTAGCTCCTTGCTACTTCTTGAGCTTGAGTTGGTTTTTCCGTTGAAGAGGAAAGGGTGATGCAGCAAAGTAGAGATAAGTATTTCCCTCAGTTAAGAACCAGTGTATCAATCTAGTAGGAGAATAACGCACAAATCACCAATACCTCCACCAACAATCAAACACCTACACCCTTCACAGTCACTTGCAAAGATATGATAGAGATAGATAAATAAAACTAAACAAAAGATAAAATATTTTTGGATATTTTTGGTTTATAGATCTGAAAGTAAAAGATTGCAAAATAGTAGATCGAAAACTAATATGATGGAAAATAGACCCGGGGGCCATAGGTTTCACTAGAGGCTTCTCTCTTGAAGGCAATAATACAGTGCGTGAACAAATTATTATCGAGCAATTGATAGAAAAGCGCAAAGTTATGACAATATCCAAGGCAATGATTATGAAATATAGGCATCACGTCCATTTCAAGTAGACCGACTCCTGCCAGCATCTACTACTATTACTCCACACACCGATCACTATCCAACATGCATCTAGAGTATTAAGTTCATAAAGAATGGAGTAACGCCTTAAGTAAGATGACATGATGTAGAGGAATGAACTAATGCAATATGATGTAAACCCCATTTGTTTATCCTCGATGACAACAATTCAATACGTGTCTCGCTACCCCTACTTTGTCGCTGGGTGAAATCATGCAAGATTGAACCCAATCTAGTTGGCCAAACCAAACCGATAATTCAAAGAGAAATATAAAGATATCAAATCATGCATATAAGAATTCAGAGAAGATTCAAATAATATTCATAGATAAGTTGATCATAAATCCACAATTCATCGGATCTCGACAAACACACCACAAAAGAAGATTACATCGGATAGATCTCCAAGAACATCGAGGAGATCATGGTATTGAGAATCAAAGAGAGAGAAGAAGCCATCTAGCTACTAGTTATGGACATGTAGGTCTGAGGTAAACTACTCACGCTTCATCGGAAGGGCAATAGAGTTGATGTAGATGCCCTCCATGATCGAATCCCCATCCGGTAGGATGCCGGAAAAGACCCCAAGATTTGATCTCACGGGAACAGAAGGTTGCGGCGGTGGAAAAGTGTTATCGTGGACGCTTCTAGTGGTTTGGGAATATCTGTGAATATATAGGAGGCAGAACTAGGTCACGGGGGTCACGTGGGGCCCACAAGGTAGGGGGCGCGTCCTACCCCCTGGGCGCGCCCTCCACCCTTGTCATCGCCTCATGGCTCTTCTGACTTGAACTCCAAGTCTCCTGGGTGTCTTCTGGTCCAAGAAAAATCATCATGAATTTTTATTTTGTTCGGACTCTGTTTGGTATTCCTTTTCTGTGAAGCTCAAAAACAAGGAAAAAACAGAAACTGGCACTGGGCTCTTGGTTAATAGGTTAGTCCCAAAAATAATATGAAATAGCAAATTAATGCATATAAAACATCCAAAACCGATAATATAATAGCATGGAACAATAAAAAATTATAGATACGTTGGAGACGTATGAAGCATCCCCAAGCTTAATTCATGCTCGTCCTCGAGTAGGTAAATGATAAAAACAGTAGTTTTGATGTGGAATGCTACCTGACATATTTAGCCATGTAATTTTCTTTATTGTGGCATGAATGTGCATATCCATAAAATTCAAAACAAAAGTTTAATATTGACATAAAAATGATAATACTTCAAGAATACTAAGAAAGCAATCATGTCTTCTCAAAATAACATGGCCAAAGAAAGATATCCCTACAAAATCATATAGTCTGGCTATGCTCCATCTTCATCACATAAAATATTCAATTCATGCACAACCCAGATGACAAGCCAAGCAATTGTTTCATACTTTTGGTTCTCAAACTTTTTCAAATTTCAAGCAATACATGAGCGTGAGGCATGGACATAGCACTATAGGTGGAATAGAATATGGTGGTTGTGGAGAAGACATAAAGAAGGAGATAGTCTCACATCGACTAGGCGTATCAACGGGCTATGGAGATGCCCATCAATAGATATCAATGTGAGTGAGTCGGGATTGCCATGCAACAGATGCACTAGAGCTATAAGTTTAAGAAAGCTAAAAAAGAAACTAAGTGGGTGTGCATCCAACTTGCTTGCTCATGAAGACCTAGGGAAATTTGAGGAAGCCCATAATAGGAATATACAAGCCAAGTTCTATAATGAAAAATTCCCACTAGTATATGAAAGTGGAAACATAGGAGACTCTCTATCATGAAGATCATGGTGCTACTTTGAAGCACAAGTGTGGAAAAAGGATAGTAACATTGCCCCTTCTTTTTTTTGTGGGCTTCTTTGGCCTCTCTTTTTTTCGTCCGGGGTCTCATCCCGACTTGTGGGGAAATCATAGTCTCCATCATCCTTTCCTCACATGGGACAATGCTCTAATAATGATGATCATCACACTTTTATTTACTTACAATTCAAGAATTACAACTCGATACTTAGAACAAAATATGACTCTATATGAATGCCTCCGGCAGTGTACAGGGATGTGCCATGACTCAAGAATGACATGTATACAAATTATGAATGGTGGCTTTGCCACAAATACTATGTCAACTACATGATCATGCAAAGCAATATGACAATGATGAAGCATGTCATAATAAACGAAACGGTGGAAGTTGCATGGCAATATATCTCGGAATGGCTGTGGAAATGCCATAATAGGTAGGTATGGTGGCTGTTTTGAGGAAGGTATATGGTGGGTGTATGGTACCGGAGTAAGTTGTCTGACACTAGAGAGGCTAGCAATGGTGGAAGGGCGAGAGTGCGTATAATCCATGGACTCAACATTAGACATAAAGAACTCACATACTTATTGCAAAAATCTATTAGTCATCAAAACAAAGTACTACGCGCATGCTCCTGGTGAGATAGATTGGTAGGAAAAGACCATCGCTCGTCCCCGACCGCCACTCATAAGGAAGACAATCAATAAATAAATCATGCTCCAACTTCATCACATAACAGTTCACCATACGTGCATGCTACGGGAATCACAAACTTTGACACTAGTATTTCTACAATCTACAATTACTCACTAGCATGACTCTAATATCACCATCCCCATATCTCAAAACAATCATAAGGAATCAAACATCTCATAGTATTCAATGCACTTTATATGAAAGTTTTTATTATATCCCTCTTGGATGTCTATCATATTAGGACTAAATTTATAACCAAAGCAAATTACCATGTTGTTTAGAAAGACTCTCAAAATAATATAAGTGAAGCATGATAGTTCAACAATTTCTACAAAATAAAACTACCGCCATGCTCTAAAAAGATATAAGTGAAGCACGAGAGCAAAATTACCTAGCTCAAAAGATATAAGTGAAGCACATAGAGTATTCTAATAAATTATGATTCATGAGTGTCCCTCTGAAAATGTATGTACAGCAAGGATTATTGTGGCAAACTAAAAAGTAAAGACTCATATCATGTGGTGAATAAAAATATAGCCTCAAGTAAAGTTACCGATAGACGAAGACGAAAGAGGGGATGCCTTTCGAGGCATCCCCAAGCTTAGGCTCTTGCCACTCCTTATTCCATAGTCCATCAAATCCTTACATAAACTTGAAAACTTCCCAACACAAAACTGAACATAAAATCTCATGAGATCCGTTATTATAAGAAAATAAAATCACCACTTTTGGTACTGTTGTGAACTCATTCCTTATTTATATTGGTGTAATATCTACTATATTCCAACTTCTCCATGGTTCATACCCACCGATACTATCCATAGATTCATGAAAATAAGCAAACAACACATAGAAAACAGAATCTATAAAAAACAGAATAGTCTGTAGCAATCTGAATACTTTGAATACTTTTGTAACTCAAAAAATTCTGAAAACTTAGGACAATAGATAAAATTTGTATCTTAATCTTCTGCAAACAGAATCAATATTTATCGCGCTTCTGCTAAAAATGAGAATTATATTACTGGGCGCAAAAGTTTTTGTTTTTCAGCAAGATCAAATCAACTATCACCGTAAGCTATCCCAAATGTCTTACTTGGCACAAACACTAATTTAAACACCAAATCACAATTACTATAGAGGTAATAATGTGTATGTTATTCAAGAACAGTAGCAAAACATAAAAAACAAAAATAAAATTGGGTTGCCTCCCAACAAGCGCTATTGTTTAATGCCCTTAGCTAGGCATAAAACATAGATCTAGGTATTGTCATCTTTGGTATTCAATCCATAAGTAGCTCTCATAATAGATTCATATGGCAAATTAATTTTCTTTCTATGAAAGTGTTCCATGCCCTTCCTTAACGGAAATTGAAATCTAATGTTTCCTTCTTTCATATCAATAAATGCACCAATCGTTCGAAGGAAAGGTCTACCAAGAATAATAGGACATGTAGGACATGAAGAACAATGAAATCTACGGGCACATAATTCCTATTTGCAACAATAAGAACATCATTAATCCTTCCCATAGGTTTCTTAATAGTGGAATCCGCAAGATGCAAATTTGAAGAACAATCATCAATTCATGGAAGCCCAACATATCACATAAAGTTTTTGGAATCGTGGAAACGCTAGCACCCAAATCACACAAAGCATGGCACTCATAATCTTTAATCTTAATCTTAATAGTAGGTTCCCACTCATCATAAAGTTTTCTAGGGATAGAAAACTCCAATTCAAGCTTTTCTTCAAAAGATTTCATCATAGCATCAATGATATGTTTAGTAAAAGCTTTCTTTTCATCATAAGCATGAGGAGAATTCAACATGGATTGCAACAAGGAAATACAATCTATCAAAGAACAATTATCATAATTAAAATCCTTGAAATCCAAAAGAGTGGGTTCATTGCTACTTAAAGTTTTGACCTCTCCAATCCCACTTTTATCAATTTCTGCATCAAGATCTATAAACTTTGAATCTTTGGGACGCCTTTTAACTAAAGTTGACTCATGTCCAATCCCATCTTTATCAAGATTTATATTGGAAAACAAAGATTCAATAGGAGTCACATCAATCACTTTAAGATCTTCATCATTATTTTCATGAAAACTAGAAGAACATGTTTTTACAAACCAATCTTGCTTAGCATGCATCTTAGCGGTTCTTTCTTTACACTCTTCGATGGAAATTCTAATAGCTTTAATAGACTCATTATTATCATGCATGGGTGGAATAGATCTAATTTTTAAAGAATCAACCTCAAGAGAAATTCTATCCACGTTCCTAGCCAAATGATCAATCTTAAGAAATTTTTCTTCAACCAAAGCATTGAAACTCTTTTGCGAAATCATAAATTCTTTAACACTATTCTCAAAATCAGAGGTCATCTTATTATAATTTCCACAAGAATTGTTGTAGGAATTACCATAATTATTAGAGGAATTACTAGGAAACGGCCTAGGATTAAAATTGCCTCCATACGCGTTATTACCAAAATTGTTCCTACCAACAAAATTCACATCCATAGATTAATTATTATTTTTAATAAAAGTAGACAAACGCATATCATTAGGATCAATAATAGCACTCTTTCTAGCAAATAATTTCATAAGTTCATCCATCTTTCCACTCAAAACATTAATCTCTTCAATCACATGCACTTTTTTTACTAGAAGAAGATCCTTCGGTATGTCATTGAGAATAATTAACCATAATATTATCTAGGAGTTTAGTAGCTTCTCCTAAAGTGATTTCCGTAAAAGTACCTCCCGCGGCCGAATCTAAAAGATTTCTAGAAGCAAAATTCAATCCGGCATAAAAAATTTGTATGATCATCCACAAATTTAAACCATGAGTAGGGAAATTTCGTATCATCAATTTCATCCTCTCCCAAGATTATGCAACATGTTCATGATCAAGTTGCTTAAAATTCATACTATCGTTCCTAAGGTAGATGATCTTAGCGGGAAGAAATTCTTGGAAATAAAAGTATCTTTACACTTATTCCATGGATCAATACTATTTTTAGGCAAAGAGGAAAACTAAGTTTTAGCACGATCTCGTAGTGAGAACGGAAATAGCTTCAATTTAACAATATCATTATCCACATCTTTCTTCTTTTGCATATCACACAACTAAACGAAATTATTTAGATGAGATGCGGCATGTTCACTCGGAAGGCGGGAAAATTGGTCTTTCATAACAAGATTCAGCAAAGCGGCATTAATTTCATAAGATTCCGCACTAGTGGCGAGAGAAATCGGAGTACTAATAAAATCATTATTATTAGTATTGGAAAAGTTACAGAATTTGGTATTCTCTTGATTCATCGTGACAAAGCAAGCAATCTAGCACATGAGCAAGCAAAAAGCAATTGAAAAGACGAATGGAAGAAGGGCAACAGAAAAAGTAAATCTTTTCAAAAATCATTTTAGAAGTGGGGGAGAGGAAAACGAGAGGCAAATGGATAATAACTTAATGCTATAGATGAGAGTTTTATGATGGGTACTTGGTATGGCTTGACTTGGCGTAGATCTCCCCGGCAACGACGCCAGAAATTCTTCCTTCTACTTCTTGAGCTTGTGTTGGTTTTTCCCTTGAAGAGGAAAGGGTGATGCAGCAAAGTAGAGATAAGTATTTCTCTCAGTTAATAACCAAGGTATCAATCCAGTAGGAGAAGAACGCGCAAATCACCAATACCTGCACAAACAATCAAACACTTGCACCCAACGCGATAAAGGGGTTGTCAATCCCTTCATAGTCACTTGCAAAAGTGAGATATGATAGAGAGATAAATAAAACTAAACAAAAGATAAAATATTTTTTGGTTTATAGATCTGAAAGTAAATATTGCAAAATAGTAGACCGAAAACTAATATGATTGAAAATAGACCCAGGGGCCATCAGTTTCACTAGAGGCTTCTTTGGTGAAGGCTAATAATATGGTGGGTGAAAATTATTGTCGAGCAATTGATAGAAAAGCGCAAAGTTATGACGCTATCCAACGCAATGATTATGAAATATAGGCATCATGTCCGTGTCAAGTAGACCGACTCCTGCCTGCGTCTACTACTATTGCTCCACACATCGACCGCTATCGAGCATACATCTAGAGTATTAAGTTCATAAAGAACGGAGTAAAGCATTAAGTAAGATGACATGATGTAGAGGAAAGAATTAATGCAATATGATGTAAACCCCATATTTTTATCCTCGATGACAACAATTCAATACGTGTCTCGCTACCCCTACTTTGTCGCTGGGTGAAATCACGCAAGATTGAACCCAAAGCTAAGCACCTCTGCTATTGCAAGAAAAAACAATCTAGTTGGCCCAACCAAACCGATAATTCGAAGAGAAATACAAAGATATCAAATCATGCATAGAAGAATTCATAGAAGATACAAATAATATTCATAGATAAGCTGATCATAAATCCACAATTCATCGGATCTCGACGAACACACCGCAAAAGAAGATTACATCGGATAGATCTCCAAGAACATCGAGGAGAACATTGTATTGAGAATCAAAGAGAGAGAAGAAGCCACCTAGCTACTAGCTATGGACCCATAGGTCTGAGGTAAACTACTCACGCTTCATCGGAAGGGCACTAGAGTTGATGTAGATGCCCTTCGTGATCGAATCCCCCTCCGGAAAGATGCCGAAAAAGGCCCCAAGATGGGATCTCATGGGAACAGAAGGTTGCGGTGGTGGAAAAGTGTTTTCGTGGATGATTCTGGTCGTTTGGGAATATATGTGAATATATAGGAGGCGTAACTAGGCCAGGAGGGTCACGTGGGGCCCACAAGGTAGGGGGACACGCCCTACCCCCTGGGCGCGCCCTCCACCCTTGTCGCCGCCTCGTGGCTCTTATGACTTGAACTCCAAGTCTCCTGGGTGTCTTCTGGTCCAAGAAAAATCATCGTGAAGTTTTATTCCGTTTGGACTCCATTTGGTATTCCTTTTCTGCGAAGCTCAAAAATAAGGAAAAAACAGAAACTGGCACTGGGCTCTAGGTTAATAGGTTAGTCCCAAAAATAATATAAAATAGTATATTAATGCATATAGAACATCCAAAACAGATAATATAATAGCATGGAACAATAAAAAGTTATAGATACGTTGGAGACGTATCACTCCTCGCCCGTCAAGCTCCCTGAGCGCAGCCGAATGTCGTCCTCTGCGCCTTTGAACTCCCACATGGGCCGTGTGTGTGCCTGGAGCGGGGCCAGGCGCTGCGTCAGGATCTCCTTGACATGCATGCCCCCCGTCAGCGCCCCGGCGTCCATGTCAGCAAACCTCCTCCCGAGGACCGGCACCGCTCGGGGATCGGGGAGCTTCTCGTGACCCCAACTATCAAGCTTATCCGATAGCTCGGTTGGTAATTCCAGCCGCACGTTGAGGCCCTTGGCATCCATGAAGACCCCCCGGCGCCAGAAGTTATCCACCATCTTCCCGGCCCTCATTAGCGTGTTGCCCTTGTGGACCAGGGTGAAGGATACGCAGCCGGAGCACTGGGCCGGATCGTGCATCCATAGATAGAAGAAATGGCAGAGGAGGGCCTCACGTCCATGAATGCCTCGCAGTAAGAGGCGAAGATGGACAAAAGGAGGATGGAGTTGGGCTGAAGATGCAGAGCCTGGAGCTGGTAGTGGTCGAGGACGGCGGTGAAGAAGCTGGAGAAGGGCGGGATGAGCCACGCGAAGACTCTATGGAGGAAGAAGGTGTAGGGCGTCTGTACGAAGGTCCTCCGCTCGGCAGAGCCCACTAGGAGGACGGTCTCGTTCCACTCGTTCTCATCGCTCATCGTCAGCGGGAGCGCTTCGGCAAGGTGCTTGACCTCGGTGATGGATGATGTGCCGAGGGCTGGTGCAGGAGAGGAGGAAGAGCTCGCGGCCGGTGCGGTGGGCTTCGCCTTCTCGGATGCCATTCGCGAGCTCTTGGAAGGAAAAATGCAGAAGGGAGGAGGAGCTCGACCAGATCTGGAGACGCTCTCGGCAGGGAGAAAGGGGATCTGGAGTAGGCGCAGAGAAGGCAATGATGGTTCAGTAGCGAGCGCCAGTCTTTTGTCAAGTCGGGCAGTTGCCGAGCCAGCATGGGGAAGTGGAGACGCCCACGTCCCATCAAGTGCCACACGTCGGTTCGGTCCATAGGCGATTGGGGCCCACAGCGCTTCGCCCTTGCCCTTTGGCTTTGCCTCGAAGCCAAGTCCGAGCACGCCTTGGGTCTGGGGGCTACTATCGACATTCTAGGAACCAGGGTACCCAGACTTTCCTGCCTGCGACCCATGGTGTGGCTCCCTCGATGGCCTGGTACGGCCCATCAACTAAACTTCCAAGACAAGACCCTTGCGGGGGCCAAGCCTCACGAGGCGGACAACGTCAAGACCTCCTAAGGGAGTGGCCTCCCCTGGGCCGCTCCTGAGGAGCGGAGATTCCTATGCAGGTGCTAACCTCATGAGGTTGCGATGACGCAAGCCATGATGATCAAGGCTAGGCGGGCGCCAGGGGGCGCCGAGAGGACAGTTTCCTCTTTGGTGTTAAGGAGGCAAGCGCAGGCGTGGGTTCCCAAGGAATCAGGCAAAGGTATCCATTCCTGTGCAACATGACCAAGACCACCAGCACGGCAGGAAGGGTGTCATCGCCGAGCCCACCGCGGCGTCACGACCAGAAACTTTGGAGGCGAAGACCACCTTTCGTCAGGATAAGATGTACTACTTGTCCCCTTTCAAATTGGCCACTGTGGGATCCCTTCCCGCCGACGTTTTGGGGGAAGAAGACCAAGGCCACTATAAGTATAGGTTAGCCACCACCAAAGAGGGGGTCGACTCATTCCCTCAGTAGAGCAGACCTCGCGAGGTTTTTAATCCCTTGTACTTGTTCACCCTGAGCCCCTCGTGAGGCAAATCCACCATATAGCAGGAGTAGGGTCTAACACCGCAAGGTGGCCCGAACCTGGGTAAATTGCTGAGTCCCTTATCTCCCTTGTTCATTGAGCTAGGTCGTGGGGCGACGGATTGGTTGGGTAGAGAGGTTGAGTTCGTCGCACATGCCCCAGAGTTTGAACCTTTCTTGGGTCTGCGGAGCCCTGAATCCGACATAGGCCAACTACTTCTACAAACACACTCTTCATTGAGCAATATAAGGACCCAAACATCTACCTGACCAAGAACCACCTCTTTGGCGTGCAAAGGGCTTTGCATCAAGAGAAAGAATCATTGGGCGGCCGCATCGACCTACTCTCTACGGACTTGCGATAATCCGAGCAACGTACAAGAGTCTACTTCAACCACAAGCTTGCTGAACAAAAGGAGGAGATCGATGCACGGATGGAGGAGATTCTTACCTTGTTGGTCAACCGCTCTTCTACATCTATGTCATATTCAAGACGGAGCAACTCAAGTCGACATTCTTTGCAATCTTCTTCGGATGCAAGTCCTCCTCGAGATCGTTCGCATCATCGCTAAGACCATGCAGATCGTCAAGCTCCACAAAACCCATTCCATCGAAATGGTTTACAAGGCTGCCTCCATGAACGTGAACGCCTACGGCAACAAGCTAATGAACATCTGGTCCAAGTGCAAGCTCCAATACGCCAAGATCAACAAGAACAACAAGATGGTGACGCCCTTCGACAAGAGAAACAACGCCATGAGGAACAAGCCCTTGAAGCCCAATGTGCTCTACGTGAATCAACTAAAGCCGTCAATGTGCGCAACTGCCAAGTATGTCTACAATCAGAGGCTCTCCGCCGAGAGCGACAAGAAGAAGCCGCACGCCTTGAGGAGCACCAAGAGATGAGGAACAGTGCAAGAATACAACAACCTCAACGTCAAGCTAATCAAGCGGGGCACGAGGAGCAAGTGGCTCCATATACCCCTCCACGGCAAAAGCGTCATCACAATGACAATCGTCCCAACCACAGTGACGAGCAATGCTACGGCAAGCTCAAGTTCAACATGCCAAAGTTTTTTGGCAGCACCGACCCCGAAGACTACCTCTCATGGGAATTGAAGGTTGACAAGATCTTTTGCTTGCACAACTATGAAGAAGAAAAGAAGATCGCCATGACATCCCTTGAGTTCCAAGACTATGTCCTCATTTGGTGGGAGCAAGTCATTGAGAGACGAGAAGCAAGAGGAGAACCACCCATCACAACCTGGAATCAAATGAAGGATGTCATGCGAGCGCGCTTTGTACCTCAAGTTGCAACAAAACTTCCAAAACCTCAAGTCATCCTCCTAGTACAAGCAACTTCAACCGAGAGTTTCATCATCTACAAGTCCACTGGATGAGACCGTCAAGACAAGTTCCATCAAATGCTTCACATGCGGAGGCCGAGGCTAGCAGACATTCGAGTGCACCAACCGGCGCACCATGATAGCCAACGACGACGGCACCACTCCACGACGGCACCAAGTATTTTGTGACAATGATTCAATCCATGGTCTCGTTGTCTCCAAGGTCTTGACGCTCCAACATCAACAATAGGAAGACCAACGTTGCCACATATTCCACACCAAAGTGGGCATCCACGGACATTCCATGAAGGTCATCATCGACGGAGGAAGTTGCCACAATTTGGCCAAGAGAAGAGCTATGTTCCAAGCTGCAATTGGTCAAGATGAAGCATCCTCGTCCTTACAAGGTCCAGTGGCTTAGTGGCTGTGGCATCCAAGTGGAGCACATTGTTCAATTCTCCTTCAAGATCGGAGCATATGAAGACACTTTGGAGTGTGATGTGGTTCCCATGTCCGTTTGTCACCTCCTACTTGGACGACCTTGGAAATTCGATCGCGGAGTCACCCAGAATGGGCTAACCAATCACTATAGCTTCAAGATGACGGGAAAGGAGTACGTGCTATGACCTATGTCTCCATGCCAAGTGATTGCCGACAAGCAAGCAACCACCTGTCCTGGAGAGAATAGTGAGAAAGCGAGCCACCAAAAAGAGAGTGAGCGCCACAAGCCAAAATTGAGTGCCTCCACGATGAGCAACAAGAAAAACTTAGTTCTCTTAGCCACCAAAAGAGTGATGAGATAAGTGTGTGAGAACCCATCTAGTGTCACCCACTACGTCCTATTGTGCAAAGATGAAGCGACTAGGACAAACACCTCTCACCATCTACCTTTAGTGTTGTCTTCTCCATTGCAGGAATTCAAGGATGTTTTCCCCGATGAACTAGCTCCAGGACTACCTCCTCTACGCGACCTCGAACACCGAATCGACATCTAATGGAGGCGAGGGTGTCCTGACCTTTTGATGAGATGATAACTACCAATCTGGTGGATTCGACTTTGATGATCAGACTACAAACATGCATGACGTTGCGCCTTAGCAATCGCTAAACCAATATCCTAAGGTTACTGACGATGTCGAAAGCACAATCATCCTGGCCACGAAAGTCTATTCGTGCATGCAATCAAAAAACAAGCAAGAATATCATAATGCAGTCTACATATTGCAAATATATATGAACTATTGATAAAAGTGGGGATCTAGAAGCGGTCTTGGTCTGGTCATTGGACACAAATGAAGTACACAAAGTTGCAATGGCTAACTTTTAACTAAACAAATCCCAAAGAAAAAGCTACTAGAGTGATCTACTTATATAAGAGCAAGGGTGGCAGGCAAGGAGGTGGGAGTTCAAAGCTTTAATCTTATAGTTTTGCCTCCCAACCTTTTACCTCAAGGGTAATGTCAACAATAATAGTTCATGATGCCTTACATCCAATTGGATATATATATCAGGATCTTTCCAACACAATGTGCTTGCCAAAGGATAAAATGTAAAAAGGAAAGGTGAAGATCACCATGACTCTTGCATAAGGTATAAGACAAGAATAAAAGATAGGCCCTTCGCAGAGGGAAGCAGAGGTTGTCATGCGCTTTTATAGTTGGATGCACAAAATCTTAATGCGAAAGAACGTCACTTTATATTGCCACTTGTGATAGGGACCTTTATTATGCAGTTCGTCGCTTTTATTGCTTCCACATCACAAAATCGTATAAAGCTTATTTTCTCCACACTAATAGATCATACATATTTAGAGAGCAATTTTTATTGCATGCACTGATGACAACTTACTTGAAGGATCTTACTCAATCCATAGGTAGGTATGGTGGACTCTCATGGCAATACTGGTTTAAGGGATGTATGGAAGCACAAGTAGTATCTCTACTTAGTGCAAAGAATTTGACTAGCATGATGGGGAAAGGCAAGCTCAGCATTTTGGATGATCCATGACAATATACTTTATTTCGGATATAAGAAAACATAACCCATTACGTTGTCTTCCTTGTCCAACATCAACCTTTTAGCATGTCATATTTTAATGAGTGCTCACAATCATAAAAGATGTCCAAGATAGTATATTTATATGTGAAATCTCTCTTCCCTCAATATTCTTTCATGAATTGTTCAAGTGGCCAATACAATGTTTGCTAACCTTCAATAAATTTACCACCTCTACTTCTTATATGTGAAGTCATTACTCCCCATGGGATAAGCATATGAAACATATATTATTTCGGATTTATGATATTCAAATCATTCAACTATTTACTCATAGGATATAAGTGAAGCACACGAGTAAATGACAAACTACTCCAAAAAGATATAAGTGAGGATAAATGAGTAGTTAAATAATTATGTAGCTATGTGAAGACTCTCTCTCATTTAAGAATTTCAGATATTGATATTTTATTCAAATAGCAAGCAAAACAAAATAAAATGACATTCTAAGAATAGCAAACATCACGTGACGAAGCAAAAACTTAGGATCAACCGGTACTAACCGATAGTTGTTGAAGAAGAAAGGTGGGATGCCAACCGGGGCATCCCCAAGCTTAAATGCTTGAGACTTATTGAAATAGTAATTAGGGATGCCTTGGGCATCCCCAAGCTTGAGCTTTTGTGTCTCCTTAATTCCTCTCATATCACGGTCTTCCTAAATCTCAAAAGCTTCATCCACACAAAACTCAACAAGGACTCGTGAGATAAGTTAGTATAAAACAATGCAAAAACCCTATCATACTATACTGTAGCAAATCACTAAAATTATCATTCAACATTGCATACTAAATGCATCTGCATATTTGATAGTCCTATCCTCAAATAGAATCATTAAACAAGCAAACACATGCAAAACAATGCAAACAGAACAGCAATCTGCCTAAACAGGACAGTCTGTAAAGAATGTAGCAAGATCCATACTTCCCTAGATCCAAAAATTATGAAAGAAAATTCCCACTGTAGTAAATTTATCAGATCTTATTATGAAAAAGGTTTCAGCATTTTATCACATTCTGACTTTTCTAGGGAATTTTTGCAACAGTGGTAAACTTTTTGTTTTCAAACAGCAGCATGAAGACTTGTAAAATAGGCATAGTAAAGGCTATCAATCCCACTTTTATTGAAACAAAAGATGCAAAACATTGTTCTAAATAACAGCAAGCAAATCCTAGCAAAATAAATTGATGCTCCAAGCAAAACACATATCATGTGGTGAATAAAAATATAGCTCCATGTAAAGTTACCGATGAACGAAGACGAAAGAGGGGATGCCTTCCGGGGCATCCCCAAGCTTAGGCTCTTGGTTGTCCTTGAATATTACCTTGGGGTGCCTTGGACATCCCAAGCCTAGGCTCTTGCCACTCCTTACTCCATAGTCCATCGAATCTTTACCCAAAACTTGAAAACTTCACAACACAAAACTTAACAGAAAACACGTAAGCTCCATTAGTATAAGAAAATAAATCCACCACTTAGGTACTGTTGTGAACTCATTCTAAATTCATATTGGTGTAATATATACTGTATTCAAACTTATCTATGGTTCACACCCTCCGATACTACTCATAGATTCATCAAAATAAGCAAACAACACATAGAAGACAAAATCTCTCAAAAACAGAACAGTCTGTAGTAATCTGTATCAAACGTATACTTATGGAACTCCAAAAATTCTGAAATAAATTGGTGGACCTGAGGAATTTGTCTATTAAGCATCTGAAAAAAGAACGAACCTAAAAGAACTCTCCAGTAAAAAGTGGCAGCACATCTCGTGAGCGCTAAAGTTTCTGTTTTTTACAGCATGATCATAAAGACTTCACCCAAGTCTTCCCAAAGGTTCTACTTGGCACAAACACTAATTAAAACATAAAAACACATCTAACAAGAGGCTAGATGAATTATTTATTACTAAACATAACCAAAAAGCAAGAAACAAAAATAGAATTGGGTTGCCTCCCAACAAGCGCTAACGTTTAACGACCCTAGCTAGGCATGATGATTTCAATGATGCTCACATAAAAGATAAGAATTGAAACATGAAGAGAGCATCATGAGGAATATGACTAGCACATTTAAGTCTAACCCACTTCCTATGGATAGGGATTTTGTGAGCAAACAACTTATGGGAACAATAATCAACTAGCATAGGAAGGCAAAACAAGCATAACTTTAAAACTTTAAGCACATAGAGAGGAAACTTGATATTATTGCAATTCCTACAAGCATATATTCCTCCCTCATCATAATTTTCAATAGCATCATGAATGAATTCAACAATATAACCAGCACCTAAAGCATTCTTTTCATGATCTACAAGCAAAGAAATTTTATTACTCTCCACATAAGCAAAATTCTTCTCATTCGGAATAGTGGGAGTATCATAAGAAACTCGAATACTATAAATTGTTTCCACATTAAAAGAGTAATGTTCAGAAAAAGGGTAGTCATAATCATGACAAGTTTTATAAATATAATCATCACTACTTTTTATATCATAAAAGTCATCACAATAATCATCATAAGTAGCAACTTTGTTCTCATCATAATCGATTGAAACCTCTTCCAAGATAGTGGAATCATTACTAAATAAAGTCATGACCTCTCCAAATCCACTTTCATAATTGTCACAATAAGATTCAACATCCTCCAAAATAGTGGGATTACTACTTCCTAAAGTTGACACTCTTCCAAACCCACTTTCATCAATATAATCATCATAAGTAGGAGGCATGCTATCCTCATAATAAATTTGCTCATCAAAACTTGGGAGGCTAAAAATATCATCTGCATCAAACATAGCATCCCCAAGCTTGGGCCTTTTCATATCATAAGCATAATCACTCTCATCATTAATAGTATGGATAGCACCAATAGTATAGCAATTATCATCATCACAGTGAGTAATAGGAGCAACATCATTTGGGAGGGATACCTTTCTACCTTTGCTTCTCCGTCTTTTCTTTTTCTTCTTCACATTATGTGTGGGTACAATCCTCTTTTTGGAGCTCCTTATTAATGAGATTGGTTGAATAGAAGGCTCCTCCTCGTTACCTGATTCATCATAAGAAATAATAGGAGGATATTGGGAAGTCTCTTCCCTTTCGTTAATATTCTCTTCGTCTTCTATTGTTTTCTTTTCTTTATGTAATTGGCAATATAAGGATTTTCAATGCAATTCACCGCACAATACATAAAAATTTCTTCTAGATCAAAATCAAGAACTTTTTCAAGGTCAAATTCTGGAAGATCATTAGTTATACGTTTCATTTCTTCATAACCCAAAGCAAACTAAGTTCATTATGATGTGCAAGGGAAGTCAAGTCATCACAATTTTTGGACACGATACGATCATGAAACAATTTGCATTGGGTATTGAAATGATCACGTTCATTGCAAAGTTCACAAGGACGGCAAAGAAAGTTTAAATTCTCGGCACAAACATCTAGCCTTTCTTGCAACCATTTAGTTTCCAAATACTTATGCCTCTTGCAAAATCTATCTTCCCTATTTGGTGTGTACTTGCAAACTCTATGCACTCCACAAAAATTTACATGCTTATAAGAGATATTCTCATCATGACTAGTGCAATCATCATTAGTACTATGGATATTCAAAGAGTTCATACTAACAACATTGCAATCATGCTCATCCTTCAAAGATTTAGTGCCAAACATTTTATAGACTTCTTCTTCTAGCACTTAAGTACAATTTTCCTTTCCATCATTCTCACAAAAGATATTAAAAAGATCAAGCGTACGAGGCAAACTCAATTCCATTTTTTCGTAATTTTCTTTTATAAACTAAACTAGTGATAAAACAAGAAACTAAAAGATTCGATTGCAAGATCTAAAGATATACCTTCAAGCACTAACCTCCCCGGCAACAACGCCAGAAAAGAGCTTCATGTCTACTACGCAAACTTCTTCTTGTAGACGTTGTTGGGCCTCCAAGTGCAGAGGTTTGTAGGACAGTAGCAAATTTCCCTGAAGTGGATGACCTAAGGTTTATCAATCCGTGGGAGGTGCAGGTTGAAGATGGTCTCTCTCAAACAACCCCGCAACCAACTAACAAAGAGTTTCTTGTGTCCCCAACACACCCAATACAATGGTAAATTGTATAGGTGCACTAGGTCGGCGAAGAGATGGTGATACAAGTGCAATATGGATGATAGATATGAGTATTTGTAATCTGAAAATATAATAACAGCAAGGTAACTAGTGATAAAAGTGAGCGTAAACGGTATTGCAATGCTAGGAAACAAGGCCTAGGGTTCACACTTTCACTAGTGCAAGTTCTCTCAACAATAATAACATAATTGGATCATATAACTATCCCTCAACATGCAACAAAGAGTCACTCCAAAGTCACTAATAGTGGAGAACAAACGAAGAGATTATTGTAGCGTACGAAATGACCTTAAAGTTATTCTTTCGGATCGATCTATTCAAGAGTTCATAGTAAAATAACATGAAGCTATTCTTTCCGTTCGATCTATCATAGAGTTCGTACTAGAATAACACCTTAAGATACAAATCAACCAAAACCCTAATGTCACCTAGATACTCCAATGTCACCTCAAGTATCCGTGGGTATGGTTATACGATATGCATCACACAATCTCAGATTCATCTATTCAATCCAACACAAAGTACTTCAAAGAGTGCCCCATAGTTTCTACCGGAGAGTCAAGACGAAAACGTGTGTCAACCCCTATGCATAAGTTCACAATGTTACGGAACCCTCAAGTTGATCACCAAAACGTACATCAAGTGAATCACGTGATATCCCATTGTCACCACAGATAAGCACATGCAAGACACACATCAAGTGTTCTGAAATCCTTAAAGACTCAATCCGATAAGATAACTTCAAAGGGAAACTCAATCCATTACAAGAGAGTAGAGGGGGAGAAATATCATAAGATCCAACTATAATAGCAAAGCTCGTGATACATCAAGATCGTGCCAAATCAAGAACAGGAGAGAGAGAGATCAAACACATAGCTACTGGTACATACCCTCAGCCCCGAGGGTGAACTACTGCCTCCTCATCATGGAGAGCGCCGGGATGATGAAGATGGCCACCGGTGAGGGATCCCCCCTCCGGCAGGGTGCCGGAACGGGTCTAGATTGGTTTTCAGTGGCTACAAAGGCTTGCGGCGGCGGAACTCCCGATCTATTCTGCTCTTTGATGTTTTTAGGGTATATGGACATATATAGGCGAAAGAAGTCGGTCAGGGGAGCCACGAGGGGCCCACGAGGGTGGGGGCGTGCCCAGGGGGGTAGGGCGCGCCTCCCTGCCTCGTGGCTTCCTCGAAACTTCCCTGACGTCTACTCCAAGTCTCCTGGATTGCTTCCGTTCCAAAAATAACTCTCCCGAAGGTTTCATTCCGTTTGGACTCCGTTTGATATTCCTTTTCTTCGAAACACTGAAATAGGCAAGAAAACAACAATTTGGGCTGGGCCTCCTGTTAATAGGTTAGTCCCAAAAATAACATAAAAGTGTTTACTAAAGCCCATAAACATCCAAAACAGATAATATAATAGCAGGAATACTTCATAAATTATAGATACGCTGGAGACGTATCAGGGCGTCCTTCCCACACGACCTAGAAACCGTTGGGGATAGGCCCTCCTGGCACACACGCTCGGCAAAATGAGGTCATGTGCGACGGGCGAGCTATCAAATACGGTTATACATACAGTTGTGCTAAAAAATACAATTATACCGGCCGAATCATTTCCAGTCGTAAGTACATCCCACACAATTAGTCCCGGCTAAATATTTCCGTTTATATGTACATTCCACACGGTTAACCCAAGGAATATGTTTCTGTTAGTATGTACATCCCACACAGTTAATCCAAGAAGTAAGTTTCCGTTCGTATATACATCCCAGACGGTCACGCCAAGGAAAATGTTTCCGTTCGCAGGTACATCACACACAATTTTCCCCATTAAATGGTTTTTGATAGTGTTGCCATTTCACACGATATTAACAATTTTATCATTTGCGTTATTGAATGCATCACACACAGTGCATAGAAGAAACTGTGTGGCAAAGGCTGTCCATCACACACACTTTTTATGTGGTAAATATTTGCGCAAGGTGGCCTAACGCAAATAGTTTTCAAGAGCATGTCATGTGTGATCGGTCATTGATCCAACATGGTTTATTCCTAGAAACTGTGTGTGTTGCCTGAGGTCATCACCCACGGTGTTTTCTCAATAATCATTTGCAATAGAAAACCCAATAGTAGGCTAATTGCCCTATTATTAATAATCCATTTATTAATCTAATTGACATTTCATATTAAGCACACAATATATTTCATTTTCATATTAAGGCAGCAGATTTCATAATTGAAATACATCAGAGTACAACATCATATAGCTTCGGCACTCAGGTACCCCATTACACAACTACACCAGCACCAAGTTTCACATGCAACATCTATAACCTTTCGAAATTAGCATCATAGATGGTACATAGACAGATGAATCTCATCTGGAAAACTACTGAAGCGGAATGCAAATATTGAGCCTTCATTGATGTCGAAGGTCTTTGCAACTTTAGGCCAGTGCCTGTCGATGATTGACTGTCCATCCTTCGCCCTCTTCAGGAACACTTCAATATTGAACCATGGGTGTTGTATGAATACCTTCCTCGCCTCCTGGCCATACAGGTGGTTCGAGAGGTAATCATTAGTGAACTAATTTGGAAAGGCCTGAAAAACAAGGATATGCATAAATATCTTCTCTAGAATTGAAATGGGGCAAAGGAATAAAAAAGGCAACGTATAATAGTTAGTACCACCCTGTAGTGAACTGATGTCTTCTTCATTGTGCAGACAAAGATCTTGTTGTTTTTTGTCACCAATTTCTTTATCTTAACAATCTTTCTGAGTTTCTTGACTTGACTGATATTCATGGACAACTCATTTCCCCACATGCAAAAATGGTCGAACAGTGGGCCAAAACCTCTCATAGCAGGACCTACATGTGCAAGACCAAATTGTTAAAAACTTAAATATTAGAATGGTTCCTGCAATTGCACAATAATGTGCTTTTAGACAAAGGACCATGCATGTGCAAACCTCGATTGTAAAGCTCAGTGATTTCCAATGTTTCCCTGCAACACATATACGGTAGTTAGTGATCAGGTTAATTGAGGGTTCACATGCTATCAGTAAAATATGTTGATGAAAAATAAACACATTGCAGATTCATTAGATTAATTCAAGCCACATGGAAAACCCATTTATCCAAACCAAGCATGATTATGAACTAGGAAATATAGCAATTGTATATGTTTCTCTTGTATTATGTGCAACCAAATTCGATTTTTCCTCACATGCATAACAATACAAAATTCTACCCACGACAATTGGACATCGCATTGCAGAAATGAACCAAGCAGTTAACTAAACACCAAAACAAATGAACCAACATTAACTGAGCACCACATTGCACAATATAACACACTCGTAATAGAATATCACACAGTTAACCAAACCAAGCATGCTTAACAACTTGGAAATATAGCAATTGTATTTGTTTCTCATGTATTTATTACAAACAAATTCGATTTATTTCTCACATGGAATGCAATAACAGAATGCACACACAACAATTGAACACCACATTGCTGAATTGAACCAAACAGTTAACTAAACAACACAACAAATGAACCAAACGTTAGCTGAGCACCACATTGCACAATGTATAACATACTAGAAGATCAGACAGCTAACCAAACCAAGCATGCTTGACAACTTGGAAATATAGCAATTGCATTTGTTTCTCATGTATTTTGTAAAGATAAATTCAATTTATTTCTCACATGGAAGACGATACAAAATTGCAGCCTGAAGAATTGAACATCACATTTGCAGAATTGAACCAAATAGTTAACTGAAGACGACAACTAATTAACCAAACAGTTAATAAGTGAGCACCACATTGCACAACATATAGAACATATACACTAGAGCAACCGATTGCATTGTAAAAGTAGATAGGACAATTCACTAGAATTTGTTAAGGAAAGGCAGGAGCAGCACATACAATGGGTAAACCGAGCATGCTCATCCGATGATGCTAGCAAACTGAACATAGGTCCTTACAAAAATTGAGCTAATAAGACAAGCTACTCCTCATCGTCGGAGATATCGATGATGATTGGATCCTTGGACATGGAAGAGGGCGAGGCCTCCACATCATGGGTGCCCTCGTCGTAGTGGTGAGTTGCTTGAGCCGCTCCGGGCACCAACCTGTTGGCTCTCGAGTTGAGGTAAGCACGGGCATGCTGAGAAAATACGTTGTAGTATTCGTCGAAGGCACCGATGGTGGCCCCGAGAAAACGCCACGAACTATCATTTAAAGCAGCCAACCGTGTCACGCTGTTCCCGCGCGAGGCATCGACGGTGGCCTCGACAGTGAGGTGCTTGCCCAAGATCTAGGGGTCGGCACGAATGGCAGCCATCGCGACCTCATCCGCGCGTGCGGCCGCGATTTGCTTCTTCACTGCCAAATGCTCCTTAAGCTCCTGGCTATACTGCATGCATCATGGCTTAGGGCGGCGCTTAGTTGGGGGAGGGGTTTGTGATTTGTGTGGAAGGTGTCACGCCGGCGGTCGGGGCATGCGGGATGTCGAAGGAGGAGGATGGGGGTCGGGCGTGAATTACCTGCCTGGATCGACGAGGCCGAGCAGCGTGAAGGAGGCCCGCCGACGAGGATGTGGCGCTGCAAGCAAGGAGTCAATGTTTCAACTTGCAAAGGAAGGCGGAAACAGGAGAAATGTGGCTTTTGGTAAGGGGGAGGGGGTGGGGAGGTAGTTATTTCCGCAGAAGTCGAAAATTTTGAATCGGTGCAGCGAAAAAACCGGCGCACAAAGTGTCATCAGACATGGTCCCTTATTTAGCACTGTGTATGATATGTGAACATCAGAAATGATTCATATAGCTTAACCCGTGTATGATGAGTTTGAACGTGCAAATTTTGGTTCGAATTTCTTACAGTGGTCATCGACGTCATTACATAATTTGGGTACACAAAGGAGACTACAACACACCCACACTTCTTAATCGAGCAAGTTCAGCAATTAAACAGAGCTAGCTGACCTAAACATTACTCTAACTAATTAAAGACTGGCGCTCTTAATTAAACAAAAAAGAGTACTACTACGGCTGGTGCTCGTCCTCTCTGTCACCTCCTCCATGTCCAGCTCGCGCCCGACGATCTCCTAGGGAAGGGGCTCCATGGCATCCATCGCTCCATACTCGGCAAGCATCTCGCCATCCGCGTCCGCCATCTGTTTGGAAAAGGCCGCCACGAGCTGGGCGTGGGCACCCGTGATCTGGGCTTGGACGGGCTCCGTCGTGGCAAGGTATGCGGCGAAGGAACGGACGGCTGCTCGAACGCTCTCGGAGATTGCCAACTCTTCAGCCGTGGTTTGCCGACCGTTGCCGGAGAAGCTTCGTTCGATTTGTGTGATGGCCGCCACAAGTTGGGCGTGGGCGCCTGTCAGTGTCAAAACCGGCCGATCTTGGGTAGGGGGTCCCGAACTGTGTGTTTGTGAATCGAAGGTAACTGGAGGCGGGGGACACGATATTTACCCAGGTTTGGGCCATCTTAATGGAGGTAATACCCTACTTCCTACATGATTGACTATGATGAGTATAGGGGTTACAACAGTTGATCTACCTCGAGATCGTAATGGCTAAACCCTAGATGTCTAGCATGTATGATTGTGATTGCCTCTACGGACTAAACCCTTCGGTTTATATAGACATCGGAGGGCCTAGGGTTGTACAGAGTCGGTTAACAGAGAAAGGAATCTTCACATCCGAACGCCAAGCTTGCCATCCACGTAAAGGAGAATCCCATCCGGATACGGGGGTAGGCCTTCTGTCTTGTATCTTCACAGCCCATCAGTTCGGCCAATGTCACATAGCTCGGACGCCCGGGGACCCCCTAATCCAGGACTCCCTCAGTAGCCTCTGAACCAGGCTTCAGAGACGATGTGTCCGGCGCGCAGTTTGTCTTCGACATTGCAAGGCGGGTTCCTCCTCCGAATACTTCAAAGTAGTTGATCAAAACAACTATATCCGGCTCTGTATAATAGTTACAACCCTGAACCACAAGGGAAAAATACTTAAACAAAGATATACTATGTCTTCTGACAGCTTTTCCAGCGAGGCATTATGTTCTGGCCTTATTATTATTTTGAACCATTTTTTAGCCTCCCGCTTCGCGTTTCGAGGCGCGGTCTTCATTGACACGTCTTGTCAAAGCAGAGATCGTGTCCCCTTATTGCGGGATTCTCATCGATACGGGTTTGGGTAATCCAACCATGCCGTTTGCATGGCCCCTTGGGAATAGGTGAGTTTTAAGGCTCGTGGGGGGATGCTTGATATTCACTGCCTTTATAAGAATATAAGGATCCATCTTTTTACCCCACGCCTTCTTCCTCCTCAGCCCATCCGCCCTCGAGTTCCAGTGCCCAAGTTTCAATTCTTTCCGTCCCCAGTGAACACAGCAGCCATGTCTGAATCTGGAGTGCAGGGCAAGTGGATGGCCTCCTCCGTCACGGAGGGGAACATCAAGGAACCCCGGGAAGCGGGGTACTTAGCCGCGGAAATCGCCCACCGGCTCCCTGCCAAAAAGCACATCATCCCCACTCCAGAGTCCAATGAGAGGGTAGTATTTATCCCCCACTTTCTTCATGGACTAGGGTTTCCTCTCAACCCTTTCGTCCGCGGGCTCATGTTCTATTACGGGCTAGATTTCCATGATCTAGCCCCGAATTCCTTCCTCAACATTTCGGCGTTCATCGTCGTGTGTGAGGAGTTCCTCCGCATTCCCCCCCCCCCCCACTTCGGCCTGTGGCTCAAGGTCTTCAACATGAAGCCGAAAGTGTCCGATGGTCAACATGCGGAGTGTGGCGGAGCCATGGTGAGCAAGATCCCCAACATCACCTGGCCCAAGGGGACCTTTGCGGATACCGTGATGGGATGGCAGCAGGAGTGGTTCTACATCACGGAACCCCGCAACGCCACATGGGCCGCCACTCCTGAGTTCAAATCCGGTCCTCCAATGCGGCTTGCATCATGAATTAACAAGGGCCTAGATTGGGCGGCGTCCGACGAGGTGATGACGCCGCAGAAGCGCGTCAAGAGCATGATGGAGAAGAACACCAGTCTTGCCGACGTGATCCAGGTGATGATTTTTGGCCGGATTCTCCCCTGCCAACGTTGGACTCTCCATATGTGGGAGTTCGATCTGGCCAGTACTCGGACCTTGCAGGTTCTTCAGCACGACACACGAAGAAATATGGCTGCTTTCGAAGGCCCTGAAGTCGTGGCCGGAAATGACCGAAGACCTCGGCCTCGACTGTGCTAGTCCGGCTACTCCAGTAAGCTTTTCATATTTCCAAACATATCCTCAACTTGTAGATCCAAGGAGTATGCTAAACCTTCACCTCATCCTTTAGGGCTGGACGAAGAAGGCGGAGCGAATCAAGTGTCCGGCTCCACTGCCCGAAGACCTAGCTATTCCTCTTTTAACGAAGATGCTGGTTCCGGCGCCGTACCAGGTGAGGGAGGCCTGTTGGACATGGGCCGGACTAATGGGCCGTGGAGATACAAGACCAACGACTCTCTCCCGTGTCCGGATAGGACTCTCTCTGGCGTGGAAGGCAAGCTTGGCGGCCAAATATGAAGATTCCTTTCTGTGTAACCGACCTTATGTAACCCTAGATCCCTCCGGTGTCTATATAAACCGGAGGGTTTAGTCCGTAGAGGCAACATATATGCAGATATAGTCAGACAGGCTAGACTTCTAGGGTTTTAGCCATTACGATATCGTGGTAGATCAACTCTTGTAATACTCATATTCGTCAAGATCAATCAAGCAGGAAGTAGGGTATTACCTCCATAGAGAGGGCCCGAACCTGGGTAAACATTGTGTCCCCCGTCTCTTGTTACCATCAACCTTAGATGCACAGTTCGGGACGCCCTACCAAGATCCACCGGTTTTGACACCGACATTGGTGCTTTCATTGAGAGTTCCAATGTGCTGTCCCCAAAAGGTTTGATGGCTCCTTCAATCATCCACAACGACGCTGTCCAAGGGGAAACCTTTCTCACTGGACAGATCTTTGTGTTCGGCAGCTTCGCACTGCGGGCCAACTCGTTGGGCCATCTGGAGCAGATCGACAGCTACGCCCCTGGCCGTCAGGTCAGATTTGGGAGCTTGAACTATGTCGCGGACATCCGTGGAGACTTGAACTTCGATGGATTCGAGACCACGGCAGCCGCTCCCTATCCCTACGATGAACATGACTCAAATCTGTCATCAGACCATACTTAGGAAATTGCACATGTACCCGCTCTGGCCTTAGATCCAGAGCAGATCGCGCCATCCGAGGATGGGAAGTTCAACCCCGCCATGGAAGCCGCAGACTCCGCGGCGTTGGAGCCAAACACAGACCTAACCTCGGGTGGTATCTGTGTCTCCGGAACCTCGGACTCGTTTCCGGCTACAAGTTCTGAGCCATGTGCGCCCATGTATAACGAGAAGGATTGGTCATCGATCGCCGAATTCAGCGCTGCAGACATCTTCCGGCACTCGCCTTTACGCGACATGCTGAACTCATTAAAAAATCTATCCCTAGCGGGGGACTCCCAGCCGAATTATATCCGGTTTGAACTGGAGGCTGATGAGGGAGAATTTCGTTTCCCACCCACCGCCCACTTCATAGCCACTGTCGAAGACCTCACCGACACTCTCGATTATGACTCCGAAGACATCGACGGTATGGACGACGATGCCGGAGAAGAGGAGGCCCAAAACCCGCCGTTCAACGGACGACGGACGGCCACTTCCTCATATGACGTATACATGGTGGATGCACCAAAAGATAATGGCGGCGATGACAAGGAAAACCCAGTGGAGGATGACCCTCCTAAGACGCAACCAAAGCGCCAGCGTCAGCGGCGCCACTCTAAATCGCGCCGCAGCAAAGATAGCAACACCGACACAGGAGACGATAACACCCCGGACGGTGCTGAAGACATAGAAGACCCCGATGAACAAACTGCCGAACAAGACAATCGGGAGGATGGGCGAGTTAGCCCCGATGAACAGGCCATAGACGAAGACTCGGAGGACGGTAGTTACCATCCGCTCTCCGAGGAGGAGGTGAGCCTCGGCAACGAGGATTTTAACGTTCCCGAGGAACCTCTCGAGCAGGAGCGCTACAAGCGCCAGCTAATAGCCACTTCAAGGAGCCTGAAAAAGAAGCAGCAGCAGGTTCAAGCTGACCAAGATCTGCTCAACGACAGATGGACTGATGTCCTAGCAGCCGAAGAATACGTCCTTAAGCGCCCAGCCAAAAGCTACCCGAAGCGCAAATTGCTACCTCGGTTCGATGACGAGGTGCCAGAGCCCGTACCAGCATCGCACAATGCGGCTGACCGACCACCAGGATGTTGAGATAAAGCGGCAACTCAAGCCGAACACCAGACTGCCCCACCTCACCGTAAAGGCAGGGATAAAACAGCTCGGGGGTTATACACATGACCTTTGGCAGGACCTGGACAGTAGAGCAGGACATACAAGATCGATCTACGGATCGCGAGGACGTGCTTCGACACACGACGACGACTATCTATTCGGACGTGACAAACCTAGTCACGCCCGGGCCAAAAACCGCAGACGGACTCCATCGGAGCTACGTCGCGATGCGGCTCGATATAGAGGCGCTGCACACCCTCTTTGCTTCACCGACAAAGTAATGGATCATGAATTCCTAGAAGGGTTTATACCCGTAAACACCAAATCATACAATGGAACAACTGATCCCGCGGTATGGATCGAGGATTTTATTCTCCCCATCCACATGGCCCGCGGGGATGACCTTCACGCCATCAAATACCTCCCACTAAAACTCAAAGGGCCAGCTCGGCATTGCCTAAACAGTCTGCCTGAAAATTCTATTGACAGCTGGGAGGACTTGGAAGAATCTTTCCTTGACAACTTCCAAGGTACATATGTCCGGCTACTAGATGCCGATGACTTAAGTCACATAGTTCAACAGCCCGGAGAGTCAGCCAGGAAATTCTGGACTAGGTTCCTAACTAAAAAGAACCAGATCATTGACTGTCTGGATGCCGAAGCCCTAGCGGCCTTTAAACATAGCATCCGTGATGAATGGCTCACCCGCCACCTCTGCCAGGAAAAGCCGAAGTCCATGGCAGCCCTCACGACACTCATGACCCATTTTCGTGCGGGTGATGATAGTTGGCTGGCCCGTAGCAAAAACACAGCAAGCGAAATAGGCACCTCCGAGGGCAAAAATAGCAACCGCAAGCTCCGACGCAGCAGACACAAACGTCGAAGCAATGGTGATAACACCGATGACACGACAGTCAACACCGGATTCAGTGGCTCCAAGTCCGGTCGGCGGAAGAAGCCATATAAAAGAAACAATCAGGGACCATCCATCTTGGACCGCATACTTGATCGTCCGTGCTAGATCCACGGCACCCCAGACAAACCAGCCAATCATACCAACAGAGATTGTTGGGTTTTTTAAACAGGTCGGCAAGTTAAATGCCGAGAACAAGGAAAAGGGATCGCAAAGTGAGGACGATGATGAGGAGCCCCGGCAACCGAACACAGGGGGACAAAAGACGTTTCCCCCTCAGGTCAAAACGGTGAACATGATATATGCCACACACATCCCTAAGAGGGAGCGCAAGCGCGCTCTCAGGGACATCTATGCGATAGAGCCAGTCGCCCCAAAATTCAATCCATGGTCGTCATGCCCGATCACCTTTGATCGTCGGGATCACCCGACGAGTATCCGTCATGGCGGTTCAGCCGCACTGGTCCTCGACCCAATCATTGATGGATTCCACCTGACGCGAGTCTTCATGGACGGTGGCAGCAGCCTCAATCTGCTCTATCAGGATACAGTGCGCAAAATGGGCATTAACCCATCACGGATCAAGCCCACAAAGACTACCTTTAAAGGAGTCATACCAGGTGTAGAGGCTCGCTGTACGGGCTCAATTACGCTAGAGGTTGTCTTCGGATCTCCGGACAACTTCCGAAGCGAAGAGTTAATCTTCGATATCATCCCTTTTCGCAGCGGCTATCACGCACTGCTCGTACGAACCGCATTTGCTCGATTCAATGCGGTGCCTCATTATGCTTACCTCAAGCTCAAAATGCCCAGACCACTTGGCGTCATAACAGTTAATGGAAACACGGAACGCTCCCTCCGTACCGAGGAGCACACCGCTGCCTTAGCAGCAGAAGTACAGAGCGGCCTTTTCAAACAGAACCTTAATTCGGCGGCCGAGCTCCCGGACACTATCAAGAGGGTCCGGACTATTCTGTAGCAGGACAGCTCGGCTCGTCAAGAGCTCGACTAGCAATTTGGCCTCCGTCCCAGTACCGATCAAGTGGCGGGATTTGCACCGCGCGTACATAACTACGCACTCAAAATACCATGGGCATAGACGGAGGCATAACTAGCTTGTGATCCGCAATACGGCTCGACCGCTCCAGGACACACATACTTTCACTATTTCTCTTTCCCCTTTTCAGGTTTCTTTTCCATAGGCTTTTGCTACCTCTTGAGCACTGCGTTGGTTTTCCCTTGAAGAGGAAAGGGTGATGCAGCAAAGTAGCGTAAGTATTTCCCTCAGTTTTTGAGAACCAAGGTATCAATCCAGTAGGAGGCAACGCGCGAGTCCCTTGCACCTACACAAACAAATAAATCCTCGCAACCAACGCGATAAGGAGTTGTCAATCCGTACACGATCACTTGCGAGAGTGAGATCTGATAGATATGATAAGATAATTTTTTTGGTATTTTTATGATAAAGATGCAAAGTAAAATAACAGCAACGGAAATAACTAAGTGTTGGAAGATTAATATGATGGAAAATAGACCCGAGGGCCATAGGTTTCACTAGTGGCTTCTCTCAAGAGCATAAGTATTTTACGGTGGGTGAACAAATTACTGTTGAGCAATTGACATAACTGAGCATGGTTATGAGAATATCTAGGTATGATCATGTATATAAGCATCACCTCCGAAACAAGTAGACCGACTCCTGCCTACATCTACTACTATTACTCCACACATCGACCGCTATCCAGCATGCATCTAGAGTATTAAGTTCATAAGAACAGAGTAACGCCTTGAGCAAGATGACATGATGTAGAGGGATAAATTCATGCAATATGATAAAAACCCATCTTGTTATCCTCGATGGCAACAATACAATACGTGCCTTGCTGCCCCTACTGTCACTGGGAAAGGACACCACAAGATTGAACCCAAAGCTAAGCACTTCTCCCATTGCAAGAAAGATCAATCTAATAGGCCAAACCAAACTGATAATTCGAAGAGACTTGCAAAGATAACCAATCATACATAAAAGAATTCAGAAGATTCAAATATTGTTCATAGATAAACTTGATCATAAACCCACAATTCATCGGTCTCAACAAACACACCGCAAAAGAAGATTACATCGAATAGATCTCCACAAGAGAGGGGGAGAACATTGTATGACATCCAAAAAGAGAGAGGAAGCCATCTAGCTAATAACTATGGACCCGAAGGTCTGAGGTAAACTACTCACACTTCAGCGGAGAGGCTATGATGTTGATGTAGAAGCCCTCCGTGATCGATGCCCCCTACGGCGGAGCTCCGGAACAGGCCCCAAGATGGGATCTCGTGGGTACAGAAGGTTGCGGCGGTGGAATTAGGTTTTTGGCTCCGTATCTGGTCGTTTGGGGGTACGTAGGTATATATAAGAGGAAGGAGTACGTCAGTGGAGAAACATGGGGCCCACGAGGGTGGAGGGCACGCCCAGGGGGTAGGTGCACCCCCGTACCTCGTGGCTTCCTGGTAGCTTTCTTGACGTAGGGTCCAAGTCCTGTGGATCATGTTCGTTCCGAAAATCACGTTCCCGAAGGTTTCATTCCGTTTGGACTCCGTTTGATATTCTTTTTCTGCGAAACTCTGAAATAGGCAAAAACATCAATTATGGGCTGGGCCTCCGGTTAATAGGTTAGTCCCAAAAATAATATAAAAGTGAATAATAAAGCCCAATAATGTCCAAAAACAGAAGAAAATATAGCATGGAGCAATCAAAAATTATAGATACGTTGCAGACGTATCAAGCTCCCAAGTTTAATTCCTGCTCGTCCTCGAGTAGGTAAATGATAAAAACAGAATTTTTGATGTGGAATGCTACTTGGCATAATTTCAATGTAATTCTTCTTAATTGTGGCATGAATATTCAGATCCGATAGATTCAAGATAAAAGTTCAATATTGACATAAAAATAATAATAATTCAAGCATACTAACTAAGCAATTATGTCCTCTCAAAATAACATGGCCAAAGAAAGTTCATCCCTACAAAATCATATAGTTTAGTCATGCTCCATTTTCGTCACACAAGAATGCTCTCATCATGCACAACCCCGATGACAAGCCAAGCAATTGTTTCATACTTTAGAAATCTCAAACTTTTTCAACCTTCACGCAATACATGAGCGTGAGCCATGGATATAGCACTATGGGTGGAATAGAATATGATGATGGGGGTTATGTGGAGAAGACAAAAAAGGAGAAAGTCTCACATCAACGAGGCTAATCAATGAGCTATGGAGATGCCCATCGATTGATGTTAATGCAAGGAGTAGGGATTGCCATGCAACGGATGCACTAGAGCTATAAATATATGAAAGCTCAACAAAAGAAACTAAGTGGGTGTGCATCCAACTTGCTTGCTCACGAAGACCTAGGGCACTTGAGGAGGCCCATTGTTGGAATATACAAGCCAAGTTCTATAATGAAAAATTCCCACCAGTATATGAAAGTGACAAAACAAGAGACTCTCTATCATGAAGATTATGGTGCTACTTTGAAGCACAAGTGTGGTGAAGGATAGTAACATTGTCCCTTCTCTCTTTTTCTCTTTTTTTTGGGCCTTCTCTTTTTTATGGCCTTTCTCTTTTTTTTATTCCTCACTTGGGACAATGCTCTAGAAAATTGATGATCATCACACTTCTATTTATTTACAACTCAATGATTACAACTCGATACTAGAACAAAGTATGGCTCTATATGAATGCCTCCGACGGTGTACCAGGATATGCAATGAACCAAGAGTGACATGTATGAAAGAATTATGAACAGTGGATTTGCCACATATACTATGTCAACTACATGATCATGCAAAGCAATATGACAATGATGAACGTGTCATGATAAACGGGATGGTGGAAAGTTGCATGGCAATATATCTCGGAATGGCTATGGAAATGCCATAATAGGTAGGTATGGTGGCTGTTTTGAGGAAGATATAAGGAGGTTTATGTGTGAAATAGCGTATCATATCACGGGGTCTGGATGCACCGGCAAAGTTTGCACCAACTCTCAATGTGAGAAAGGGCAATGCACGGTACCGAAGAGGCTAGAAATGATGGAAAGGTCAGAGTGCGTATAATCCATGGACTCAACATTAGTCATAAAGAACTCACATACTTATTGCAAAAATCTACAAGTCATCAAAAACCAAGCACTACGCGCATGCTCCTAGGGGGATAGATTGGTAGGAAAAGACCATCGCTCGTCCCCGACCGCCACTCATAAGGAGGACAATCAAAGAACACCTCATGTTTCAAATTTGTTACATAACGTTTACCATACGTGCATGCTACGGGACTTGCAAACTTCAACACAAGTATTTCTCAAATTCACAACTACTCAACTGGCACAACTTTGATATCACTACCTCAATGTCTCAAAACAATCATCAATCATCAAAGTTCTCTTAGTATTCAACACACTCAAAAGAAAGTTTTTACTAATCTTGAATACCTAGCATATTAGGATTATTTAAGCAAATTACCATGCTATTTAAGACTCTCAAAATGATCTAAGTGAAGCATGATAGATCAATAGTTTCTATAAAACAAATCCACCACCGTGCTCTAAAAGATATAACTGAAGTACTAGAGCAAAAACTATATAACTCAAAAGATATAAGTGAAGCACATAGAGTATTCTAATAATTTCCGAATCATGTGTGTCTCTCTCAAAAGGTGTGTACAGCAAGGATGATTGTGGTAAACTACAAAAGCAAAGACTCAAATCATACAAGACGCTCCAAGCAAAACACATATCATGTGGTGAATAAAACTATAGCTCCAAGTAAAGTTACCGATGGAAGTAGACGAAAGAGGGGATGCCTTTCGGGGCATCCCCAAGCTTTGGCTTTTTGGTGTCCTTAGATTATCTTGGTGGTGCCATGGGCATCCCCAAGCTTAGGCTCTTGCCACTCCTTGTTCCATAATCCATCAAATCTTTTACCCAAAACTTGAAAACTTCACAACACAAAACTTAACAAAAAATCTCGTGAGCTCCGTTAGCGAAAGAAAACAAAAGACCACTTCAAGGTACTGTAATGAACTCATTATTTATTTATATTGGTCGAACCCCCCTCTTCTCCGCGTCGTTTGCTTGCCGAAGACATCACCCCCTGGATGTCTGTAGCACGCGCCGCCCGAGCTCGCCGTCGATGTAGCTCTGGTGACCATTCGGTCACCCCGACGAGCCCAACGCGTTCGTAGCGTCCCGTAGATCATTCCTAGCGCAAGCACCCGCCCGTTTGCATGCCACAGCAGCTAACCCATGGCCACCCGAACTCCGGCGGTCGCAACCGAGCTCGCCGCCGTCGACTCCGGCCATCCCAGGCCCAACCACGGCCACCAACAGACGCACCGTTGCGCCAGCTACCCGTAGAGCCCAACGACACCTCAAACGGTGCCCCGTGGAGGAATCCCGAGCCCTCCGCCATTTCTGGCCTTGCCGGCGTCAAGTCGCCGGTGGGTTTGACCCACTTTGACCCCGGCTGGACCCCACCTGAGTCAATGACATGTGGGGCCGACCCCTAATTGAATTAGTTTAAGTTTTAGTTAGTGCTAATCACCACTGTTAGGGGTTAATCACCTCGCTAACTAACTCTGTGTCATTGACATGTGGCCCCAGGCCCTTAACTAACCTAGGTTAGGATTAGATTAATGTTAATTAACTTGGTTAGTTAGGTTAGTCACTCACCAGTGGCCCCACTGGTCAGGTTTGACTAGGGGCAGCCTAGTTGACCTACTGACCCCAGGCTTACGTCATGCTGACCTCATAATCATTTTCTGGCGATTTTATATTTCAGAAATGAATTATAAAATCCAGAAAATTGTTTAAACTACTAAAAATCATAGAAAATAAACCGTAACTCCAAATGAAATAATTTATATATGAAAAATTATCAAAAAATATGAAGAATCTGTTTATGGCATTCTCATGCATGTTTGGACAACTTACAGTCACTATATGTGACAAATTGAATTAATGGTATTTGAAATGTCTCAGGTGGAGTTCAAATTTGAGTCGAGTGTTCAAACCAACTCCATTTAAATCGTTGCTAGCTGCATTAGCTCAAATCACAGCATATTGCCATGTCACATTCATGCATCATATTGTTGCATTGCATTGATTGTGTTTCCTCTCTGTTGCCGATAATTGTCCCCCTTCAGTAGATGTTGTTCCGGCGATGAGATCGATGACATCGATGAAGAACTATACTATCTTCAGAAGTTCTAGGCAATCAAAACCCCCTAGTTCATTCTGATTCAATCCCACTCTTTCGCTTCTCCTCTCTTTTACTGCATTAGGACAACAACAATTCAACTGTTATATGCTGTGGTAGTTGAACCCCTTTCCTCTGCAAGACCTGTCATTGCCACATTAAATAGATGAAACCCACTAGCATGAGTAGGAGTTGTTTGAGCCTTGATGTGCCTACTCATTCATGCTTGTTGTCATGCCTGCTACTGCTTAGAGTTGAGTTTGGTCTGATTCATCGGGGATGAATCGGAATGTGGTGAACATGTCCTACTGTGTGTGAGCTAAATATGTGAACACGATTTGGTAAAGGTAGCGGTGAGAGGCCATGTAAGAGTACATGGTGGGTTGTCCCATTGAAACCGTCCTCAGGAACTGAGATCTGTGTTTGTAGTCCATGAACAGCTACTACCACACGTTGGGCCCTGAAATATGACCCCGCTCGACTAATTAACCGCCCCTGTCCTCTGTCCAGGAGTTGCAAGTAGTTTCTGGTGTTTGTAGTATGCTGGAGGCCGTGTGCAGCGCTGACCCGAGGGGTGGGCTGTGATGCGGTAGGCACGTGGCCGGGTATGCCGGGCGCCCGTTTGGTGTCGCGGAACCCGGTACACATCTGTTCGG
This sequence comes from Triticum aestivum, assembly GCF_018294505.1. Lineage (NCBI taxonomy): Eukaryota > Viridiplantae > Streptophyta > Magnoliopsida > Poales > Poaceae > Triticum > Triticum aestivum. The sequence continues at coordinate 316,322,294 of NC_057814.1, read as the reverse complement.
GGCCGTAAGTGGAATCCTCGGCCGGACTCCCTTCGGATGGAACCTGAATAGGCGATAAACCTGGACTAGAGACTTGTGTGGTTAGTTAGGTCATGGTCTACACCCACGTCGGCTTTCGCTTGAAGTCTGCCGAGCACATGTCTTGTGCAGACGCTAAGTGGTGGAAACATGTGTGAAGAAGTACACCCCTGCAAGGTTATAAATGATCTATTCGAATAGTCGCGTCCACTATAAAGGACCTCTGGGTTGCCTATACAGTTCATAGACAAGTGAAAGTGGATACTCTAAAATGCGCAAGATAAGCGTGAGTGCTATGGATGGCGTTCTCGTAGGGAGACGGTAGCAGATCCATAGTGGTGTATTGATTGGTGAATATTTGGACTTGTGTGCGCCACCCCAAAAGGCGGTCACGGCGATCGGTTCATCGAGGGCCGGATGGCCCGTACCGGTCTGGGCGAACAGCGGGCCAGTCGCGGACAGGACCCTAGGCGTGGCCCGCGAGCACCCACATCGCTCTGGCAGTCAGAGCCTGGCGAGTGGCGTCGTCCGTGCACGGGACGACGGGCCGCACGCCGCCAAATCCAGAGACGGAGATGGCCCCCCCCGCAGGCGGCGCGGGGCCCTCCGGGGGCGGTGCCCACAGCGCGCTCTTCCCAGGGTATGCGCGACGAGCAGCGCCACCACGCTGGAGACCCCGGACGCCGCCGTGGGAAGAGTCTCGTGCATCATATGCGGGACAAAGGAGGCCAGCATGCCCGCCGAAGTGCTGGCAAAAATGGCACGCAACCGCTGGGTCCGTGATGGAGCTCCTTCTACATGGTTAGGAGTCGAAGCGCGCCACGGTCCACGTAGCTTTCGCCGCCACCCACGCCAGCAGAAGCTTTGGCGCGCGAGTAGCTGCTCCTCGACTTCCCTCCTGCTACGGAGAAGCTCGACGAATGGAGAGCCACCATCCGGAGCCTCATTGGTGTCGCCACAAAAAGACGAGCCACGGCCAGCAGGGCCCTTAGGCCGGCCCTCCGTCGAGCCGCCGCACGCCAGTGGTGGAAGGACCGGAGGTGCGGCAGCCATGGTGCACTCTCCTCCTCCATGCCAACCGCCGCGGGTGTCGATCCATCGCGATGACGCTTGTGATAATATTTCCATAGCGTCGTCCGATCCACGGACCCACCGCGGCCAGCGCCAAGTTCTTGGGAGCGAGCCCATGAAGATGCTCGGACCACCATTGAGCGCCGGCGCGATACACGCCACCAGTCAGATCGGCGGCAGGGCCCGCTACGGGCCACCCAGCTCTGGGAGGCTCCGGCGGCCTACCTTACGAGGTGGGTTGCCCAGCCTTTACCCGTGAGCTGCGGCAGTTCCAGTGGCCGTCCCACCGCACGTTCAAGCCCGACGTCGGCGAGTAATACAACGGCAAGACTCACCCGTCGGAGTTCCTCAGCATCTACACCATCGCGATGCAAGCCGCTGGAGCTCGCGATGACAAGGTGGTTGCCAATTACTTCCCGTTGGCCCTGAAACCCAATGTCATGTCTTGGTTGATGCACTTGCCGGCGGATTCCATTTCTTCTTGGTCGGACCTGTGTCATGAGTTCGTTGGTGCCTTCACTGGAAGCCACCAAGCTCATGGCCAGGCGAGTGATTTGCATATCATTCCGCAGAAGGAAGGTGAAAACCTGCGCAAGTACATACAGAGGTACAACCGAGTGCAATACAACATCCCAGATGTTCATCCTGCCGCCGTGATCAGCGCATTCCATCAGAATGTGCGCAACCGCAAGATGCATGAAGAGCTGGCAATGAACAAGGTCAGGGATGTGGCGGAACTTTACGTTCTGGCGGATAGATGTGCTCGAGCGGAAGATGGGAGGAAGTACCCCGGCGAAGAGGCCAGCACGGAAACCGACTCTACGGATGAAGACACCGCCGCCCCGATGAAGAAGGGTCAGCGTCGCAACAGGAAACGCAAGGGCAAGGTCGTGCTTGCTGTTGAGGGATCCGACGACACCGGCGCTGCCAAGAAGGCCAAGGCAGACGACCCCGGCAAGGAGATTGCCGGATGCACCGCTTGCCGGGCCCTGGCGGCTGCCGACAAGCCAGGAGGCTCCGACAAGCAGTACTGCAAGATCCACCGCACCAAGGGCCATGACCTCCAGAACTGCCGACAAGTCGAGTTGCTTGCTAAGAAGCAAACAGCCGAGTATGAGAGGCGGGACAACGAGAAGGGTCAGGATGGTGCCGAAGGATCCGGCAAGAAGCCTGGCGGCCAAGGAGGCCGCGACGGCAAGGATAACCAGCAAGAGAGGCCCGCTCGGGGCCGCGACAAGAAGCAGGAAGACGACGATCATGACGAGGACGACGAGTCCGGCGAGCATGAGTTCCAGAAGGCTACAGCGGCCACGTGCGTTGATGGTGGCGCGTCGCTGCACACTTCTCACCGCCAGCTCAAGCAGTGGGCGCGTGAGATCACAGCAGCGGAGCCATTGTTCGACGCTCAGAAGCCGCTGAAGTGGTCCAACACGCCCATCATTTTCTACGCCCAGGATCACCCTGATCGCACAACTGCGGTCGGGTGTTTGCCATTGTTGGTTTCACCAACGGTACGCAACCTCAAGGTGAACAAGATGCTGGTTGACGGCGGGGCCGGTTTGAACTTGATCTCACCCGTTGTGATCAAAAGGCTGCAAATTCCTGACGGAGACCTCGAGGAGACGGGCAAGTTTCAAGGGGTCAACCCGGGAAGGAGCCAGCAGAAGGGGAAGGTCATGTTGCGTGTGACATTTGGAGGCGAGTCGAACTATAGGACGGAGAGGATTGTCTTCGATCTCGCCGAGATCCCTTTGCCCTACAATGGGATCCTCGCCCGCCCGGCACTAGCCAAGTTCATGGCGGCGTCGCATTACGCCTACAACACGCTGAAGATGCCTGGGCCGATGACCATCATCACCGTCCCCTGCGACAAGAAGGACACGCTGATCTGCGCCGACCTAATCTACTGGGAAGAAATTGCAGCAGCTGCCACTAAGGCACTTGCTCCTGCCACTGAAGCCCCAGGAGGGAAGAAGAAGACCGGCAGGACCTCCCGCACCCACTCTGGCAAGCGCACCTCTTCGGAGTGTTGCGCTACCATCGAGGACGTGCCAGAGAGCTCCACCGGCAAGAGCCAGAAATCCAGAGCTGCACCGCCAGAGACCAAGAAGGTGTTCGTCAAGGAGGATGGCACGGGGGGCTTTCACCATAAGCTCCACCCTCGACAGAAAATAGGAAGGCGCACTCGTCACCTTCCTGTGGGCGAATGTCGATGTGTTTGCATGGCAAGCATCCAACATCCCCGGTGTTCCCAGGGAGGTGATTGAGCACCACCTTGCTATATGTCCTCATGCATGACCCATCAAGCAGAAGGTCAGGAAGCAAGCTTTGGAACGGCAGGAGTTCATCATAGAGGAGATCAGGAAGTTGGAAGCGGCAGGCTTGGTGAGAGGAGTGCTCCATCCAACGTGGTTGGCCAATCCGGTGGTGGTGCGCAAGGAGAATGGGAAGTGGAGGCTGTGTATTGAGTACACAGACATCAATAGGGCTTGTCCTAAGGACCCCTTCCCGTTGCCGTGCATCGACCAGATTGTTGACTCCACGGCCGGGTGTGATCTGTTATCATTCCTTGACGCCTACTCAGGATACCACCAGATCTTCATGATAAGAGAAGACGAAGAGAAGACAACATTCATCACCTCATGTGGTACGTATTGCCTTTCGGGTTGAAGAGTGCTAGTTCAACGTTTGCAAGGGCGGTCCAAGTTGGTTTTGAGCCCCAGCTACATAGAAATATGGAAGCTTATATGGATGACATAGTGGTCAAAACCAAGGCCAAGGCAACTCTTGTACAAGATTTAGAAGAGACGTTTGCAAATCTGCGCAAGATCAGCCTCAAGTTGAACCCTGAGAAGTGCGTCTTTGGCGTTCCGTCCGACAAACTTCTCAGGTTCTTCATGTCACAGCATGGGATCGAGGCAAACCCTGACAAGATCAAGGCTATTGAGCACATTGAGGCACCCAAGCGGATCAACGATGTGCGTCGGCTCACTGGCTGCGTTGCCGCCATGAGTAGATTCATCTCCTAGTTCGCTAAGCGTGCCCTTCCCTTTCTCAAAATCTTGAAGAAGGCGAGCCCAATGGAGTGGACCCCAGAGGCTGAGGCGGCGTTGCAGGATCTGAAGAAAAATCTCTCCTCTACACCAATACTGGTTGCGCCTAAACCACAAGAGCCGTTGCTGCTGTATCTGGCGGCGACGAATCAAGTGGTCAGTGTCGCGCTAGTGGCGCAGAGGGAGGTCGACGAAGAGGCAGTGGCGACGGCGGGACTGGTGGATGGCAAGACAGTGATTCCCCCGCCAGGGCCCGATGCCGGCAAGGCAAGGCCCCGGCAGAGTCTGACGCCATGAGGACAGGGCCCATGCAATCAAATGAAGTGGTGCAGAAGAAGAAGATGATGCAGCACCCGGTTTACTTTGTCAGCTCCCTCCTGCAGGGGGCTAGGTCAAGGTACTCTGGTGTGCAGAAATTGCTCTTCGGCCTCCTTATCGCCTCGAGGAAGCTGCGTCACTATTTCCAAGCACACGAAATCACCGTCGTCACCCGCCTCCCGTTGCAACGGATACTGCACAACCCAGACGCAACCGGAAGGATTGTGGAGTGGGCCTTGGAGTTGTCAAGCTTTGGTTTGAAGTTTGTAAGTACTTCAACAATCTTGAGCAGAGTCTTGGCGGAGTTCATTGCAGAATGGACCTCAACGCCTGACGAGGAAATCCAGGAGACCACTCTCCCCGGCAAGGAAGCAAGTCACAACTGGATCATGTACTTTGACGGGGCTTTCTCGCTGCAAGGCGCCGGTGCTGGTGTGCTGCTCGTCGCACCCACCGGATAGCACCTCAAGTATGAAATCCAGATGCACTTTCCCAGGGAGATGTCCACCAACAATACTGCTGAGTACGAGGGGTTGCTTGCCGGTCTCGGGACCGCGGCAGACCTCGGGGTTAAGAAGCTCATTGTGAGGGGTGATTCGCAGCTTGTCGTCAGATAAGTCAACAAAGATTATCAGAGCCCGTTGATGGAGGCCTACGTAGATGAGGTGAGGAAGCTGGAGGAGCGCTTTGACGGTATACAAGCGGAGCACGTTTCCCGGGAAGAGAACGACATCGGCGGTTACCTGTCAAAGCGCGCTGCATTCAAGCTACCTGTGGAACCAGGTACTTTTTTGCTTCGGTTAACTCAACCATCCGTCAAACATCAACGGAGCAGAACAAAAGGAGGAAATCAGGCCCCGGCAAGTACTTTCCCGCTGAGCCCCCGGGGGCCGCCGACAAGGGTGTTGCCGTGGATTCTGAGCCTGCCGAGGAGCGACTGACTCCGGCAGGCCATCAAGCCCTGGCCATAGAGACAGCCGCTCCCATGGCAGAAGAAATGCCTTTGGTCCTTGCCGTCGAGCCCTAGGCTCCGACATGGGCACAGCATACTGTCCGATTCCTCCAAACAGGGGAGCTTCCTGAGGAGAAGGAAGAAGCGGAGAAAGTAGCCTGTCGGTCTGCTATGTATCAGTTCGTCAATGAGGTCCTGTACAGGAAGAGACCGAATGGTGTGAAATTGAAGTGCATTCCCCGGGAGGAAGGACTGGAGCTGTTGGCGGAGATACACGGAGGCATATGTGGGTCCCACATAGGGTGGAGGGCCCTTGCCGGCAAGGCGTTCCGGCAGGGTTTCTTCTGGCGCACTGACCTCCAGTATGCAACGGCACTAGTAACCAAGTGTGAAGCGTGTCAGTTCCATTTGAAGAAGCTTCATCAACCAGCTCAAGCCCTTCAAACAATTCCTCTTTCCTGGCCATTCTCGGTCTGGGGGCTCAACATCCTGGGCCCTTTCCCCCGCTCTGTCGGGGGCTTTGAGTACTTGTACGTTGTGATCGACAAGTTCACAAAGTGGCCGAAGGTGGAAGCAGTGAGGAAGTTGACAGCACAGTAAGCCGTCAACTTCTTCAAGGGGCTAGTTTGCCGTTTCGGTGTGCCAAACAGAGTCATCTCCGATAACGGCACGCAGATCACAAGCCACACCTTCGTGCAATACATCCAAGACCTCGGCAGCAAGGTCTATTTCGCTTCCATGGGACACCCACGGAGCAACGGCCAGGCGGAGAGGGCAAATGCTGAAGTGTTGCGAGGCCTGAGGACAAAGACTTTTGACAGGGTGCACAAGAGCGGAAGGCGCTGGATTGATGAGTTGTCGGCGGTTCTTTGGTCAATCAGGACGATACCAAATCGAGCCACCGGCCAGACACCCTTTGCCCTGGTATACGGGGCAGAAGCAGTTCTCCACACGGAACTCATATACGGGTCACCTCGAGTGCTCGCTTACGACGAGCTTGAGCAAGAGCAATTACGGAAAGATGACGCAACGCTCCTTGAGGAAGATCGTCTTCGGGCGGCTGTGAGAGCAGCACGCTACCAGCAAGCCTTGCACCGCTACCATAGCCGCAGGGTTCATGCCCGACATTTTGAGGAAGGCGACCTTGTTCTTCGGCGCGTTCAATCGGCCAAGAATTCCAACAAGTTGACGCCAAAGTGGGAAGGCCCTTATCGGGTAATACGAGTCACCAGGCCCGACACAGTCTGCCTGGAGACCAAAGATGCTATCCCAGTGAGCAACTCCTGGGAATCGAACATCTTCGCAAGTTTTACCCATAAGGCGCGGTTGCCGGACCTCCCGGCAAGCCACCTTTTGTACAAGCTTTGCCGGCAAGGCATGTAACCCTCTGGCGCCCTAAGTTTTAGCATGCATGCTAGGTTAAGTCTCTCCCTCGGTTAGGGTTGATAGTGCTTAGCGGCAACTAACCCCTAGCATAGAGGTCGAGCGTGCATCTCCCTGTTTCCTTTTCCGTCCTCTTTTGTTCGCAGGGCACGTGGACATTTCTACTGAGCTACTTGGGGGAAAGAAAACAAACCGGCACCCCAGCCCCAGCAAGTCAAGGTTGTCGGGGGCTGCAGACACAAAGATCCAACCACGGCAAGCCAAGGCTGCCGGGGGCTGCAGATTCAGATAAGTCTTTTATCCTCTATTATGCATTTCTGTATGAAGTTGGGACATATGAAACCTCGTTTTGCTCCGAGACCACCATGCTCCCCCTTCTTCTTGTACCCAAGTCCCTGTGTCGGAACCGGGTCATAGACGCGGTGGCAAGGAAACAAACGAAGGGCCTAACTCTACTTAGCCCCTGCCTCCGCCAAAAGCATGAGAATGGTCGACTGAAGTCACGGGACGGCAAGGCCTGTTGCCGGGCAACAATGTTTATCTTAAAAATAACAAGGATTCGTTCCTTGGCATGGGCCTTGCTCACGTACAAAGAACCCGGCAAGCACCCTTTTTCATTAAAAAACATCCCATACAGGTACAGTTCATACAGAATTAAAAACATGAGCAAGGGGATTACAAGTCTTAAAATTAACAAGTGCCCGCAGGCTTACAAACTAAAAGGAGATAAGGTGCCCGTAATCCTTTTCTTGTCCCTCTCCTCAGAAGGTGGAACAAGACAGCAGGAGGGAAAAAAGAGCGCCTAGGCGAGGTACGTGGGGCAGAAGGCACCAAGAGAACATCCCGGTGCCGAGAAGGGAGCTGGAAGATGAGGCAGCGGGCCGACAATACACGACGAAGGTGTCGGTGCCCGTGTACTCCGACTTGACGGACGACACCCGCCTTCTTCGCCCTTCCCGACCCTCCTACGCCAGCCGCCCAAGGAGGTGATGGGGAACGTGCCGATGGAGAGCTTGACGAGGAAGGCCCTCGGTAGGGTGCGAGACCGAGGGAAGGGCGACACTGTCAGTCGGAGTCAAGGTCGGCGCCCCGCCGCTCGACGCCCTCGTCGTCGCTGTCGCTGTCTTCCTCGTCACTCCCGCTCGAGGAGGAATCTTCATCGTCGGAGGAGCTCTCCACGCAGCACTTCAGGCGAGTTCCAAGATCTCCGAAGACCTTGACGGAGAGCAGGCCGTCCTCCATTAACTTGAAGTAGAGGACGAGCCCCACCGTCAGGCTGTGGATGCGAGCGAACGTCTTCCATCTGCGACGGAGGTACATGACCTGAGGAGCGGGGAAGTCGACATCGACCCGCGTGCCGCCATTCCCGCATCCCCTCATGTGCAACCTGAGGGTCTGGGAGGGTCAAGCTCCATCTCCCGAGCAAATGGGGTGGGGAGGCGAAGACGACGACGCGGTGGCCGGAGCAGCCGAATGAAGAATTCACGGGGTTGGTCCCCGACATCGCCCTCCATCGGGGGAGGCATCGCCGGCGGAGGCAGAGCCATTGCGCCACCCCATCCACCTCTTCCCCGAACGCCACGGCGACCTCGGCCTCGCACCCTACCCCTTCCTCTCGTGGCCGGCTCCGCCGCCGCGAGCTCTTGGGAAGGAGGGACGCGCTGTCGAGCAGCGACCCTTGCTGCCACCGTTGAAGGGCCGGTGCCCCCTCTCGCTATGGCAGATGGAATAAAGGAGCGGAGGTAGAAGGAGATGGCTGATGAAAGAATGTGGGGTGCCATCCCCCTCCCCCTTCCTATAAAGGGGCGGGGTCGATGCTCGGCCGCCTCACTCGACCAATCCGGTCATCGGGAGCGCAGAGAATCAGGACCGACCCGCTGTCCCAATCAGCGACGGCCCTGTTTCCCGCCTCCATCACCAGCCGCCTGCATGAGGGATATGTGGCAAGCGAGCAGAATCGAAGGGACGAGTGAGGCGACCATTCCCCACCCCGTGATCGTGGGGCACGGGCGCCTTGAAAACCGCGACCCGAGTCCACCCTGTAGATGAGCCTCGCCTCTGCGTCTCCCTCTTTTTATGGGGAAGGCGCGAGCCGCCTCCTTTCCCATTTACTGCGACGTGACGCATGCATGCGGAGACCGCCCCACGCATGACCCCCACGTCACGCATGACCCTCCATGTTGCGCGTTCAACGCGGGTCGTGGGGAAGCGCAGCGGACGAAACAGTTACTACGGTAAAAATCCGCCCCACCTGCCCGCGCACCATTCTGGGCCTGGCCCAACAACGCGTCGCACTTATGTGTGGCCCAGACCCGAGGGCTCCTGTCGGTGTTCAAAAGTAGGGGCTCTCCTTTTGACCCCATTACTTGTGCACGGGCAGTCAGAGCCGCGCGTCGCGGCCACACATAGCAGGGCAGAGGAGGGAAGCCGGAGAGAAGCCGAAGTACAAGACAACCAAGGCAACGCCAAGACCAGAAACACAAAGAGCAAGAGGGCAAGGTGTACCCCCCGGGAAGACTCTTGCCGGGGCGGCCTCCGCAGCCCCCGCAAGAGCCTTGCCGGGGCAACTTGCCTAACATGGGTGGAGTGCGCCGCCCTTGAGCCCAAGGGTTCCAACACCGTCAATCACATTGGGACCAGAGCTCGGGAGGCGCCTCCGTGGTGACATGCAGATCTTTGTGAAGATCCTAAATACACAGGATCAGATGAGGACCAGAAGACGGCGACCCTCGGCAGGATCCTAGCCGAGGAAATCCACAAGACCACTGGCTAGCGCCTTGCCGGGGACGACTGCAACGCCACGGCAAGACCCTTGCCGGGCCCCCGACAAGACCCTTGCCGAGGGCATCAGCGGGGCCACAGCTAGGCCCGCGCCTGCCAAGATTCCACCACCGTCCCCAAGCAGCTGCTAGCTCAACCAGCTGGGCAGGCACATGCGTGGCGACGAGCGGCCTCTACACCGACTCAGCAAGCACCTGCGTGGTGGCATGCGATCCTTCGTGAAGGCTCCACCACCGCGCCAGCCCAGCAGCCAGCCAACGTGGCGCTGCAAGGCCTCGTTAGCTCGGGCGCGTGTCGAAGCCAGGTGAGGCGGCGACAGCTGGGACGTGCTTCCTTGCCGTCCCCGATAAAGTGAGAGGGACACGTCGACAGCGCATTAAATGCATTTGTCCGACGGTGCCAGAGGATAGACTCATCCACTGTACACCTTTCCACCTCCTGTGTGCCACTCTGGCGAACCCTTTTGCCTATGAAAGGAGGCCCGAGGCGTCCAGGAGAATCATTCGGATCGTTTGGGCAAGTCACACCGCGTAGCTAGCTCAAGAACACAAGAACACTCTAATACATCCACCAAAGCAGGACTAGGGTATTACGCATCTTCGCGGCCTGAACCTGGGTAAACGATCCGTGTGCTTCCTGTCAGACCCGCTCTTTGCACAACCTCGCGCCCCCCAACCGTAGAAGGGATCCCAGTGATTCCATAGGTGTCGATTTCCCCCGACACCCTGCCTCCGCTGCCCCGCCCTGCCCTCGACGTCACACCATCGCCGTGCTGGGCAGCGCCCCCAGGCCATCCCTTTAATCCCGGCCGACCTCCAGATCGGGCTCCAGTAGCTCTAGGCCCCACACGCCCCTAAGATAAACACCGAGGCACTGCTTCCCCGGCATAATAGGCAGACTAGCGCGTGTTACGCCGGGGAATGCTTCCGTTAATTGGGAATCAACTGACCAGGAATTGAAATTCAGGGGGGCGACGGACCTCTAGCTAAGGTGAAATAGTATATGAGGAGAAACCTTGTGCATCGCGACTTACTAGGAACATCTAGTATCAAGAAGAAGCGGTCAACTAGTGTCTTCTGTGAGTTAATACCGTGCAAGCAGACACGTAAGATTTGCATGAATACGGGAAGAGGAGTACCCTTATTCACTGCCAGTGTGGTCTCCTCCATATGTCACGGCGATCTTCTTTTTTCTCCCGGGGAACCGATGTTTTGGAGAACCGTGGATCCTTGGACAAACCCATGGCCAAATTGTTGGCTGTGTTGCCGTGGCCGTATATCGGCGGAGGGGAAGCAGATCCGAGGCGGCGAAGGACGACGTAGCAGGAACAACTCCGGTGCGGTGGAGGGTGGCGAAGTTGGAGCGGCAGCGGTGAGGCGCAAGACGGCGTGGTTGAACTGGCTCGGGTACGGACGGCTCGGCCTCGGCTTCAACTACTAGCCGTGGAGGGCGTTGCTGTTGAGGTTGCGGTGGACGACGGCGTCGGGGTATCGGCTCCGGTGTGATGGAGGAGGGCGGCGGTTGATGGGTGGGATGGGGTGGCGGACGGAGGACGCCGGGGTTTCGCGGCTGGTGGAGAGGTAGTTTTTCCGCCCATGGAGTATGAATGGGGAATCTGACGGGTGGGCGAGGGGGAGGGGGGAGAACCATGTTTCCGTCTGGGACGCGCTTGTTTTTGGCTTTTTTGAACAGAAGATGGGACGCGCTTGTTTGAAATTTCAGGAAAGTACAAACTCTGCCCCCCTCTTAAATTTCGGACCAACTGCTGGTCGGGGGTAGGATGGTAATCCAAGGTGTCCCAAATAGTGGTCGGGAGCGATTTCGGCCGCGCGCATGTGTGCTTAGGCGTCCATTGTGTATGAATGTTTTTCGGAGGCGGTTGCGTGGCGTCTAGATGAAGCTACAAACCTACCCCGGTTTAGACCTCTGGACGTCGGGCCGGTCGGTTTCACGGGTCGGAGTTATTAGAAAAGTAATTTCCTTGTACTACAAAACATTGGTCTCACGCGGTTTCGGGCAAGTAGAGGCTCTTTTGGCGCTTCGTTCGAAATTTGTAACACAAGCATTCACGTTTAGAGTACTCTTGAACTTTGAGGATTGACCTAAATAGACAACGTTAAATTTGACCTTGTATGTTTGAAAACCTCATTAAATTATCCACTTCTTTTTGAAATTTTGATATTTGAAAATCCTCTGACTACGATTATTTTGGAATGGAGGAGCTAAATTTGAATCTATTTTGTACACGACTACATATGCTATTATGTACAAAATCAGAGGAAAGATTGGTGCCCCCATAATTTAGGTATGATTCAGAAATGCCATGATATCAAATTCAAATAATTGAATGGACTTCATGTTGAATTCGATTTTTTTCAACCACCTTAAGTTGAATTCAAATGTATGCTAGTTCATAGGTAGCTATTTATAATGTTCATTGTGTAACTTTCGTATGTATAATATGCTTTACACACACAACATGAACTAGACTCACGTTTATATTCGATTGCTAAAGTGATGCATTGTCTGGAGTTCAAAATAATAACTATGTGGATCAATTGTGTCGAATAATAACATAGACATGCTCAAATTCGATAGAATCTACATGACTGATGGATCAATGACCGTTCCTTACGTGAATTGCAAATATCATCATCCCATCCTAATATTTGGATGCAATTTATATCTTTAATCAATGTGTACAACAGTCTTTTACGTGTAGTTTCACTCTCCATCGGTGGTCTCTCACACAAGCTCACACACTCTCTCCCGAGGTGTCTTTCTCACACACATGCTCTCGATATAACCCTCCCTCCCTCTCGTAACCATTTATGACTCTTTGCACTAACCTTTATCACAAGCACTCTTCCTCTCGCAAGCATACACACGCACAATCCCCATCAACCCTTTCTATATACATAGACCTGCCTATGTGGCTCCTGTACGCACATTATCTTTAGGCCTGTCTCTCACGCATTGTCTCACGCCTCTCTTCCTAATTGACGAGTATGATTCTAGCAGAGCATTCTGTAGGATGCCCCTTAAAGTTAGGTTGGATGAATAGTAATATCAGAGATAAAGGGGTTACCTTAGTCTGAGAACCTAGGGTTACAAATCCTAGCCGGCTTTGTCAGTGGACACAGAGTCCTTCACAATTATGATGTCTTTGTCTTGTACGACTAGTCATCCATGGGTCTCCCTAAATGCGTCAGGGACCGACCAATGTGGCGCAGGACGGAACCGAACAAAGGGCCTCACCTCGACCCACCAGACCTCACGCTGTGACACACCCTCTGCCCCCACGTCTCGTTATCTTCTCACACCCACACAGACAACACACACAAAAAAATTCTCCTGGTGCCTCTATCCACTCCCCCCTTGCATATACACACTCAAGGGAATCTCTCGCCGTGACGTCATATTCGTCTCTCTCTCTAGACCACTCTTATTTCTCATGCCATCTCTCCCACGCCCCCCCGCCGGCCCCTCTATCCATGCCTCTCTCGAATACGTAATACACACACATACCTCTCTAGGCCCTGCCAAATGCATCAACTACACATTCACACATGTTACATCACGTACCCCATTGATCTAAAAAGCCCTCTCTTCACGTTTATTTCGCATACAACATTCCTTTTGAATAAAGTGTGGCCAAAAAATTATTTTAGAATTTCTACATATATACAACATTACAAAGTTATATGGAGGAGTATGAACGCTAATTTGCATTGCATGGTGCCCACAATGATATTTATTCCGCACCGTGAATTTGTATATTTTTGTACTATATATAAAGTTAGTCATAATAAAGAGAAACGAAGAGCATCTCTCTCTCCATCGCATACCCCCCTCTACGCCCCTTTCACATACGCACACAAACTATCTCCAGGTCCTCTAAAAGTAAGCCCCCAGGACATTGACGCATGTTTCATCTTTCTCTCGTGATATATATAGTGACGATCATTGTATTTTAAGCGAAAGCATGATACATACATTGGACTTCAGAATCCACTCGTTACGGTCACCATTTATGTTTTGTGGTTATTATACAGTCATGGGCTCACCGTACAACTCTGTATTTGCTCAAGACACGACAAGTTGACCAGTTAAACGCTCCACGTGGCACCTCTAGTGTTGCATCACATTATCTCAGTACCATCGGGCCCACCTGTTGGCTTGTATATACTCTACATCTACACTCCTATAAAATACACTTATAAAAAACAAAGTTGGTGATGATGGTGTGCCTGCCATCCTGCAATATAGGCCGTCCGACAGATAGGAAAAAACTATGGGAATTTTGCAAAAAGGTACCCACACACCTCTCCACATTTGCAAATAAGGCCTTCCCTTGTTCATCCTTTCCTCTCACAAGATAAACTAGTCATACAAATGCATCTTGATGTTACGTGCAAGGCACGGGTGTGACACCCCAAAATTTTGGCCTTGTTTTATCTATTAAAATGTTGCCAGGGAAATAAAACTTTTCCATTTGTCAAGATTTACCCTTTTGTTATTGTGAATTTTACTTCAAGGGGAAAAAAACCTTCAAAGAGTATTGTTGGACTTGAATACTCTCTGTGATAAAACAAATTCTTTCTCAGTGGTTTTAAATTTGCAAGAATTGTGTTCTCAGAGCCTTATTCTTATAAAAGGATTTCTTTTGCATTTTGAGCCTGTTTTGCACTAAAACCACTTGACAAATGCATTTGAAATTTCCACCAAAATTTGGGGATGTCATGTGATGTTTCCACACCACTTTTATGCAAAAATACCTTTTGGCCATTGGAGATTTTGAGCTCTACACCAACTTTTCCAATCTGGTCCAGTAGACACTTTTGCACTACAACCCATTTAAATATTTCTTTAAAAATTCTTCCAAGTGTTTGGAGATGTCAGTGGATGCATACAATTCATCTTCAAGCAAAAACCCAGTGATGTTCTTTGAAAAATTTGAGTGGATCAACCTCTTTTGCATTCTGGTCCAATTTGGTGAATTGTACTGCAACCTTATTTTTCCTTGCTCTAGTAACCCTGAGCTTTTTCCTACTTGTAGCCCTCCCTTCAAAACCCTTAAGTCCAGGAGAGTGGACTCATTAGGGGTTTTTAAGTGCATGCTTTAAACCCTTTTTCTTTCTGTCCAAAACTGGAGTTTTGCAAAACTTGCACTAACAAGTTTCTGGTTTTGCCCAAGTGATCTTACCACCATCTCCTACCTCTAAAGAGACCCTGATCTGGAGACTTTGGCCACTCCAAGAGTTGCCTAAGTGCACTTGGCATTCTGTCGAACACTTGGTATGCACAGTCAGCTTGAGGCATGTTTTCTAGTTTGTACTGTGAACTCACTCCAATGCCCAGCCACCTTGTCCATTGAGCTCCTAGTTGCCCCTATCCTAGTCCTGTTATTTGCCAGCTCCACCCTCGCGCTCTAGACCGTCCTGGCATTTCGTCGAGCAGATGCCGTGCGTGCTCTGGACGCGCCCAGAGCGCACGTTTCGCACGCGCGCGCACTAGGCCGCCGCGCCGCACTGCCGCACTCGACACGACCCGTCCCTGGCCCCTGCTCCACCGCTGAACCGCACACTAGCTCGCTTCCCCCTCCACGCCAGCTCTGGCGCCCTGCAGCGCCGTTGGCAGAGCACTTGGCGGCACGCCGGCGTTGGCAGCGGCCTCTGCCATGTTCGGCACCGCCCAAACCACACCAGCGCGCCAGCTGCCCCAGGAAGCAGCCCGTGCTTATCCTCATGCTCGTCGGCACGCGTTCGTCGCCGCCACGACGCCTTGCAACTACAGCAACGGCGACCCGTCATCGATCTTATCCACCGCCGCGGAGCCAGCCCCGTCACGCTATAAAAGGGAACCCCGAGCCCCTCCGAGCACTCAGGCGACCTCCAACCTTCCCTCTAGAGCTCCCCAGGCAGTGGTTTGGCCCGGAGAGGCTCTCTTCCCCAACTCCGGCCGGTTCGGCCGCCGCCAAGCGCCGGTGAAAGTCGTCGCAGCCAGCCACTCTTTCGCCCAACCAGCGCCACCAGTAGTTTCCCCTAGTCCTTGCGGAGCTGCCCAACTACCCAACTTCGGTCGGAGACCACCGGAGCACAAAAACCACTTCACCACCGTAGCCCCCTCCGCCGCGGAGCTCGCCGCCGGCGATTCCTTCCACCTCCGATGACCCAGCGACCACCAAGGGGACCGCCCCAGTCTCGCCGTTCCATCCCCGCCCTCGGGTGCCCGTGAAGAGCCACCGTTCGTCGACGGCGATCGCCGGAGGCCGCCGCCGTTCGGGCAGAGGGAAAGAGGAGGGAGGAAAGAACGGTCAAACCTGACCAGTGGGCCCTCTGGACCCACTGTCAGTGACCCACGCGTCCGCCCTCTCTGGTTAAGTGATAGCGCAAAACATCGAGTACGTTTCCTCTGCTGCGAAAGCGTATTCCCCTCGAAACGTTTTCTTTTCTGGTTTTATTTAAAAAAAAACAGAGTTTGACCAGACTTTGACCAGCTATAACTTTTAAAATAAAACTCCAAATGAGTTGATTCTTTTTCCTACCTCTCTCAAATTTCATCTAGTATATTTAAAGATTTATTTCAAAAATATTTGACACAACTTTTGGTACTGTGTTTGAAATATTTGTTATTTGGATATTTTGCAAAATAGGATTTTGGAGGAAAGGGAAAGCTTCCAAAAAGTGCATCCTTTGCATACTCTTGAAGGCAAGCATTTCTGAACTCTAGCATAATATTTTGTTGTGGTGTTCTGATACGATCACAACACCTTTTGACTTGGGGCATGCGTTAGCTTTATGTATCGATATTGTCTCGTACATGAGTACACTTTGGAGTTGTTTTGTGGTCAGCAATGGATACACTGGTGATTTGGATCATCCTCGTGAGCTCCTCATGCATACCGGAAGGAAGCCGGGAAAGTCGTGGTCTTGGGTAGACACGAGCTTGTCCCTAGTCCCTCGTCGAGACGAGTATGTCCGGTATGGCATGGTGAGGCTTGAGGAGTGGTGATTTATTTCATAAATGGTAATATTGTTGGAGGATACTTGGACCACCTGAGTCGGTCGTAGATCGAGTCTTGATCAGTAGCTTCCTTATTTGTTGGTACCACCACTTGTCCCTGTCGTAGACGGGGTATGGTTCAGTAGGTTGTCAACCCCTTACCAAAGCACACACCGTACAGAGAGGCCATGGTGGAAGATACCGGGTGCATCCGGTAGGCAGGCCACCTGGTCCGGGGGCATGGGTGTTTCCGGTTGGGACCGAGAGGGGGGGCACCCCCTTAGAGCGCGCAAATAGAAATTTGATCCCATGCTACGTCGAGGTTGTAGCCTCCCCACTTAGAGTTTTGCTTGGCAGGTGTCGTGGGTGATTCCAGACACCGGTGAGTTAAGCTGGTGTGTGCAGGTCAGGCGTGTTTTCAATTAAAAGACCGTAGACGGAATTAGTCCCGATGGACTAAGTAAACCCGTTACTCGTGGAAAAAAAATTGTACTCCCTCTGCAGAGGATATATCCTGTTGGATAGTCATGTTCTTGAGTAAGGACCACAGTCTGAGTTGAATCTAGTAACAGTATCCGGATGGAGAACGAATTAGCTAGAACTCAGTGACGGTTTTCGGATGGAGACACGGCTAACTGGATCATAGTAACGGTATTCGGATGGAGATACGACTTGACTAGACCAAATTACCGGTTTTCGGATGGAGAAACGACTGAACTGAATATTGTTTATGATTGTGGCACATATGGATTGTGATCTTTATTATTTTGGACTAACCATTTACATTACGTATTTTTTTGAGTATCCCTGGGATGGTTCTACCTCCTGGATATTCACTGTGATGATTCTCTTATAAGCCCTTTCTGTGGTGTCGCTCAGACGCCTGACTGCGGTATGCTTGTTGTTCTTTTATATTTTATAAGCCCTTTATGTGGTGTCGCCCCGACGCCCGACTGCGGCATTATTATTCATGCAGTTTCCTCTCGAGGAGTCATTCAGACCCTCGTTTGGCACCAGTATTACTATTCTTGCAGTTTCGTCTCGAGGAGTCATTCAGACCCTCGTTTGGCACCCAGTCTTTTACTTTGGAGTATTTTTTTAACCACATGTGTGCATCATGGTTTTTCGTATATTTCGTGACAGGCGTGTGATCACCTAATTAATCCGGAGCATGTTTGATATATTATACCCGTGTTCTTAATGTTTGCGAGTACATTCAAACGTACTCACTGGCTTGTACCTGGCTATTGTCTTGGCCAGATTCCTTGCTTGGAGATAAGCATCGCGGTGACAACCTCGGAACCTACGTGTTGACATTTGCAGCCTCGCGAAGATAGGAGTTACCCTGGTCAGCTGTTCTTGTGGGAAATGGAGTCCCATAGACGCAGATGTATCCAACCGCTTCCGCCCTCTATCATTAGAAACCCAGTGTTGTACTCCTAGGCCTCAATGGTCTTGTACTACATATTTTTGTACCCTGCTTGGAATTCTTGTATCAAGTTGGTGCCTCATCAGCTAACAGTAATCCTGGGGCTGGTGGGCACAAAGGCCGTTTTTTTGGGAAACTATTATCTCAAAAATCCGGACGTGACAGACTTGGTATCAGAGCCAGGCTGACCATTGGCTAATCCTATCTTAGCCAGGTCAATAAACCTAGGTTAACCAAACCATCAGACCTTAACCTAGTCCCGGCCAAGCTTCTCGCGTAAGATAGCCCCACAGTGACCCGACGCCTTGCGGCGGACGGTGCCCAACCTATCAGCCTAGCCCGTCGATCACGCGCCAGTGACCGACACCCAACCAGTCTCTATCGCAAGCGTGCGGAGGAAGACTCCGTCCCCTTTCCCTATAAAAAGGGCACGCTAGCCTCAAACACAGCACAGCACAACCTCTTTCCCCCAAACCAAGCCACGATGCCTGGTCCCATTGTTCACAATGAGACCACAGCGACCAACCTTGGAGGTTTTGTGACCGTGCTCGCAAACCTCACCCGCCGTGCCTATGCGTTAGAGGAGCCTCCTGAGTATGTTGTGTACCAGGGACCCATGTACGGTGAGAGCCGTCAGTACTGGGCCACTGTGCACATCTACGGTAGGGGTCTGTCGCCAGAACGCCCCTACAGGTTCACTGGAAGGACAACTTCCTTTGAGCCACAAGCCATCCAACTGGCAGCCCGAGAAGCTATAGTTCAACTCCGGCACTTGTCGCCCAGAGTTAACTGTCGCTCGTTCTACTACTACCCCAGTCGTGACGGGTATGGTAGGCCGCCCCAGGTTGCCAACGGAGACCACGAGACAGATCCTGCGCTGTTACATCTGGTGCGCTATGTAAGCGCACTAGAGCAACTGTTCGATCAGGTCACCCTTGATCTGATCGCAGCTCGTGGAGAACTGGTTCGCCGAGCCCCGGCGAGAAGAGAAGCGGAGCCCGACGCCGACAACCCAGTCGTGCTGTTCGGACACCCGATCGATCCTTTGAGGTCCGCGCCAGCCCTCAACCAGAGTGCTTTGGTGACCCCAGAAGCGCTTCGTCGCCTTTTGGGAACCCATTCCAACGGGATTGTGGCCAACAACCCCCGCGATGGTCATCACCATTTCCCCGACCCTGCAGCCCCTCAGCCTCAGCCAGCAAATCCCGACGGTGAGAACCGTGGCGAAGCACCGGCGTCCGCAAGGCCAGCCCACTTAGACATTAACGAAGTAGACTAAGTCGCTCGAGTTGTATCGAGCCTTAGTTTTCCTACGCTTTGTAATGATGTGGTCTTGTATCGCTTTTATTACATGCGGTCTGCTTGAACGCTCCTAGCTTTGGAGTAGTAGCTATGCATGTGTACGTTACCGTACAGATGCATTTTTAATTTTCGGGCACAGCTACCAAGACCAACCCCGTCGGCACCCACAGTAATACGTCACATTTATGTGATATGTATATCTGTGGTTTTGACCCGAGAACAGGATCGACAGCCAGTTACCCTTCACCCCGGTAGATAACCCAGCCCCGGTGCTATATAAAGGCCACTTCGTGACCTTGCCGAGCACCCCTCACCTTTGTGCGCAGCATCACAGCCATTCCTTGCCATGTCAACCCCCAGTATTTATCTGAGAACCCCAGACGCAACCCCCGGCAGTTTTGTTAAATTATTGTGGGACTTTACCTGCAGTACTATGAGTGCCACCCACCCACCCAGTACGAGTTGCTCAAATCGAGGATCACACCTTCCACCTCGAAATATTGGGCAGTGGTGCACATCCCTCCCGCGTACCCAAACCAAGACCCAACGGAAGTCTCCTTCATGGGGAAATCCATGCCGACTCCACATATGGCTATAGAAGTTGCTGCGTACGTGGCGCTCACTCGTCTTCGATTCGCAGTGCCCTATGCCAGCGAGCGAGGATACTATTATTTTCCGAGTCGCGCAGCACCCGGAGAAGTTGCATCTTTTCCCGGTGGGCGCATTGAGAGAGATCCAGTACTGGCCAACCTTGCCCAGTACGTTATCGCTCAGGAGCGTTTAACTCAGCGGGTAATGGGTTACCTCCAGAGCATCGCTGATTTAAATCCTCGGACCGCTATTGGCAGACCCCTGAGGCCTGACCAAGAAGGGCGCATTCATCGGCTGGTCAACCCGCTTCCCCCGATAGAAGAGGAGTATGCCCCAGTGCCAGAGGCGTTTTCTCAGGACCCTGTCTTTTTGCCGTTTTCTTTGTAAACGCCTCCGATGTATTTATTGCCCCAGTACTTGTATTTATGTGTTACAGCATGTTCGTAAAATTTTGTGCGACGGATCCGTTTTTCTTTAGTTCCTGTTATGTGAACAGTTTTACTGCTGTTAGTTTTGTTTTAATTATTTTTTTCTCTCGCAACATGTTTTCGGGGAGATTTCTTTCCCCGAGTCACTGCTGCGTATGTATTTTCACGACATAGATTTTTTATTCGCGCAACACCGTAACAGCAAACTCTCAGTAGCCACCACTCGACCTCGAGCACTATCACAAATCCTTGAGCACATTTTTGCGCCTGTCTAACCACACTCGAGGACACCACAGTCTCAGTAAGAGAGATTTGTGAGTGTTCATTCGAGCGCGAGCTGCCCCAGCACACCGACGGCAGTCAGCCCCGAGGCCGCGCCTAATCCACGTGATCGCCGCCACCGCGAAGAGCTAACACTCGTGCGGCAGCATCACGACGATCATCCAGGATCATCGCGCACAGGAGCACGGAGAACCCCAGCAGCACCGCCAAGCCTCCACACACCAGGGCCACATACCAGTCCGGCATTGCCTCCGCCATTAGAGCCTCGGCTCGAGCTCCTGCTAGCAGCAATGGAGGAGAAAGAAGGAGGAGTAGGAACGAGGCCAGGTGTGAGGAAGAAGAGAGGAGCACCGCGATCGTTTTATAGCCCGAGATCGGTGTACGGTGGGCGAGGTCCACCAGCGCCACTCGTCGCTCGACCGCCGGTGTTCGGAGGCGAGTCCGCGAGCAGTGCCGACAGCGCCCTAGCCCGCGAGGTGAGTACACGCTGCACCGGCAGCTAGCACGCCGCGCACTACCACGGTACGACCTCGATGCCCTACAGGCTAGGCATCGCCGGTGGAGGAAGCGCGGGAGAGCACGCGAGAGAGAAGAGAGGGCCAGAGGTAGGAGAAGACGCCGACAGTGGGCCCTGGGTCCACCTGTCAGCCAAAGAGAGCACTGTGCTCTCGGGTGCGACCAGCGTATTTTGGTAATTTAGAATTTATTCTAAATTACTGTATCTGCGTAGAAATATCTCATTTTCCCTAACCGTGGATTTTTCCACACTACGCTAGTGTAACACACTGTGGTTTTACACCACTTATTGCCCTCTCACTGTAACCGTTTTGTTTTCGTGCAATTGAAGGATTTCTTTGATAAAAACAAATTTATTTCAAAATAGTTCTTGTTCAAAACAGCTTTTAACAAATCTCGAGGACGAGATTTTTCTTAAGGGGGGTAGTGTTGTGAAACCCCAAAATTTTGGCCTTGTTTTATCTATTAAAATGTTGCCAGGGAAATAAAACTTTTCCATTTTTCAAGATTTACCCTTTTGTTATTGTGAATTTTACTTCAAGTGGAAAAAAACCTTCAAAGAGTATTGTTGGACTTGAATACTCTCTGTGATAAAACAAATTCTTTCTCAGTGGTTTTAAATTTGCAAGAATTGTGTTCTTAGAGCCTTATTCTTATAAAAGGATTTCTTTTGCATTTTGAGCCTGTTTTGCACTACAACCACTTGACAAATGCATTTAAAATTTCCACCAAAATTTGGGGATGTCATGTGATGTTTCCACACCACTTTTATGCAAAAATACCTTTTGGCCATTGGAGATTTTGAGCTCTACACCAACTTTTCCAATCTCGTCCAGTAGACACTTTTGCACTACAACCCATTTAAATATTTCTTTAAAAATTCTTCCAAGTGTTTGGAGATGTCAGTGGATGCATACAATTCATCTTCAAGCAAAATACCAGTGATGTTCTTTGAAAAATTTGAGTGGATCAACCTCTTTTGCATTCTGGTCCAATTTGGTGATTTGTACTGCAACCTTATTTTTCCTTGCTCTAGTAACCCTGAGCTTTTTCCTACTTGTAGCCCTCCCTTCAAAACCCTTAAGTCCAGGAGAGTGGACTCATTAGGGGTTTTTTAGTGCATGCTTTAAACCCTTTTTCTTTCTGTCCAAAACTGGAGTTTTGCAAAACTTGCACTAACAAGTTTCTGGTTTTGCCCAAGTGATCTTACCACCATCTCCTACATCTAAAGAGACCCTGATCTGGAGACTTTGGCCACTCCAAGAGTTGCCTAAGTGCACTTGGCATTCTGTCGAACACTTGGTATGCACAGTCAGCTTGAGGCATGTTTTCTAGTTTGTACTGTGAACTCACTCCAATGACCCAGCCACCTTGTCCATTGAGCTCCTAGTTGCCCCTATCCTAGTCCTGTTATTTGCCAGCTCCACCCTCGCGCTCTAGACCGTCCTGGCATTTCGTCGAGCAGATGCCGTGCGTGCTCTGGACGCGCCCAGAGCACATGTTTTGCACACGCGCGCACTAAGTCGCCGCGCCGCACTGCCGCACTCGACACGACCCGTCCCTGGCCCCTGCTCCACCGCTGAACCGCGCACTAGCTCGCTTCCCCCTCCACGCCAGCTCTGGCGCCCTGCAGCGCCGCTGGCAGAGCACTTGGCGGCACGCCGGCGTCGGCAGCGGCCTCTGCCATGTTTGGCACCGCCCAAACCACACCAGCGCGCCAGCTGCCCCAGGAAGCAGCCCGTGCTTATCCTCATGCTCGTCGGCACGCGTTCGTCGCCGCCACGACGCCCTGCAACTACAGCAACGGTGACCCGTCATCGATCTTATCCACCGCCGCGGAGCCAGCCCCGTCACGCTATAAAAGGGAACCCCGAGCCCCTCCGAGCACTCAGGCGACCTCCAACCTTCCTCTAGAGCTCCCCAGGCAGTGGTTTGGCCCGGAGAGGCTCTCTTCCCCAACTCCGGCCGGTTCGGCCGCCGCCAAGCGCCGGTGAAAGTCGTCGCAGCCAGCCACTCTTTCGCCCAACCAGCGCCACCAGTAGTTTCCCCTAGTCCTTGCGGAGCTGCCCAACTACCCAACTTTGGTCGGAGACCACCGGAGCACAAAAACCACTTCACCACCGTAGCCCCCTCCGCCACGGAGCTCGCCGCCGGCGATTCCTTCCACCTCCGATGACCCAGCGACCACCAAGGGGACCGCCCCAGTCTCACCGTTCCATCCCCGCCCTCGGGTGCCCGTGAAGAGCCACCGTTCGTCGACGGCGATCGCCGGAGGCCACCGCCGTTCGGGCAGAGGGAAAGAGGAGGGAGGAAAGAACGGTCAAACCTGACCAGTGGGCCCTCTGGACCCACTGTCAGTGACCCACGCGTCCGCCCTCTCTGGTTAAGTGATAGCGCAAAACACCGAGTACGTTTCCTCTGTTGCGAAAGCGTATTCCCCTCGAAACGTTTTCTTTTCTCGTTTTATTTAAAAAAAACAGAGTTTGACCAGACTTTGACCAGCTATAACTTTTAAAATAAAACTCCAAATGAGTTGATTCTTTTTCCTACCTCTCTCAAATTTCATCTAGTATATTTAAAGATTTATTTCAAAAATATTTGACACAACTTTTGGTACTGTGTTTGAAATATTTGCTATTTGGATATTTTGCAAAATAGGATTTTGGAGGAAAGGGAAAGCTTCCAAAAAGTGCATCCTTTGCATACTCTTGAAGGCAAGCATTTCTGAACTCTAGCATAATATTTTGTTGTGGTGTTCTGATATGATCACAACACCTTTTGACTTGGGGCATGCGTTAGCTTTATGTATCGATATAGTCTCGTACATGAGTACACTTTGGAGTTGTTTTGTGGTCAGCAATGGATACACTGGTGATTTGGATCATCCTCGTGAGCTCCTCATGCATACCGGAAGGAAGCCGGGAAAGTCGTGGTCTTGGGTAGACACGAGCTTGTCCCTAGTCCCTCGTCGAAGACGAGTATGTCCGGTATGGCATGGTGAGGCTTGAGGAGTGGTGATTTATTTCATAAATGGTAATATTGTTGGAGGATACTTGGACCACCTGAGTCGGTCGTAGATCGAGTCTTGATCAGTAGCTTCCTTATTTGTTGGTACCACCACTTGTCCCTGTCGTAGACGGGGTATGGTTCAGTAGATTGTCAACCCCTTACCAAAGGGCACACCGTACAGAGAGGCCATGGTGGAAGATACCGGGTGCATCTGGTAGGCAGGCCACCTGGTCCGGGGGCATGGGTGTTTCCGGTTGGGACTGAGAGGGGAAGCACCCCCTTAGAGCGCGTGAATAGAAATTTGATCCCATGCTACGTCGAGGTTGTAGCCTCCCCACTTAGAGTTTTGCTTGGCAGGTGTCGTGGGTGATTCCAGACACCGGTGAGTTAAGCTGGTGTGTGCAGGTCAGGCGTGTTTTCAATTAAAAGACCGTAGACGGAATTAGTCCCGATGGACTAAGTAAACCCATTACTCGTGGAAAAAAAATTGTACTCCCTCTGCAGAGGATATATCCTGTTGGATAGTCATGTTCTTGAGTAAGGACCACAGTCTGAGTTGAATCTAGTAACGGTATCCGGATGGAGAACGAATTAGCTAGAACTCAGTGACGGTTTTCGGATGGAGACACGGCTAACTAGATCATAGTAACGGTATTCGGATGGAGATACGACTTGACTAGACCAAATTATCGGTTTTCGGATGGAGAAACGACTGAACTAAATATTGTTTATGATTGTGGCACATATGGATTGTGATCTTTATTATTTTGGACTAACCATTTACATTAGGTATTTTTTTGAGTATCCCTGGGATGGTTCTACCTCCTGGATATTCACTGTGATGATTCTCTTATAAGCCCTTTCTATGGTGTCGCTCAAACACCCGACTGCGGCATGCTTGTTGTTCTTTTATCTTTTATAAGCCCTTTATGTGGTGTCGCCCCGACGCCCGACTGCGGCATTATTATTCATGCAGTTTCCTCTCGAGGAGTCATTCAGACCCTCGTTTGGCACCAGTATTACTATTCTTGCAGTTTCCTCTCGAGGAGTCATTCAGACCCTCGTTTGGCACCCAGTATTTTACTTTGGAGTGTTTTTTTTAACCACATGTGTGCATCATGGTTTTTCGTATATTTCGTGACAGAC
This sequence comes from Triticum aestivum, assembly GCF_018294505.1. Lineage (NCBI taxonomy): Eukaryota > Viridiplantae > Streptophyta > Magnoliopsida > Poales > Poaceae > Triticum > Triticum aestivum. Next base: position 316,297,010 of record NC_057814.1, on the reverse strand, counting down.
GTGTGATCACCTAATTAATCCGGAGCATGTTTGATATATTATACCCGTGTTCTTAATGTTTGCGAGTACATTCAAACGTACTCACTGGCTTGTACCTGGCTATTGTCTTGGCCAGATTCCTTGCTTGGAGATAAGCATCGCGGTGACAACCTCGGAACCTACGTGTTGACATTTGCAGCCTCGCGAAGATAGGAGTTACCCTGGTCAGCTGTTCTTGTGGGAAATGGAGTTCCATAGACGCAGATGTATCCAACCGCTTCCGTCCTCTATCATTAGAAACCCAGTGTTGTACTCCTAGGCCTCAATGGTCTTGTACTACATATTTTTGTACCCTGCTTGGAATTCTTGTATCAAGTTGGTGCCTCATCAGCTAACAGTAATCCTGGGGCTGGTGGGCACAAAGGCCGTTTTTTTGGGAAACTATTATCTCAAAAATCCGGCCGTGACAGACTCGGTATCAGAGCCAGGCTGACCATTGGCTAATCCTATATTAGCCAGGTCAATAAACCTAGGTTAACCAAACCATCAGACCTTAACCTAGTCCCGGCCAAGCTTCTCGCGTAAGATAGCCCCACAGTGACCCGACGCCTTGCGGCGGATGGTGCCCAACCTATCAGCCTAGCCCGTCGATCACGCGCCAGTGACCGACACCCAACCAGTCTCGATCGCAAGCGTGCAGAGGAAGACTCCGTCCCCTTTCCCTATAAAATGGGCACGCTAGCCTCAAACACAGCACAGCACAGCCTCTTTCCCCCAAACCAAGCCATGATGCCTGGTCCAATTGTTCACAATGAGACCACAGCGACCAACCTTGGAGGTTTTGTGACCGTGCTCGCAAACCTCACCCGCCGTGCCTATGCGTTAGAGGAGCCTCCTGAGTATGTTGTGTACCAGGGACCCATGTACGGTGAGAGCCATCAGTACTGAGCCACTGTGCACATCTACGGTAGGGGTCTGTTGCCAGAACGCCCCTATAGGTTCACTGGAAGGACAACTTCCTTTGAGCCACAGGCCATCCACTGGCAGCCCGAGAAGCTATAGTTCAACTCCGGCACTTGTCGCCTAGAGTTAACTGTCGCTCGTTCTACTACTACCCCAGTCGTGACGGGTATGGTAGGCCGCCCCAGGTTGCCAACGGAGACCACGAGACAGATCCTGCGCTGTTACATCTGGTGCGCTATGTAAGCGCACTAGAGCAACTGTTCGATCAGGTCACCCTTGATCTGATCGCAGCTCGTGGAGAACTGGTTCGCCGAGCCCCGGCGAGAAGAGAAGCGGAGCCCGACGCCGACAACCCAGTCGTGCTGTTCGGACACCCGATCGATCCTTTGAGGTCCGCGCCAGCCCTCAACCAGAGTGCTTTGGTGACCCCAGAAGCGCTTCGTCGCCTTTTGGGAACCCATTCCAACGGGATTGTGGCCAACAACCCCCTCGATGGTCATCACCATTTCCCCGACCCTGTAGCCCCTCAGCCTCAGCCAGCAAATCCCGACGGTGAGAACCGTGGCGAAGCACCGGCGTCCGCAAGGCCAGCCCACTTAGACATTAACGAAGTAGACTAAGTCGCTCGAGTTGTATCGAGCCTTAGTTTTCCTACGCTTTGTAATGATGTGGTCTTGTATCGCTTTTATTACATGCGGTCTGCTTGAACGCTCCTAGCTTTGGAGTAGTAGCTATGCATGTGTACATTACCGTACAGATGCATTTTTAATTTTCAGGCACAGCTACCAAGACCAACCCTGTCGGCACCCACAGTAATACGTCACATTTATGTGATATGTATATCTGTTGTTTTGACCCGAGAACAGGATCGGCAGCCAATTACCCTTCACCCCGGTAGATAACCCAGCCCCGGTGCTATATAAAGGCCACTTCGTGACCTTGCCGAGCACCCCTCACCTTTGTGCGCAGCCCTCATAGCCATTCCTTGCCATGTCAACCCCCAGTATTTATCTGAGAACCCCAGGCGCAACCCCCGGCAGTTTTGTTAAATTATTGTGGGACTTTACCTGCAGTACTATGAGTGCCACCCACCCACCCCAGTACGAGTTGCTCAAATCGAGGATCACACCTTCCACCTCGAAATATTGGGCAGTTGTGCACATCCCTCCCGCGTACCCAAACCAAGACCCAACGGAAGTCTCCTTCGTGGGGAAATCCATGCCGACTCCGCATATGGCTATAGAAGCTGCTGCGTACGAGGCGCTCACTCGTCTTCGATTCGCAGTGCCCTATGCCAGCGAGCGAGGATACTATTATTTTCCGAGTCGCGTAGCACCCGGAGAAGTTGCATCTTTTCCCGGTGGGCGCATTGAGAGAGATCCAGTACTGGCCAACCTTGCCCAGTACGTTATCGCTCAGGAGCGTTTAACTCGGCGGGTAATGGGTTACCTCCAGAGCCTCGCTGATTTAAATCCTCGGATCGCTATTGGCAGACCCTTGAGGCCTGACCAAGAAGGGCGCATTCATCGGCTGGTCAACCCGCTTCCCCCGATAGAAGAGGAGTGTGCCCCAGTGCCAGAGGCGTTTTCTCAGGACCCTGTCTTTTTGCCGTTTTCTTTGTAAACGCCTCTGATGTATTTATTGCCCCAGTACTTGTATTTATGTGTTACAGCATGTTCGTAAAATTTTGTGCGACGGATCCGATTTTCTTTAGTTCCTGTTATGTGAACAGTTTTACTGCTGTTAGTTTTGTTTTAACTATTTTTTTTCTCTCGCAACATGTTTTCGAGGAGATTTCTTTCCCCGAGTCACTGCTGCGTATGTATTTTCACGACATAGATTTTTTATTCGCGCAACACCGTAACAGCAAACTCTCAGCAGCCACCACTCGACCTCGAGCACTATCACAAATCCTTGAGCACATTTTTGCGCCTGTCTAACCACACTCGAGGACACCACAGTCTCAGTAAGAGAGATTTGTGAGTGTTCATTTGAGAGCGAGCTGCCCCAGCACACCGACGGCAGTCAGCCCCGAGGCCGCGGCTAATCCACGTGATCGCCGCCACCGCGAAGAGCTAACACTCGTGCGGCAGCATCACGACGATCTTCCAGGATCATCGCGCACAGGAGCACGGAGAACCCCAGCAGCACCGCCAAGCCTCCACACACCAGGGCCACATACCAGTCCGGCATTGCCTCCGCCATTAGAGCCTCGGCTCGAGCTCCTGCTAGCAGCAATGGAGGAGAAAGAAGGAGGAGTAGGAACGAGGCCAGGTGTGAGGAAGAAGAGTGGAGCACCGCGATCGTTTTATAGCCCGAGATCGGTGTACGGTGGGCGAGGTCCACCAGCGCCACTCGTCGCTCGACCGCCGGTGTTCGGAGGCGAGTCCGCGAGCAGTGCCGACAGCGCCCTAGCCCGCGAGGTGAGTACACGCTGCACCGGCAGCTAGCACGCCGCGCACTACCACGGTACGACCTCGATGCCCTAGAAGCTAGGCATCGCCGGTGGAGGAAGCGCGGGAGAGCACGCGAGAGAGAAGAGAGGGCCAGAGGTAGGAGAAGAGGCCGACAGTGGGCCCTGGGTCCACCTGTCAGCCAAAGAGAGCACTGTGCTCTCGGGTGCGACCAGCGTATTTTGGTAATTTAGAATTTATTCTAAATTACTGTATCTGCGTAGAAATATCTCGTTTTCCCTAACCGTGGATTTTTCCACACTACGCCAGTGTAACACACTGTGGTTTTACACCACTTATTGCCCTCTCACTGTAACCGTTTTGTTTTCGTGCAATTGAAGGATTTCTTTGATTAAAACAAATTTATTTCAAAACAGTTCTTGTTCAAAACAGCTTTTAACAAATCTCGAGGACGAGATTTTTCTTAAGGGGGGTAGTGTTGTGAAACCCCAAAATTTTGGCCTTGTTTTATCTATTAAAATGTTGCCAGGGAAATAAAACTTTTCCATTTGTCAAGATTTACCCTTTTGTTATTGTGAATTTTACTTCAAGTGGAAAAAAACCTTCAAAGAGTATTGTTGGACTTGAATACTCTCTGTGATAAACAAATTCTTTCTCAGTGGTTTTAAATTTGCAAGAATTGTGTTCTTAGAGCCTTATTCTTATAAAAGGATTTCTTTTGCATTTTGAGCCTGTTTTGCACTACAACCACTTGACAAATGCATTTAAAATTTCCACCAAAATTTGGGGATGTCATGTGATGTTTCCACACCACTTTTATGCAAAAATACCTTTTGGCCATTGGAGATTTTGAGCTCTACACCAACTTTTCCAATCTGGTCCAGTAGACACTTTTGCACTACAACCCATTTAAATATTTCTTTAAAAATTCTTCCAAGTGTTTGGAGATGTCAGTGGATGCATACAATTCATCTTCAAGCAAAAACCCAGTGATGTTCTTTGAAAAATTTGAGTGGATCAACCTCTTTTGCGTTCTAGTCCAATTTGGTGAATTGTACTGCAACCTTATTTTTCCTTGCTCTAGTAACCCTGAGCTTTTTCCTACTTGTAGCCCTCCCTTCAAAACCCTTAAGTCCAGGAGAGTGGACTCATTAGGGGTTATTTAGCGCATGCTTTAAACCCTTTTTCTTTCTGTCCAAAACTGGAGTTTTGCAAAACTTTCACTAACAAGTTTCTGGTTTTGCCCAAGTGATCTTACCACCATCTCCTACATCTAAAGAGACCCTGATCTGGAGACTTTGGCCACTCCAAGAGTTGCCTAAGTGCACTTGGCATTCTGTCGAACACTTGGTATGCACAGTCAGCTTGAGGCATGTTTTCTAGTTTGTACTGTGAACTCACTCCAATGACCCAGCCACCTTGTCCATTGAGCTCCTAGTTGCCCCTATCCTAGTCATGTTATTTGCCAGCTCCACCCTCGCGCTCTAGACTGTCCTGGCATTTCGTTGAGCAGATGCCGTGCGTGCTCTGGACGCGCCCAGACCGCACGTTTTGCACGCGCGCGCACTAAGCCGCCGCGCCGCACTGCCGCACTCGACACGACCCGTCCCTGGCCCCTGCTCCACCGCTGAACCGCGCACTAGCTCGCTTCCCCCTCCACGCCAGCTCTGCCGCCCTGCAGCGCCGCTGGCAGAGCACTTGGCGGCACGCCGGCGTCGGCAGCGGCCTCTGCCATGTTCGGCACCGCCCAAACCACACCAGCGCGCCAGCTGCCCCAGGAAGCAGCCCGTGCTTATCCTCATGCTCGTCGGCACGCGTTCGTCGCCGCCACGACGCCCTGCAACTACAGCAACGGCGACCCGTCATCGATCTTATCCACCGCCGCGGAGCCAGCCCCGTCACGCTATAAAAGGGAACCCCGAGCCCCTCCAAGCACTCAGGCGACCTCCAACCTTCCCTCTAGAGCTCCCCAGGCAGTGGTTTGGCCCGGAGAGGCTCTCTTCCCCAACACCGGCCGGTTCGGCCGCCGCCAAGCGCCAGTGAAAGTCGTCGCAGCCAGCCACTCTTTCGCCCAACCAGCGCCACCAGTAGTTTCCCCTAGTCCTTGCGGAGCTGCCCAACTACCCAACTTCGGTCGAAGACCACCGGAGCACAAAAACCACTTCACCACCGTAGCCCCCTCCGCCGCGGAGCTCGCCGCCGGCGATTCCTTCCACCTCCGATGACCCAGCGACCACCAAGGGGACCGCCCTAGTCTAGCCGTTCCATCCCCGCCCTCGGGTGCCCGTGAGGAGCCACCGTTCATCGACGGTGATCGCCGGAGGCCGCCGCCGTTCGGGCAGAGGGAAAGAGGAGGGAGGAAAGAATGGTCAAACCTGACCAGTGGGCCCTCTGGACCCACTGTCAGTGACCCGCGCGTCCGCCCTCTCTGGTTAAGTGATAGCGCAAAACACCGAGTACGTTTCCTCTGCTGCGAAAGCGTATTCCCCTCGAAATGTTTTCTTTTCTGGTTTTATTTAAAAAAACAGAGTTTGACCAGACTTTGACCAGCTATAACTTTTAAAATAAAACTCCAAATGAGTTGATTCTTTTTCCTACCTCTCTCAAATTTCATCTAGTTTATTTTAAGATTTATTTCAAAAATATTTGAGACAACTTTTGGTACTGTGTTTTAAATATTTGTTATTTGGATATTTTGCAAAATAGGATTTTGGAGGAAAGGGAAAGCTTCCAAAAAGTGCATCCTTTGCATACTCTTGAAGGCAAGCATTTCTCAACTCTGGCATAATATTTTGTTGTGGTGTTCTGATATGATCACAACACCTTTTGACTTGGGGCATGAGTTAGCTTTATGTATCGATATAGTCTCGTACATGAGTACACTTTGGAGTTGTTTTGTGGTCAGCAATGGATACACTAGTGATTTGGATCATCCTCGTGAGCTCCTCATGCATACCGGAAGGAAGCCGGGAAAGTCGTGGTCTTGGGTAGACACGAGCTTGTCCCTAGTCCCTCGTCGAGACGAGTATGTCCGGTATGGCATGGTGAGGCTTGAGGAGAGGTGATTTATTTCATAAATGGTAATATTGTTGGAGGATACTTGGACCACCTGAGTCGGTCGTAGATCGAGTCTTGATCAGTAGCTTCCTTATTTGTTGGTACCACCACTTGTCCCTGTCGTAGACGGGGTATGGTTCAGTAGGTTGTCAACCCCTTACCAAAGCACACACCGTACAGAGAGGCCATGGTGGAAGATACCGGGTGCATCCGGTAGGCAGGCCACCTGGTCCGGGGGCATGGGTGTTTCCGGTTGGGACCGAGAGGGGGGGCACCCCCTTAGAGCGCGCGAATAGAAATTTGATCCCATGCTACGTCGAGGTTGTAGCCTCCCCACTTAGAGTTTTGCTTGGCAGGTGTCGTGGGTGATTCCAGACACCGGTGAGTTAAGCTGGTGTGTGCAGGTCAGGCGTGTTTTCAATTAAAAGATCGTAGACGGAATTAGTCCCGATGGACTAAGTAAACCCGTTACTCGTGGAAAAAAAAATTTGTACTCCCTCTGCAGAGGATATATCCTGTTGGATAGTCATGTTCTTGAGTAAGGACCATAGTCTGAGTTCAATCTAGTAACGGTATCCGGATGGAGAACGAATTAGCTAGAACTCAGTGACGGTTTTCGGATGGAGACACGGCTAACTGGATCATAGTAACGGTATTCGGATGGAGATACGACTTGACTAGACCAAATTATCGGTTTTCGGATGGAGAAACGACTGAACTAAATATTGTTTATGATTGTGGCACATATGGATTGTGATCTTTATTATTTTGGACTAACCATTTACATTAGGTATTTTTTTTGAGTATCCCTGCGATGGTTCTACCTCCTGGATATTCACTGTGATGATTCTCTTATAAGCCCTTTCTGTGGTGTCGCTCAGACGCCCGACTGCAGCATGCTTGTTGTTCTTTTATCTTTTATAAGCCCTTTATGTGGTGTCGCCCCGACGCCCGACTGCGGCATCATTATTCATGCAGTTTGCTCTCGAGGAGTCATTCAGACCCTCGTTTGGCACCAGTATTACTATTCTTGCAGTTTCCTCTCGAGGAGTCATTCAGACCCTCGTTTGGCACCCAGTATTTTACTTTGGAGTATTTTTTTAACCACATGTGTGCATCATGGTTTTTTGTATATTTCGTGACAGACGTGTGATCACCTAATTAATCCGGAGCATGTTTGATATATTATACCCGTGTTCATAATGTTTGCGAGTACATTCAAACGTACTCACTGGCTTGTCCCTGGCTATTGTCTTGGCCAGATTCCTAGCTTGGAGATAAGCATCGCGGTGACAACCTCGGAACCTACGTGTTGACATTTGCAGCCTCGCGAAGATAGGAGTTACCCTGGTCAGCTGTTCTTGTGGGAAATGGAGTCCCATAGACGCAGATGTATCCAACCGCTTCCGCCCTCTATCATTAGAAACCCAGTGTTGTACTCCTAGGCCTCAATGGTCTTGTACTACATATTTTTGTACCTTGCTTGGAATTCTTGTATCAAGTTGGTGCCTCATCAGCTAACAGTAATCCTGGGGCTGGTGGGAACAAAGGCCTTTTTTTTGGGAAACTATTATCTCAAAAATCCAGCCGTGACAATGGGCATCTTGCTAGTAAGAATGAAAACAAACAACAACAAAATATTGGACGGTGGTTCGAAGTCATGACCGCGGGCACAGCGGACAAGGTGGCCTTGTATTGGTATGCTAAGCCGTCTGTTTTAACACACAGGAGCTGGTGTGGTGATTATACACACACGCACGCATGCACACGAACGGCATGCACCCAACACTCACACGAACACATGCGCCCACGCACGCACGCAACACTCACACGTACACACGCAGCCACGCACGCACGCATGCAACACTAACACGCATGCAACACTAACAAGCATGCAACACTAACACGCATGCAACACTAACACGCACACACGCACGCATGCATGCACACACCAGTACACCACACGACCAACACACACTCTCACGCTCAAGTGCTCAACCTACACGTGCATGCGCACACATCAGGCCCTGACAAACACATACACAACCAGGTGATTCCCGCGCACGGGTTGGAGTCTTGTCGCGCCTGCGTAAATTTGTGTTTATCTGACCTTTCCCTATGCGAACTGACAGGTGGGACCCACAAGGAACATGGTCAATTTAACTAGTCAACATGGTGCCACACAGACTATTTGGCCGGTCAACAGAGTGCAACCCGATGCTGAACCGTGAGCAAGTGACCGTATAAGCACCGCAAAATGTATATAGTGACCGTAATCAGCTTACTCTGAATTTCGGTGACCGTATTACGCTTTTGTCTCTGTAGGCCCTCCAAAACTACATCTCTACACGTTCTAGCGTGTTACATCTAACAACTATGCAATACAACACTACTACTACACTCTAACACAATAAAGCATATGTGTTTTTAGTTTTACTAGACATCATATTGTTACTTAATTATTCAATTTGCATAGATTAAAATTGCCTTTGAAATGTATGGCCAGTATCACATACCGCGCGGGAAAAATCCCGCCCTTTCCTGTTTAATTGGGTTTGTATCGATGGATCTTGTGAAACAGCAAAACTATAGTACTATACAGTACAACTGACAATTCACTGGGCCGTCGTGTCGTGTACTCCTCCTCGTAAGAGTGGAGCGCTCGCTTTCATAAATCTTCTAGTCCCTTTCGCTGACATGTGGGACATCAAGCTACCAGGTCCATGTGCCATACCGAAATACAGTCCAGAGCAGCCGGGGTGAAGCACCCAGTCATGGCGCCGGCATAGTAACGAGCAATGAGGCGTCAAATCACAAAGCTGCACCGTTCCCGTAGTTAAGTTGGAGGGACGAAGTAATAGTGCTAAAAAAGAAGTTGGAGGGACGAAGCAACCATCATTTCACTCGTTGCTGAATCCGCTTCTCCCTCATCTTCCTCAAGTTAACCACGTGTTGCTTCTGCCGTTGTTCTGCCTCATGTGGGACGTGGATCGTCTTGGTAAAGCACTGACACGTGGGACCACATGTTAGCAAACCGCCAGGACAACGTCCTCTAAAAATAAGAAACCTTCCCCGCCATCTGCGCGGCAAAATCACCTCCTTTTTAGTAATCTTGATTCTATAATTTTTTAGATCAATATAATTGAGATTTGTATAGATAGCACACAGGAGAAAAACCAAGTGGTAGGGTTAAGGGCATCCACAATGTGTAGCCAAATGTGAAAATACCTTTTGGCATCGTGGGAACCATTGTGGACGGTGTTGCCTAAGCCAAAAGGATGGAACCGAAGCTCCTTGGTTGATTGATTGAAGCAATAGAAAAATGCAACGTCTCTCCTCTTTCTCCCGTGCTTGGACGCATCTACAGTATAGAGCACAGAGTCTACTCCCCTGTCCCTTCTATCACAAATCACAAAGCAGTGAGGCATCAAATCACAAAGCACGGACGAAGCAACTATCATTTCACTCTTCGCTGACTCCGCTTCTCCATCATCTTCTTTGAGAAACCATCTCACCGCACTAAGATGGAAGGACGACTCCATTGTGTACTAGTAGTACTAGTACATTTACGTGTCCTTTGGTTCAACGGACTTCCTAGATGCAAATAAGGCAGTTGTCTCGGCTTGCAGGCGGTACTTGCGAATGACTTACCGTGGTCTCCCTCAATGGTGTTTTCCGTCGAACGCACTTCGCCAAGCCACAATGTTCGAGATATCGTCAACGTCACCGCAATGGGGAAGGAAGTCAAATATAGTTACTATCTCCATTTTTTTGTACACAAGGCCAGTATATCAAAATTACAATTTGCAAAAGGCCACTAACACTAATCGAGGCAAAATTGATGGGGTTTGCCTCGTACTAGCAACAAAGGATATTATTATCCCCTGCATGCCTGCGGAAGTGAGAAGGTTGGTTTGCATGGCGCTGCATTAATCAAGCGGAGGAGTGAGATGGTTAGCTCTTTGTGCTTTGGAGAAAAAAATACGCATTAATTGACACGTGAAACGAGGATTTGTATTGATTAATCCCGCGAAGGAAACCCCGCCTTTCTTTTTTAACACTAGTACTCCTAGTATGTAGTACGTACTTATCCTGTTTGGGTCTAGGCCTTGCATTGCCATACTTCGCCACACATTTTTGCCAAGCTTGCCTAAAGTTTTCAAAATGAAAAGGAGGTACACTTGCGCACGGCTGTCGTGGTCGCACCGCACCCTCACACGGTCGCTCCTGCATGCCACGGTCGCACCGCACCCACACACAGTCGCTCCTGCACGCCGCAAACCCAACCAAGGGAACGCACCCTCACTGACATGTGCTGTCGCATGTGAACAAACCAAACTCCGCCATCCTACCGCTGACACATAATTTTCGTTCATAGAGTATGTTTATCCAACCGCATGTTGGGGCGTATCCGTACGGCCCGTGCGGTGGTCTGTTGGGGAAGAAGAAGAGGTGAGGAAGAAGGGTTAGGAGACGTAGGATATTCATCCAACCGCCTGAAATGGTAGACTGACCCAAGTAAGGTGACTTCCATAACAATATATGTTTTTACACTACAAAAGATCCATAAAAACAACAACATAAAGAAAAACTATCACTGCTCGCGGAACGAGACGGCCTCGTCGTCTTTGGCTGCCGGCGCGAACCAGCGGTAGCTGCCGACGTGTGTCACTTCACCGTGGTTGTCCTCGGCCTCCAGCTACTCGTTCACGTGGAGTGTGCGGGCGCTCTGCACGCACGAGAGCACCGCCCGGTTCAACTCGAGGACGTCCGATTCCGCCTGCAGGAGGGCCTCGATGGCAGGGGCATCCACGCGCTCCGCGTCGAGTTGAGCCTCCACCGCCCGGTTCAAGTCCAGGACGTCCGGTTCCGTCTGCAGGAGGGCCTCGATGAGAGCGGCATCCACGCGCTCCAGATCGAGTTGAGCCTCTGCCGGCCGGTTCAATTCCAGGACGTCCGGTTCCGCCTGCAGGAGGCCCTGATGGCAGCGGCATCCGCGCGCTCCGCCTCAAGTTGAGCCTCCGCCGCCCGGTTCACATCCACGACATCCGGTTCCGCCTGCAGGAGAGCCTCGATGGCAGCGGCATGCGCGTGCTCCGTGTCGAGTTGAGCCTCTGCCTCCCGGCCCTCCTTTAGCATCGCCAGGTTGAACCGCTAGTCTGCCTGCACCATGGGGGACTCGGACGCCGGCACAAAGTCGACGTCCATCGTATCATACCCATCGGGGCCTTCTACGCCGCGACCTCCGCCATGAACATTGGATTGGCTTCCTCCTCCTCGTAGCTTGGCTATTGATAAGTCGGGGATTGGCCCGCAGCAAAGCGAGCTTGGGAATGGAGGTCTGTGGCGCCGACCGTCGTCGCGATTTCTGCGCGGCGCTCCAGCGTCAGCATCTTGTAGTACGTGATCTTGCGGTGCACCATGGCTTTCCGGCGAACTAGGGGACGCTTGATGCGGGCTAGGGGATCGAAAGGTGGGGGAAGGGGCTGGAGATTAGTTGTGGTTTTAGGGTAGTGGCTGGCGTAGGCCGAGCAGCGAAGGTTCTGGTGTGCATAGTGGTTCCGGTGACGACCGGTCAATCTGTTTTGACTGTACATCGCTCTTGTCGCGTTCGCGTTGCAACCCGGCACGCTGGACCCTCCACGTCGCTCACCGGATGGAACGCACTTCTTCTTGCATTTTCGCTCGCTTGTGGGACCGCAGTTGAGAACAAACTAACGTCCCTCCCCCTCCCCCGCCCGCGTCATTTATACTACCACTCCGTCTGTTTTATGCGGAGTAAATAAAAACAGAGGGAGTATACTACGGATGAGGATCCCCTGACGTGGCCGAACCCATTGAGTAACTGACATGTGGGGCCTAGCAAGCATGGGGTCCGCCAGTAAGTGACCGAAAGGGAGGGTATGGCAGGGATACCTACGTTAGAGGATCCACTTCCACTACTACTCCCTCCTTCCATTCACTATACAGGGCCTAATGCATTTTTCGAGGCTAACTTTGACCAAATGTTAGAGTAATAATATATGACATGCAACTTACACAAAGCATACGGTCAAATTCGTATGTGAAAGGAGCTTCCAATGATATAATTTTCACATTATACATCTCATGTACTATTAGTCTTGTCAATAGTCAAATGCGGTTTTGAAAAATGCATGAGAGCATGGTTAATAATATAGCTAGTCGATGGCTATAAGGAACTGCCATGTCATCTATAGCCATCATCTATTGTATGCACTCATACAGTAGTGTGGGCTATAAGATGGCTATTTCCCGCTAAAAAAATTATAAGGTTGGCTATTGTATTAGTACTTTTTTCCATCTCCTCTCTATCTCTTTCTTCATATTTATTCTATTTAACTAGGAATGCGTATATAGCTAGGCTCTTGCATGAGAGCTCACTCCCCTTACTTTTTCACATCTCTCTCCTCCGCATAGGCCCTATATAAATGGAAGGAGGGAGTACTACTATGAGCATTGTATACTCTAGTACAGATGTTGTCAGTACTCCACTAGTACTATCGGACAGGGAGCTTAAAAAAGTTACTATTGGACTGGCTATACGTGGCGAAACCCTAGTAGGAAGAGCATGCGCGAGAACAAGCACATTCACGTGGTTGAAAACAAATTGGAAACCATCTCGAGTACAAATCTAGGAGTACGTACGAATCTAACAATATTGATTGGGCATTGTTGAATGTTGATACTTTTTTGATCAAAGTAGACATACTTTGACTACACATAAAACTTATATGTAAACTAGAAAGGATAGGAGGGAGTATATTGTACGTTCAAAAACGAAACGAACATTGAATACCCTTTATATATGATTTGCGGATGCTATGATCACCCGTTCAAAATTTTGAATCCGCCTTAGGTATCACACATGCCCCCACTCGTTCTCTCTCGATTTCATCTCGGGGTCCGGAGATCTAT